>NW_028186745.1:2336645-2451260 GCF_003343005.1 Rhea americana
TTTTTGACTTTTTTCGCCTGGTCAATACATGTAGCTCTTGGGAAAAGAGAGGCTTTTAAGATGGTAATATTCTTTAATGCCTGGTATATTTACTTCAGCCAGTATTATCCAGAAATGGGCGRGAGGTTGATAGTTACAGTACACGGAGCATTGATCCACTTAAAAGGTCTTCACTGGGTACTCTGAGAGACCTTCTGGGAAGTTTGTTCCTGGCTAAAATGACATTCTCGTTTYCATTAGCCAGTCGATCTAAGCACGGTGCAGAGTGCATGTGCGCAGAGTACCYGGGCAAAGGCGCAGCCGAGTCTTCGGGTTAGGGAGAGTTATGGCCTGCGGTCCCGGCACACATCAGAAGACAGAGAATATACTGAAACAGGGAGAGGAGAGAAAAAAAATGAGATATTTCTTTATCTGAGTACTTCTTTATCCGTACGATTCATCAGTCTGCCTGGGTGCTCTGAGGTTCTGCTAATTTAGTTAAGAAAACAAGTAGTGTACCTGCGCTAATATTGACGTTCCTGCACTGCCTGAATTGGAGCGTTTCCCCCCAGATCACCCCTATCCAGACTGTCTGGGCCAGCACGGGTCGAGAAATCTGGGGTATGGCRGCGTTTGTGGCCGGCAGGCTGCAGAGCAGAGCAAGCCCTCGCTCGGGGTGAGCGCGGCGCCCGAGCCCTCCTCARTCCTGGCGTGGGGCAGCCCCGCTGCGGTGGCCATGCCCTCTTCTGTGTCCGCACCTCGCTGAGGAYGGAAAAATACTGAGAGCCTCTGCCTAAAAGAAGTTAAAATAGCTGTTGTAGAGTGGGATGGAGGAGAAGAGAGAAAAAACACCCCACAAGAATAGGGAAAAAACTCTGTTTTGTAAATTCTCAGGGTAGTTTTCAAGTAGAAACTTGGAAGAGTTGGCTGGAGCAATACGTCAGTTTTACAACAGTCGTGATTGCAAAGTTTCTTTACATCTTTTGACCTACTTAGTAGTGAAGATTTATGTGTCCATTTACAGCTAGAATCTCCTCTTGTTACAAAAGAAAGAAATGTAGGATTGCTCTTCTTACTTTTAGACATTCTTGTTTTAGATCAATGAAAAGGAAAAAAAAAGAAAGAAAAAAAAACCCTCCAAAGTGTTTGTGTGTGATTAACAATTTATCAAATTGTCTTATGGCTATCTGTGCTTGCTTTCTGCACGTTCAGAGAACATTTACCAAACTGCCTATAGAGCTGGGGAGAGGAGTGGAGTTCATATTTATAAATATCAGTGTAGCTATGTCTTAAATCCTAATTGTAGAATTGTTTATATACATATTTAACTTTGAATTCAGTCAGATGACTCATGCCTAACATCAAGCTGGTAGTAGATAGTAGCCCATTTTATGATATGGATCTAAATGTGTAATTAGAATAATACAGATCTACAAACTGATCTTAGAAAAGAAAAAAAAAACTATATTTAGATGGCAAACCAAGGAAAATACAATTCCTGCTGGTTTTATATGYTTTTTTTTAATGATTCCCTTCTGCTTGTGCAGAAGTTTTACATTTAGTTTTCACTGAGTTGCAGGCAGCCTTCCATATTATTTTTTTTCTGTCAACACTTCTTGACTGGAGTAGGATTCTTCAGGAAGTTTTATGTTGAGATATGTGAATACTACAACCAAAAACGATCTATTTGGGGTACTAAAGCTTGAAGTGGCCATAAAACTGCAATCCCCTTCTGTTAGTTGTTTTCTTGTTGCATCTTAATTGTACTCTATATGTGGAGGAGTCTTTCTAGCTGTCAAGTTTAGTGAGTCATTACCATGTTTTGTATTCTACAGGATTCATAAATATATATCTGAGAGTAAACTATGTTTGTAGGGCATGATATCATTAGAAATATAAAAGAATGTCCCAAAGTAAAGTTTTATGCTTAGGACGTTGGGTATATACATTTTTTATTTATGTTTAAATGTGCTTGTGCTACTTCATAGACTCTGAAATACTGATTCTTACTCTAGATCTGGGAGCATGCCTCAAATATTCTGAGAGTCTCTCTTAATTAGAATCATATAAAGTYAACCTGAAAGTAAATTGACCTCAATCAATCTTAGGTTATTTAGGAATTAAGTAATTACTATTCTGCAAACTCTTTATGTATGCAGAGAGGTAAAGAGGTGACCTAAAGTCAATTGTAAACTATAAAAAAACCTGATTCCTTAGAGTTAAAAAGGACCATTAAGATTACACGAACTGCTTTGTAACACATCTGGTAGCTCTTGTATCAAATCCATTGTTTTAAGCTAGATTTACAGCTTCTTTTTCAGAAATCTGTGAAATTCTGATTTATAGATCTGGAGAGAGCACCACAGCATAACTAGCAGAGCATAGGTGTTCACATTGCAAAATTCAGAATTTCTAGCTGAATTAGCAGAGCATAGGTGTTCACATTGCAAAATTTAGAATTTCTAGCTGAATTTGTCCAACTTCATTTTGTAATCATTGTATCTTTTTCTTTGGCTAGAGAGCGTGGTGCTGCTAATGCCAAGGTCGTGGGTTCAATCCCYGTACGGGCTATGCAGTTGGACTAGATGATCTCCAGAGGTCTCTTTCAACCTTACCATTCTATGACTATGACTACCAGTACAGATTTCTATTTACGTAGATATTTTCAGGTAATAAGTAAGTCCTGTGTCTGTTTTAAATAGCATCTATGATCTGTAGATCATTTAGAAAATAGCATAGTAGCTGTGTGTAAATAAAGGAAAGGACTTATGGAGACAAATAGAAAAAAATGAGTTTTGTATTAATATCATAATCATTTAATCTGAAAATATAGAGGTCAAATGATACCAGCCAATCATTGAATTTATCTATAGGTTGGTCCATTTTAGATAAATGCCAATCCCTGAATTCCAAACATACCTTTCTGAAAGGAGACTGCAAACAGAAGGAAATTAGACCAAGTTCATAGTGAATTAATAGGTAAAACTTCCTTCTGAGTYCAGTAGCATAGGATCAAAGTCTCAATGAGTATAAAAATTCTGGAATTCATTCCTATTTACATCATTTCTTACATTCCTTTTATTTTTAAAGGTAGCTAGTATTCAGTGAATTCAGAGTAATCAATTTTCTAAAACTCTTAAGTATAATTCTTGTTTGCTATTTCCACAAACCTATTTTCTTGAAGTAGAAAAATAACTGTTCCTGTCATCTAGAAAGAAAAAGTAAAAATAGGAAGAGTGTGAGGRAAAGAACTACTTTTATCAAAGTACTATTACTTTCTATTTAAAGAAAAAAAATCTGAATAATAGATTAGTTTTCTGACTGCWTTCTTCATTAACCTGCTCTGTCCTTGGATTCAGGTCCAGTGTCTGTATTGATTTTTGTGTAAATGTAACTGAACTGGTGACTATTTTAGAGTACAAATCTCCAATGATATGGCAGTTTATATGGTCATACTGAACACTTGTAACTCGTATTCTGTACACAGACTCAGAACTGTCTAACTGAGATCAAAGCAGCAAATCTTTGACAAATATTCTAGGGCAAATCATTGTGTAATTCCTCTTAAGTTCTGGAGGTGAGGAGTACGGGAGAGGAGCAGTGAGGATAGTGTTTAATTGAGCACCATAACTCTTTCTGCTTGGAGACCTTATATTTATTGGTCTGTGTCAAGAGATTATCAGCAAGTCTGAGACAGAGGAATTCAATTTACACTAATCTTAATGGTCAGTTTAATTGAATTAAGCCTTACCRGTGAGCCCAACCAGTATGTTAAGAAGGTTTTATTTTACTACAGCCTGCAGCTATACATCTCAATGTGATCACATAAGATTTCACAAGCTAAGCAATGTTGGGCTTGTTATCTGAAAAAATGCTGTAAAAAGATGTTTAAGACAAATTTTGGTGATTCGATATCAAACTAGTGCTCCAGAATGGGTCAGTAATGGGCTGCTGGAAATGCACTACCTCCTACTTTTTGGATGTTTGTAATTGTGGTCATTCATATTTTTACTTTCTTAGTAAAGTATAAACTTTGTAGGGTCAGCATAATGGTGCTGGTCAATGGAAACAAGGATATATTTTGAAGTAAAAGCAGTAGTACAGTTCCTGAAGGTAAATAGATGCTTTTACTGTTGCAGTAGTATCTTTTTCCTMGTTTAATAAATAATTTAAATAAATTTTACTGAAGTTTTCGCCCAGCTATAAAACAGAATAGAAATRTTAGCTCTAATTTTCATGTGGACAAGCTCATTTTTATGTCACTGTGGTCAGACTACAGAATGGGAATACAAAATGAATAGGAGTTCGTTTTGCTCAGGCAATGAGTAAGAGCAGAAGATGAGAAGAAAACAATGCGAAAAATCAGGAAATGGATTAAATATTTTGTATTTCCAAAGGAAAAAAGAAAAAAGAAAGAAATGCCTATGTTTCAGACTGAAGGTTGGGAGGAAAACTGCTGTGCTCGCCTCGGTTCAAGCGCAGCACCACTAACCCAAGGGGCCGAGGTGACTGCTGGTTGCCTCTGCCCAGTGGCAGGAGGAGCCCTCGAGCGAGTGGAGCCTTCAGGGCAGCCTGGCCTCGAGCTCCCTCTTTGCCAGGGATCTGGTGTTAAAAYGCATCTTGCCAAGGCAGTTGAATGCAAACACATAGTGTAAGAGTGCCTAAATAACCCTGTGCTTTATCTTAGTTTGCACTGGAAACTGTAGAAAAAGTAAAGCAGTGMTTTTGAGGGACGCTTGCGAGGGATGGAGCAGCAAAGGTTTGGGGGGACATAACAGGCCGCGGTCGAGACTGTAACCACAGTGACAAAACAGTGCTACTGCGGCCTATTTCCCCCCAAAACTGCTCCAGATGCTTCCTCATAAGGAAAAAAAGAAAGAGAAGGAAAAAAATAAAAATGTTGCGACAGGGTCAAAGGACTGGAAGTAAGGAAGAACTGTGGTGCAGAAGTGAGCGGCAATGGGGACTGCCCACAAGAAGTCACTGGAAGTCTGCTCGAGAACTTTCCTCTGTCTGAAGGAGCAACAGCAATTGCAAACGACAGGAAGGTTTCTCAAGAGAAAGTATAAGCAGGAACATTTTGCACTAATTCTTACTATATACTTGCATAATTGTTGTTACGTTATCCAAACTCTGTGAAAACATTCATTTATAGCAAAAACACTATACTTGGGATTATAAAAACTGGTTTATAAAATTAGCAGAAATAATTACATCCAGTAGGTGGTAATATTTGTGTCTAACAGTGTTCTGACAGCTGTCTGTAGATAAGGTTTGGTTCCTTTGGTGGTTTGGTACCCTGGGAAGTCTTACTGTTCTTGGGGAGTGGGTATGCATGGAGGTAGGGATTTAATAACGTTTCTTTTACTTCATCACAACACCAGCTGACAACTGGATAAACTTCAGTACATTATGCTGTATCTGATAATATCTTTAGTTCGTATTTGTACAGTTTAAATTCAGTATGTATGGGCTTCTAGGGCAGAAACTGCTTTTTATCTCCATTCAACCAAGTAGTCATCATACTTCTAACAATAGCAGCAATACCTGTACATTTTTGAACAACTTAGAACATACATTATTATTAAAGTGAAGTAATTTTGGAAGGAATGTGGATCTAACCAATCTTTATTGTATCTTAAATTTTGGGTCTATTACTCCTTCCGAAAACAGCCCTGGCTCCAAAGATTTATTTCTCATATATTTATACATTAGCGTTCAGGCAGATTACAGTGGGAAGAGCCATAAAAGCTAACGCATAACGTTTGTCGTGCTCTGTCTCTGGGGTGGATAAAAACTCTTGTAACAGATACATAATTGTTTGATTAATGTTTAATTATAACTATGTGGCTAAACCTATACATTTTCTTCACCTGCTGAGGCAGTTTTTCTTGCTACAGATTAGATTGTATAGACAAATTCCTGTTAGGCTTTCTTATAGTATCTTCAGGTAGTCCAAGATGTAAACATGTAAAAGATTAGAAAATGCAAAAATTACAGCCTACTTACTACAGATAGAGGGAATAAAATTTTGGGGTTCCTTAATATGTTTTCAGGGGCTGCAAGTATGATAGAGTAGTAATAATATATTTTCCTTTTGTTTTAGGGAAAAAAAAGGTGGAAATGTTACTGTAGGTTGTAACTTTTAGGTGTTTCTTGAAAGACCCTGATATCTTAGAATCATATAATTATAGAATTGGTAAGGTTGGAAGGGACCTCTGGAGATCATCTAGTCCAAACTCCTGCTCAGCAGGGTCACCTAGAGCATGGTAGACAGGGCTGCATCCAGGCAGGCCTTGAAGATCTCCCGAGAAGGAGACTCCACMACCTCTCTGGGCAACCTGTGCCAGTGCTCTGTCGCTCTCACGGTGAAGAAATTCCTCCTCATGTTCAGGCGGAACTTCCTGTGCTTCAATTTCTCCCCATTGCCTCTTGTCCTGTCAATTGCGACAACTGAAAAGAGTTTGTCCCCATCCCCTTGACACCCTCCCTTCAGGTACTTGTACACATTGATAAGATCCCCCCTCAGTCTTCTCTTCCCCAGGCTGAAGAGGCCCAGCTCTCGCAGCCATTCCTCACAGGGCAGATGCTCCAGCCCTCTGATCATCTTCACAGCCCTACGCTGGACTCTCCCCAGGAGCTCCATGTCTCTCTTGTCCTGGGGAGCCCAGAACTGGACACAGTACTCCAGATGAGGCCTCCCCAGGGCTGAGTAGAGGGGCAGGATCACCTCCCTCGACCTGCTGGCAAAACTCTTCCTAATGCACCCCAGGAGACCATTGGCCTTCCTGGCCACAAGGGCACATTACTGGTTCATAGTCAACTTGTCATCCACCAGCACTCCCAGATCCTTCTCTGCAGAGCTGCTCTCCAGAAGGTCAACCCACAGCTTGTACTGGTGCATGGGTTTATTTCTCCCTAGGTGTAGGACTCTGCACTTGCCCTTGTTGAACTTCAGGAGGTTCCTCTCCACCTAACTCTCCAGCCTGTCCAGGTCTCTCTGAATGGCAGCTCAGCCCTCTGGTGTGTCAGCCACTCCTCCCAGCTTGGTGTCATCAGCAAACTTGCTGAGGAGACACTCTGTCCCTTCATCCAGGTAGTTGATGAAAAAGTTGAACAGAATGGGACGCAGTACTGAGCCCTGGGGAAGCCACTAGGCACAGGCCTGCAACTAGACTCCACGCAACTGATGACAACACTCTGAGCTCTGCCTTTCAGCCAGTTCTCAGTCCACCTCACTGTCCACTCGTCTAACCCACACTTCCTGAGCTTCTCTAGGAGGATGTTATGGGAGAGAGTGTCAAAAGCCTTGCTGAAGTCAAGGTACACAACGTCCACTGCACTTGATAACACTGATAACACTGTCCAAAAAAAGTGTAAGATAGAAATATAAAAACTGAGGAGCAAGCTGATTGAATTTTACAGTTCAAAAATGTACAATCTCTCCCTCTCCTGAAATAAAAAATATATTGAAATTATGAGTATATATACACACATATATAAAAACTACACAGAAGTATGAGAAAAATATGCAAAAATATGGAATAGCTTTATTTTTATACATTTATAGGAAAGTATAGAGATGTGCTGTCCGTGTTCAGCAAGGTATCTTGAGTACAGTAAAAATGAACTGCTATTTTTCTCCATCATACAGCACTAAATAGAGCAGATGTTGACTTGTGATCTTGAAGCAAAATCAATTTCCAGTGGAGTTTTGCCTTTGACCTCAGCAGAATCAGGATTTTGTCTGTGATTTTATCAATTTATCCTTTGTGAAAGGCCCCCCCCCTTTTTTTGGCCTCCACGCTATTCTTTTCCTAATCCTAGATTATCAAAAATCACTTAAGCCTGAAGGAAATTCATATCTCTTGATATAAAGCCAATTTTGTAGTAACAGCTCCAAATTAAAGAAGGATATAACAGGTTTCCTTGTAGAAGGCTTGCTCATGAGCAGTTCGTGAGGACTGTTTATATTCCTCTGTATAAACTCTGATCTTCTTGCAGAGCATGGAAGTTTTTCTCCTGTGCTGCAGATTAGCTAGAGAGACAAAGATTAGCAAGATTTCTGCTCTGATTCAAAAACTACCTCCATGGTTTTTATTTTTCAGTAGATGAGTTCCCTGCTGCACGAGCCGGCAGAAGGTTAATTGGGGCTCTCCAGGTTTCCTCAGCTGTGGCCCAGCAGCCAACTGGAAGCTGCTGCTGCATTTAGCCCCATCCTAGGCCAGGTCAGCCCCTAGCGCAGCCACAGCCGGCAGGGAGACCCCGGCAATGTGGGAGGAAGGAAAAGACTGTGGTGGGCAGGGAAAGGTGAGAGGCAGCCTCAGGCATTTGGGTCAGGTGGGAAAGACTTCCTAGGCTTGYCTCGCACTAACCCCCAGCCTGCCAAGTGGAAGGCGTCTGGAGAGCAAGGTCTGATGTCCTTAAAATACGGCTGCCCAAACTAGGGAGTCCCATTATAGGATCAAGTCCAAAGCTAAGCTACAGTGTGTGATTTTAGACCTACCTGCTTATCCCATGAGCTATTATTTTTTAGTGGCTAAACTTCATAAATGAGAGGAGGAGTTGTGAGATTCAGGGGAGATCTGCAGTTCTGGATGTGACAAAGCAGGGTTGCAGACCCTCTTGCCCTTAGTGTAGATTGTTAAGTATAGCACTTCTTTTAAAAAGAAAATGTGCCCATTTCACACATGCTTTTCGAGTAATGATAACTTTAATTGTCTAGGTGTAATGTAACCTAAGCAAGGTGCTAAATGTTTGGTGGCGGTTTTGGTTACGTAAGAATGATCCCAGTCTAGACAGTAGCTCTAGGAAAATGAACCCCTCCTGTGGAGGGAAGGGAGAAGAAGGGAAAAGCTTTAGATAAATGCCAAAACAAACAGAAATTAGGAACAACAACGTTCTATGAAATGAATATTTTAACAAGCTCTTTGCTACACAAGACCTGACAATATATTTTGCAGTAAAATTTGCAGAACTGCAGAAGAGAGATGAAAGGAACTGCTCTTTACAGTGCTCATCTGTCCTTCTGCAGGCTACCGGAAAACAATTTCTGTATTGATGCATAGGTTGTTTTGATAGCTGCTATGTCTTCTTCCTAATCAAAATTTAGAAATCAAGGAACGTACTCTGCTCTGCTTCTCTACTCTCCAGCCCTTATTTTACTTGGAACCATGAAAACTTGTTAGGTTTACTTGTATTTTATCTTTCATTTCTTGATCACTTTTCATGACAAATGTTATCTAAGTTTCAAGGGTCTGGGGAATAGACAACACGCTTCTGCAATAAATATGTGGTTCTCCCAAGACATAGATGTAACAGAGACCTCCATATTATCATAGTTACAAAGGCTAAATAGCTATATTGCATGGAGATGATCGTAACGTCCCTGTTCGTAATTAGTTTATAGCATTTGTTCTGTGTTGTTCTAGTGCTGGAATAAGCTTGCCATCATATACATATATTCAGATATGAACAGTTTCTGCTGATTTTTTTTATAGAAAAACAGATGAAAGAAGGAAAACATGCAACCTGATGCTTCATCTTTTGCTTGTAGAGAAGGTTTGAAATTGCATCTCTGAGTCTTCTAGAAGTGCATCAAAACATTGTTCTAATATGTGAAGCTCAGCCTTGCTGAAGACATCTTTCCATTTACAGTACTGGAAATATTGTATTATGGTGAAAGTGCCTGTCTACTTGCAAGAGGAGAGCCTCTTGTGCATTCAGTTAAAAAATGTTACCTGCTCTCTTGCTTTCCATGACTACTTCAGCAGATCAAGCTACTTGATCTAACAGGGTTAACTGGAAGCTATTCTTTAGTAACCTTCTGAATTCGTGGTTTAGATTATTATCCTAAAAATGCAAAGTCTTGATTCAGAGTACCTCCCTGAATAGGATATACTATGAATCTGAATTTCGGTGTTTTAGCTCAATGGACTGTTATGGCAAATGAAGAGAATCAGAGGATGTTTGTTTTGGTGAGAAAAACAAAGCAGGACTAAGATAGATTGAACCCAGAGCCTGGTTGAATTCATTAATTCATTAGGATTTTTATTTTTGTTTTATTTTTTTTGCTGGCAGCTGAAGGGGAAGAAGGTTTGGTTATTTGAACAAACCCATTTATGAGTATTTATTAGTATATATGATGGAGCCTTTCAGCTCTACCTGGCAGAGGTCAATCTGAAAAACAGAATGGGTTATAGAAAAGATACTGTGCTCCTTAAGAGAAGACATCCCTGTGAACTTCTGTATATTTCTATAAAGATTAAGAATGGCACGACAAGAGACTTTATATGGCATACTAGCATCTCTGTCATGTAAAATCAATGCCTACAGTTTTTTTTTTTTTTCCAAGTGTCTCCATTTCCAGACTTCTCCTTTTATTTTCTACTACATTTTAACCTCTAATTATGTGGAACAAACATAACAGTGAAATTTGGGTCTTTAGTGATAACTAGCTAATCAGAGAAATTCTGTGTTGAACATTTGCATTATGTGTTTCCCGAGGAATAAATAAATTTTGGGAAAGAAACAGTTTCATGCAAGGGGCTGCTCTGAGCTGTTGGACGGACCCTGAAGTGGAGCCTTCCAGCAGCAGTCGTGGCAGTCGGGGCTGGCTGTGCTGCATTTGGGAGGCGTCACTTCAGATTCTGGGGTTGGAGGGGTTTCGGCAAGGTCCTGAATCACTAGCCTTTAGAGATCTTCAAAATGCTTGAAGAGAGTACCGCACTCACCCAAGATGGAGCGGTGCTGGAGCGGTACTAAGTATTTACTGTCTCCACATCTTTTGCCTCTCTGCTGTCGTGCTTTTATGCTGCGCTGCGCCTGGCCAGACCACACAGTCTACAGCCCCGCTGATACGCTAGCATTAATCTTTCCCAGAGCAATGCTTTGCCCACTGCTTTTACTAGACAAATGTTTTTAAAACCGGACTGCTGACTAGTAAAGGAACCTCGAATTGATTTTGATAAAGAGTCTTTAAAGCTGGACTTGAAATTTTATGGAGGAATAATAGTTAATAATAATTGGGTTAATCAGAAAAAAGCCCCAAATAATTGGGTTAATCAGAAAAAAGCCCCAAACCTTCAGGCTTAGAGCAAGTACGCTGGTGAAGTCTGTTGAAAGACAGCAGATCATTTTAAAGTTGATTGATTGTGGTAATATGCATTCTACCTATCCTTCCCCTCTTCTTTCAACTTAAAAAATAGGAAAGGAGAGGGAGGGAATCATGTTCTTCTATTTCATTTGCTTATTAAAATCAGGGAAGAGCATACTACAAGTAAAAATAGACTATAATACCCAAAGAGATGTAGGCAGGTTTTAGGAGAAATGTACATAAATATGACTGAATTGAAAAGCCGTTGCTTTTTTATGAAGCAGGTAAGTATTTTTTCCTAGGGACCTTAAGCCTATTTCGAAAGGATTGTAAAAGCAGGAAGAATAATCTCTCACACACATGCGTCCAGCCGTACGCTGTATTACAACGTTTAAACAAGAAGCAGACAGAAACACAAGTGTTTCCAGAGCGTTATTCCTCTGCCCTACTTCCTCCGGAGCGCTCTGGCTCGGCTGCTGCAGCCTGCTTTGCAGAAATCCTCAGTGAAACGGGAGGTCCGCTGCTGCTGGGGGAACTGAGATTACTGATTAGGAGAGAACATAATCAGGTAGATYGAGACCGTGTAGGGAGAAACCATTGCTGTGAAGAGGGAGGGTTTGCAGCGCGCGCTGGATACGTACGCTCCGAGAGTGCCTCTCTCTTGGTTCGGAAAACAAAATTGGACGTAATACGCCTGTCGGCTCCTGAAAGGGCTGTGCTCCTTTCCCACGTCTGCGAAGCTGGCGAGAGGCAATGCGCTCGCAGCACCTGCGCTTGGCGATGAGTCTCCCTCCAGGCTTTTTGTGCTTGGAAGAATGTGTTAGAGAGAAGTGCCCACAGGGAAATCAAGCAAAAGCTTCCCTATGAAGGTGGCAAGGCGCTGCGGTGCTCAAAATGTCTGGTGAGTCATCTGGGGAGTAAAAGCTGTAAATAAGTGCGACCAATAGTCGTAAGAGCGCCCGGTAACAACGTAACCCTAAAGATAGCATGTAGGTCAGCTTAGTGCCTCTCGGGATCGCTTTGGCTTCCTGCTGCGCTGTGTGCCTGCGAGGAGAGGGCTTTGCCGAAGCCGGACTGAAAGGGCTCCGAAGTTAAGGGGAAACCGAGTTTCTGGGAGTGAACTGACCAGGCAGTGAGCACAGTTTTGTCCGGTATCTGAGACTTGCATAACTTTTTCTTTTTTCTTTTTTTTTTAAACCTTTTCAAAACTGGTTGGAGGATATCAACAGGCTGTTAATATAGAAGGGGGAAAAAATCCAAACTTTTTCTTACAGTTTGTCTTTGATTAGGTTAAACAGATTTTTTCCATGACGAGGGGTGGTGTAGTATTTCCGAAGGATGATACTAAGCGTTTGCGCAATTGTCGAAAATAGATGCTCTCTGATCAAAAAAGATTTATTTGTTTTACTGAAAGAGCTTCTCATTATAAAGACAGCAGAAAGAAGTAAAGTTCACTGCAAACAAATTTGGACATGGTCAAATGAATTTCTCAACTGATTATATAGAAATAGCTTGAAAACTGGGCCATCAGGCGAAAACAACCTTGCATTCAGTCTAGGGTAATTGCATGGACTTGTCTGCAGAGGATTGATTCTGAAAAGTAGCTAAAGCAGCTTCCTGTCTCTCAAGACATTTGGAAATAAATCTTGAGAGAATATTTGACTGCATATATCTAATACAGTGTTTCACTGAAAARAAAAGTATACTAGCTTCTGCATTGTAACAAGTTTTAAATACTCAAATATCCTTTCTCCTAAAAATATATAGAGAGAGACTATGTATTTTCTCTGAAACAAGCAATATTTTCATCTCTCATACTGGGAAAAAGCAAAAATGTTAATAGTTATTCAAAACTGAAGTATCTTTRGGACTTTTCAAAATTAATTTTATTTTTTCTTCCTGTTTTTCTCATCCTTTGCTAACTTGGAGGTATGAAATGATGGTTGCTCTGTCATGAGAATGTGTTATATTATGATATCACCTGTTTTCATAATTCTGTTTTTTTTATTRGGGTGAATAAATACCATTTCCCATTATTAAATGGCTTTTGTTAATCTTCTATTTAAGGGAAAATATGTTTTTTCTTCCATTTCAACATTTGCGCTTTATGCATAAGACACATTTCTCTAGAAACTACAGAGGCCAGTTAATGGTTTATGAGTTCAAGCTGAGCTGAATATAGCTAAGCTCTGTCTTGCTTGACATTTCATCAAAAGCTGTGTTGATTTGCAATGTTTACGGACCTATTTATTGAACCTTCACAGCTTGAACTATGCCACCGAGCTTGTTGACATTGCTGAGTTTATCTCTTGGTGCTTGTGCAATCTCAGAAGAAAAGTTTAGAGCAAATGAGTTATAACAAACTTGTCACAGTTCATAAAATATGCAGTTAGAACAATGAAGTTGATCTTCTTGTTCATTGACCACGATACATTAGAGAAATCTGAGTAGTCGAACGCAGTCTCATCTGGGAAGATGAGCGTATGTCCTTCTCTGTGATATTAACTTTCAGATTTGACTGTAGCATCTTAAGTGCTTTAAAAAGCAGCTCATAAATGGAACAAATCTTTTCACTTCATAAGACTATTTATATGTGGAAACAAAATTAGACTGTTTTGCAGCTCAAAATAACGTGATTATATTACTTCCATGTAGGTCTTATTTTGTGAGGAGTGATATATCAAACAAGCAAACAACAAATTGAATCAGAGACTTATAAATACCATAAAAAATAATTCAGCTTTTAATAGTGAGAGTGTTCCATGTTCTCTGCTACTTTCCAGAACATCCTGTCTGTATAGCCCCTATTTTTAGATAATAAAAATAAGATATAAAACTTGCTGTATAATCCACTACTATTACTGGATCAATATTGCACATTATCATGGCTTCAGAWTTTTCTTTATGTAGCTTGAACTGAAATAGATCAAAGTTAATGTGACTGCATAGTATCTCTGCAAAAACAACAGGCAACTAGGCACTATTTATTCAACACCAGTAAAATAGATAGTTTAAGAAGTCTTATGTATTTGGATATTTTGGGAGTAGCAGCGGAAACTGGTTTCCCATGTAAACATTCTTGTAGCTCCGATTTACTCAGTTAACATAGTTATTCATTCTCCTTTTTTGAATTCTGGGTATGCAGCCAATTATAGACATCCAAAAGAAAAAATTAAAAATACGAGAAAYTGGAATTTTTTTCCATATACTTGAATGGGCATTGATTGAGCTCTTCCCAATGGAAGGATTGAGTTTCTTCCTAAAAAGGAGTTTATGCTGTTCAAATAGAAAGTAATTGCTTATTGATGRTTAAGTACAAATTGTACTCTAAGGGTACAGTAAGAAAAAATCATAGAAATATTGAGGGGTATATTTGCTTTGCTTAACTAGAGCTATGTAATTTAAGCTGCTAAGTTGTCAAGCAAGGSTTACTATCCTTAAATTATAGACGAGCAAGAAATTAACAGTGATTTGTTGTTTCCTCCGTTGCATGAACTGCACTAGGTTAGTCTGCTTGGGGGCTTGGATTTGATCAGTGAGAAATCTCTGATCTATTTATTTGATCCTTTGTATGAATGACTTCAAAGTGTCATCTGATTAAAAAAATGATGGTACAAGTAGAAATAGGAAATACCTACTTTTTAAAGAATTTTACCAAACTCAACAGCTCTCATAGCTACATATAGTTTCTCAAGCCTACGGAAAATTAAATGTACTTTGACAATGACTTTTAAATTAACAAGGTTTCATCAGAGGAACCACTAAAGGGATGCCAGTTCCTGGTATCCTGTGTGCATGAGAGGGGCAACTGAAGTCAGTCTGGGAAATCTACAGAAACCCACAACTGGATGTTAGAAATCTCTTAAAATATTTGAATGTATTTCCTCTGAGGATTGCGTCTTTAGTAGTATGAATCATATTTCTTACTTGAACTACTTCCTACCTTGTAACCTGCTCCCTGTGTCTCTTGTTAGCTTGGTTTGCTGATTTTGTTTCTACCTCAGTAGCAATGCTTTCTGGCCTAATTTCATGTTTATGTGAGCATTCACCAAGAAAAAAGACAGACACATGGAGTCTGAGTTTCATCAGTTTACACTGACTGTTGTGCTCTACTTGGTATTGTGTATGGAAAAATTTCTTCATGTAGCACTTATTAGACAGGAGGACTTTTTTTTCTTTTTTTTTCTTTTTCTCTTTTTTTTCCTTTCCTTTTTAAATAAAGTTAAGCCATTTGGAAGGTGCTGGAAAGCAATGTGATTAAGGCCAATATTAGCCTCTGACAAAAGTGTCTAGCAATCCTATGCAAAAGAGTGATGTGCAGGCATGTGATTAAGCGTATGTATATAACATTGAACAAAATAAAAATCTTAAATATAGATAGGGAGTTAAAAATCATGATACAGATGTTTAAACTTTCTGTATTCTTAAAAGAAGGAAAAAATTCTGAAAACTTGTGCACCAATTAGTATTATTAAGCACATCTTAAGCAATCACTATTTATATTATCATACACACAGACCTTTTAAGTATACTATTCAGCTTCACTCACATTTCACATCTGGTTTTGCCAGGTACCTGATGTGTCCACCAACCACATCTCTTGTGGCAGATGAAAAGTATCCCTTCTAATACACATCCCAGGAATAATCATTCCTATTAAAAGAAAGGGAATCCTCCACTGTAAGCATTCTGAGAGGTTTTCCACTTCAGTTCGTTTAATAATTAATTTTGTATGCCTAGCAAAATGTAGTGATGAYGGATGCAGGCAAAGTTTCAGAAGAAAACGTCTTGCTTTTTGCAATATATTCTCGCATCCGCGAGAATAGGATGTCCAGCTCATGAAATTCAAGTTTAAAGTAAAGATTACATTGCATGTTAAAGTCATCAGTTCAGATGGTTAGGTCATAAATGCAGGTGCACTCTGTGCAAAACCTAGGTGGAAGGATAATGTTGTTACTGAACTAGTCTTTCAAAGGTTATAATGAAAAGGTCACACTATCATTTTGTCCTTAAAAAGTAACAGAGACAGTCAAGGCTGATTCTCTGTACTTTTTTTCCTCAATGCAAATTCTCTATGTGTACAAAAATGTATTTAAGACATTCACTTTCACAGAAAAGAGGACAAGAGTGTACTTTTATGGATGTATTTGACAAAACAGCGACTAAAGCTAACAATAGATTGTCTTGAAGACTTTACTTTGGGTCAAGGGAAAGAAAGACGCTTTCTGGTGTGCTTGATTTCCGGTGGATAAAATTTAATCCCTCTGGCAGAATCAGGGAAGTATCATTCTTTCCCTGCTTCAGAGGAACACTTGGGCGGGGGTGGAGGGGAGAAGGTGAGTAGGCAATTTTCTTGCAGCAAATGGAAGGTAAAATTGATCAAAATAAATAATTGGAGAATTGTTTGYCTTAACTGCTTCCATGTTATTGCAGGCAAGGATGAGAAACTTGAAAATAAAACCGATAGCCTCAGTGACTTTTTTGACAGAGATAACTGTCTATGTTCAGGCAAGTTGTCATAGTGCCAGTTTTATGCCCATTGTAGTGAAGAAAAGCATAAGTTCTGTTTTATACTTTATTGAAAATATAAAAGCTTCAGGCAGAAGCTATTCTTTCTGTGTGTTTTATATTGCCTAGAACAGAAGACACCAAGTGCCCTAGGTGCTAGGAGGAAACACAAACATTATGAATAATATAACATTGAAAAAGAATTGCTATTTCAGAATCCTAGTTCAAATAAACTAATAAGGTTAGCATAGGCCTTGAAATCTTGGCTATAATATGTAAAATGAGTGTATGGTTTCCCAGGATGGTAACTAGGGAAGCTAGCTGTGAAACTTCTACTGACTTCTTCAAGTATATAATATTTATTGTTAGTTGAGGTGATTGTTAAGTTTTTATGAGTTTATTTTTATTTTGCTCATTAACTTTTGATAATCTGTATATAAATCTTCCTGAGAAAAAAATAGTATAATGAGATAAAGTCATATGAGGGAAAACTGGGTGGCCATGCATACTTCTGAATAAAGGAATGGCTTCTCTTTAATAAAATGGTATATATGTAACTTTTTTTGTAATTGCGCTGTAGCAGTATTTTCAAGACGTGTTTTTCTGCCATGTCATTGCTGAGAACCACAGTCAGTGTAGGACTCTTGTTAAATTTTGTCAGGATACAGTCTAGTAGTACCCTGTTCTTCATGAAAAACTTTTATTCTTTTTTTGTTTAACTCATGTTAGTCCAGCAAAAACTCAATTTTGAGAACACAAATGTAGAGCCTCTTTATTCATTCAGGATTTTCTTCTGAGAAGGTACTGTTAGGTCACAGGAACTATGTTTAGTGACAAGTTTCTGGGTTAATCTCTATAATATCTGCTTTTTTTTTCTTTTTTTTTTTTCTTTGAAGACGTGCTTCCAGCCTGAAACAAAATAACAAGAAAATATGTATACCTCAGTGAAGAGATGAAGGCCTGAGGCTGTTAGCATTATTTAATCTGAGGACGTCTGAGACATTCTGAAATGGTTGAGGTTAACCAAACTGCTCCCTGGTAGAATTACTTGTAACCTGTGAGCTAAACTAACGGAGCATACATGTATTGGGAAGAGGCTACACATTTTTTTGCTTGATATGATTAATATATGTGTCACTTGTAGGAAGGAAGAATTCTTAATTACTGATGATTGATTTCACTGTGAGCGTGACAGAGCACTGGACCAGGTTGCCCAGAGAGGTGGTGGAGTCTCCTTCTCGGGAGATATTCAAGGCCCACCTGGATGCAACCCTGTCTACCATGGTCTAGGTGACCCTGCTGAGTAGGGAGGTTGGACTAGATGATCTCYGGAGGTCCCTTCCAACCTTACYRATKCTATGATTCTATGATTGGATGCAGAAAGCCCTGGTCCCAGTGATTTGCAGAGTATCTGTAGTTGCAGTCTTGTCCTAAGTGACTCTGATAATGCTAAGAGCATGACATCTGGATTAAACCGTCTTCTAGATGCTACGTATTTATAGGCTGTCCTCTGTTCCTAACTTCATCAAAAATGTACATCTAATTCATTCCTTATTCAGGTATAAGCTTTGCCTAGTGCCACTGCTTGGGCTGTGATTGGTATGTACTTTCTCCTGAGCCTAGACCTATCTCAAGCTCCAGGCTGCATTTTGGGATATGCACCCTGGAGATCTACATTGGGCTGTGCTCCTGCTCGTTCCCCTTTCTGCTTGCATGCATATGTGCTCCCTGTGTACACGGGGAGGCCTGGTCCAGGGCGAGGCCAAGTGGGGATGCCCCAAAGGTCTAGTCCCAATTTGGGACAGGCTCAGCCTGCCAGCAGGGGATGGTGGCTGGACACGTGTATACCTCACAGACCCAGAGCCACAAAAATATCCCCTAGATTTGGTCAGACCCTCCTGGCTTCTCCACCTGCRGCAAAACCTAATGCTCCTCAGATCCTGGGAGCTGCCCAGAAACAGACTTAGATTTCATATCAGTGATGAGAAGAAAATGAATTACTTTATCCCTCATCTTCGGAAAAAGGAAACTAAATCTTCCTGGAGTCAGCTTACTCAGATCTAGTAGAGGATTGAAGACATAGCAGACATATCAAGTTACTTTATTTTTGTGTTTTTTCTTTTGACCACAGTGCTGATTTCTCTGAAAAGCAACTTCCCCAGCTTACTAAAGCCATATTTCATCATCCTGATGAAATGTGCACAATTTCAGTTACTGTGTACCTAATTAAAAACTTGTTAGTGTGTTGCCACTTGGCTGTTAGATGTTTCAATACAGGTCTGCCATGAAGGAGATCCCCAAAACAATATTCTGAAGGATGTCATGGGGATTACTGTGGGGTGCCTTTGCAAAAGTGACATAGTGCTGCTCTTGGAACATTTTCATTAAAATTCTCAACTATTTATGAAATGCAGCTGAGACAATTTTTTATTACTTTGTTTTGGAATTATGTCACTTTCTTTGAAATTTAATCTAAGGAAATTTTCAACAAACTCTTCGTTGTCGTACAACTTCTTAATTTATCTAGATTTCTAACCTGTTTTTCATTTCAGCTGGATTTATAAAACTTGTTCCCAATTTTGACCTTTTGGCAAAAGCARTTAGGAAACCTCCTTTTGTCGTCACTGGAATTATGAAAATACTTGTCAGGAGCTGATATCAAGAAGCAGTAAATTTCAGCACATTGTGACAAMATAGTAGATGTTCTAGTGATTTGTAGTAAAACAGTTGCCAAGTAATCTAATGTATTTTATGAAAGAAGTGCAAGTATTTTAAAAAAGATGGAATATGTTTTTGGAATATATATTGGATATAAGAATTATATCCAATATAAGAATATATGTGGATATAAAAATTTATTTTCTCTTCAGGGAAAGAGACCTTATTTTCAGATGTAGGAGGGAAAATAAGTGCAGTTTATACAGTTTTGGTAGCATGGCAAAACTGTGTTATGAACAGGAGCCAGTGGCACAGTGTTTTGGTGCAGAAGGCCAACCACATAGTGGGCTGTGTTAGAAGGAGTGTAGCCAGTGGGTTGAGGGACATGAATATTCCTCTCAAGCAGCACTTTTAAGATCCCATCTTGAGTGCTATGTCTGATTTTGGAGTTCCCAGTAGATGCTGATGTACTGGAATGTGTCCAGCACAAGGCCGCCAAGGAAGGTTGGGGGCTGGAGCATGTGAAGTCAAGGAGCTGAGTTTATTCAGCTTTCAGAAGGGAGACTCAAGGGTGGGTGATCTTACTGTTGTCTACCACTACCTGGTTTGTAGAGAAAATGGATCCAGGCACGTTTTAGAGGTGCATGGCAATGGGTCAAGGGGCAAGGGATGCAAGTTGCAACAAGGGAAGTTCAGATCAGACATAAGGAAAAAAAATTCCATGAGGGGAATCAGTCACTGGAACAGGTGCCTAGAGAGGCTGTAGGATCTCCATCCTTGGARACTTCCAAAACCTACAGGGACATGGCCCTGAGCAACCTCATCTAGTTGACTCTGCTTTGAGCAAGGGGTGAGACAGGATACCTCATGACTTCCCCTCCAGCTTCAGCTGTTCTGTGATGCATTGTACAGACTTCCTATTCAAACTTTAAAATTGCACAATTCTTCCTGTTAAAATATCATTTGAAGTTCTTTATGGTGCAAAAAAAATCTTAGAGCAAAGAATATGTGCTTTTGGGAATCAAAGATCAATGTTTGGGCTGAGTGAATAAAACAGAGAGAGAAAAATCAATCTGAAAATCAAAGAGCTCTGGCTAAATCCTGTTACAATGTTGGAATCGCTCTCTCTCTTTTTTTTTTTTTTTTTTTTTTGAAAAAAGTCATTGACATTTGAGTCCCAGAAAAATTTTGCAGCAGATTATTCCAAATATTTGGAAGAAAAGACAAGTGTAAAGACTTGAGAACTGAGTGTATGACCATGTGCAGTAAATCTTTATGTGCAAGGGCAGACGTCATTGATCTGTATTATGTTGGACCTTAGGAGCTTAACTCATATCAGTGTCTTGAGCTGAGCAAAGTGCAAGAGCATTGTGCAAGAGCAGTGCTTTGAAAAATTTCTGTTACCAAAGTCTTAATCTTTTAATTTTGGTTTCTTAGCAGCTGGTCCTTTGCCTGCCTAATTGCATTATAATGGTTTTATGCTGCACCAGATGCTAAAGGGATAACATTTTCTTTCCTGGATAGAAATGCAGTCTGCATTACTCTTGGAATTCTGTTTTGTGGTTGTCCTTGTGCTAACCTATGCCACAGACAAACCACAGGTGAAATAGAAATAAACACAAGTTCTTTGAAGTAACATGAGAAATAGAAATAAAGAATCTTGGTAACTGACAGAATTTTATTAGTGACTTAATTTATAAATGTTTAAACCTTTGTTTTAAAAAAGCAGAAAAAATGATTTACCTCTTTTCTGGACTAGTGTTTGCAGTAATGCTCTATTTTATTTCCTTTCCTATTTGCCTGTCTTTCTTAAGTTCTTTACATCTGCATTGCTAGACTTATACAGTGGTCTAATTTGTTATGTTGCGTGGAATAAAGTTTTATGAGAAGGAAGCAATCAGTCTTTATGGCTAATTGCAGGGGCCATCATAACTCATGAAGATTATGATCATATTATGAGTTTCCTTAGCCATCCTTGCCAAGATCTTATTAAAAATAAAAATAAAAAGTTAAAAAAAAATGGAGGTGGGAGTGCTGTTGCACTTTCAATTATAGTGCAGATTTATTATCACTGAAGAAAGCTACTTCCTTTCATATGTGATTGTTCTGCCATGTGTAGGAACAAAGTAGCATTGTAATGGTTCACTTACAGTTTTAAAGGAATCTCTCAATTTGAAAATGGAAAACTAATTTTTGCTAAAAGCAATTCTTAAGTTAATAATCACCTGCTATTAAAATAATGTAAGTAGATAGCATCACAGTCATCTTAATTTTATAATTTATTGTGTAGATCAAACAGTGTGTGATTTATTAATAGTTGCATAGTTGTAGTATTGCTTTCTTTTATATAGAAGTAGTATACTGGAATAATTGATAATTACATTTAAAAGGTATTTGACCCTATTACAAGGACAAAAATAATAGACCTTGCTACTGAAATATTTTTGCTTGTTCATTGATATGCTAATTCTGGGCTATCAACCTAAATATTACATAGGATTTTAACTATTTCCTGTAACCTTAAATTTAACACTTACATATATGCTCCTAGAAAAGGGCTTCACTTTCTAAAAAAATGATTTTGTGTGTTTCCTTTTAAAATAGCTGCTGACAGAAAAGGATGCTTTTTGCTTCTGAGACTAGCGGGCATTAAGCACATACTGAGCACTTACAGAAACAATTTCCTGGCAGTGGCACTTCAACCTTTGTCCGGTGGTTTTCAGATCAAGTCAAATACTAGCTAAACCATCGAAATGAAAGCTTATCACAGAAGCTAAAGATGAATAATTTTTTTGGCATGTTAATTTGGAGTAAAACTTGCCCCAACTCCTTTCCTAACAGCCCAGTGATGATCAACTATCATCTGTCCAAGTCTACTCCCAACTCTTTTGGACAGGAACTAACCTCCTGCTTTTGTAAGCAGATGGGAACTAGGCTCACAAAAGTAGCAAAATAATCCCCTTTAAGATCATTATTACATAATTCTTTACTTGCCTCTTTTTTAAGCTGTGGCAGAAATTCAGTGCTGTAGCTTCACAAATTTAAAGAGCACGTGAACTTTTCTAAAAGATGGCTGAATGGGGAATGTTAGCCAAACTATTTCACAAGAGCTGCTTGGTGTGCAGGGCAGAGTCGTGTTGAGATTTTAMAGTTACATCAGGAAAATTAAGCTGATTAAGACACCTAAATGTAAAGCATTTAAATGCATCTTCCATTGTAATGGGTGGAGGTCTTGGATCAGATTCAGTTGCCCCAGGATAGGTGTTTTGCATTGCTTTAAGCACTGTGAGATGTCCTGCCTGGTCTTCAGCTGCTATTCCAGTTTAACAAGAGCTGTTGCCACGGTCGTAGTTCAGTTGTCAGCACAGAGGCATTTAGTGCTATTTGAGACAGTGTAACTTTCCCTGTTTGGCTTCCAAATAGTAGTGCAGAAGAGCATGTCTCAYGCAGGTCCTGTGTCACATCTGCCAGTATTTTGAAACTGTCTGAGACATCTCAAGTGCACTAGATAAGCACCTAGTGTTGCTGGGATGTTGGGACAATGTTCTTAATAGCCAGTCATCTTCATAGACTGTAGTGAGATTCTATATACCTATTTCACATGTAGACACCTAAATAAGGGTTTTAATCTCAACTGAA
This sequence comes from Rhea americana, assembly GCF_003343005.1. Taxonomy (NCBI): domain Eukaryota; kingdom Metazoa; phylum Chordata; class Aves; order Rheiformes; family Rheidae; genus Rhea; species Rhea americana. The sequence continues at coordinate 2,359,525 of NW_028186745.1, forward strand.
TCCCTCTCCTGAAGTTGTTTTCCTTCGGGTTTGAAAAGAAATGTTTTTCTTGTGTTTAGTTTTATGTATCTGGAAACTTGCATTGTGCATATTTAGTCTTAACTTGTGGTATTGCTTTCAATTTCTCACTTTCTCTCTTTCTCACTCAGAAAAAGAGAAAGGAAAGAGAGCAAAAAGGCCAGGGAAGTGGGAAGTGAACARGAGGCAAACAAAAGTTATGTAAATCTTTTATGTATATATGAAAAAAAAACCATCATGAATGTCAGGGGAAAAGAATCTCTGAATAGATAGCAACTTTCAATACTTGCAAAATGCAAATGTTTTCAATATACCTTATGCCTTACCTTTTCTTCTGATCAGTAAAAGCAGTTTAATTATCATTTCTCACTACAAAGCGACTAGCCTACAGTTATATGCTATGAATAGCCCTCATCCCTCATGAATGAGAATTCCCTCCTGCTATTAGTAACTGTCAACATGCATGATTATTTCTGCACTATAAGTCTTGGTAGAGTTCCTCATKAATTAGTTTGTGTACAAACATGACTCTACCTCTGCCTGTGGGAATAATGCCATCCCATTACAGGTAGAGCCAGAGAAGATCTGACTAACGTAGATGAATCTTCATTACAGTCTCACCATATGACCTTTATCAACTTCCCAGGCTTCATTACTCACACAAGGTTGTTTCCCTGATTTATAGAGAGAGCTTCAGATACTTGTTCTTTAATTCTATGGTTATGCAGTTCATTTTCTTCCATGTACATTCTGCTTTCCACGGGCATTTGTTCTACGTGTTGCAAAAGTTACCTGGCATAGCTAAGGAGTGAGAAGTCAGACTGATACATAAAGGTATACGATAATGTGCAGCTAATCATTCTGAAGTTCAAGTTGCCAAATAGCATAAGAACTAGTGATTTTTTTCAAATTCACATTTGAAATTTGGTATATCCAATGAGGATTTTTTGGGTGGACTAGAGTGGCTCTTCTTTTTTKCCATATTGCATCAAGGAGAGTGAGTATTTCCTTGAGGAAGAGTAAATAGTTTGACTKGGACAAGTGCAAACATATTGTCATGGTTCTTATGTAGTATTTTCTTCAGGTAATGAATGCCTGTCATTACTCATCAAAAGGTTACCTTGAAAGCCCGAAGGAGGAGAAGCTGTTTGGTAGGTTTCAGCTGTATTGTATTCAGTTGTTAGAGTCATCAAGTGGTTTAGTGCTGGAGCTTTCCTGAACTTACAACCACATAAAATTCATTTGATGTTAGATTGTTAGAATGTGGAGGAATGAGTACTTGGCTCTGGGAAAACCACTAATGATATTTTTGTTCTCAAGACTATTTTAAATAGTGTTATATTGAAAAAGGTGTGGTATTACACTGGGCTGCTGGGGATCAAGATATTACAGTGAACCACAAGGAGATCTGTGCTGCCTCCAGGAGAACAGGGAAGGCCTAGAAAAAGGATTTGAAGGTTACTGGGCCCTTCTGTTTGTCTTCCCGTTTAATAAAATAACTAGTCAGAAAAATTTGATCCAAAAGTTAGTGCAATTCAAGTGAAAGTTTTAAAGAACTTGATTCTAGACRGATGAAGCTGGCACAGAAGAGCTAAGAATATATCATGGCAAGATTCTGTGAGTGGTTATTTTATGGGTCTTGCTCAGTTCTGAGTGTGGTTGTTCTGATATAATTTTTCTAAGAGTTATTTGCTGTTCAGATTGGGAGATAGATGCATCCTTGTTGTATCACCTGAGAAGTCTTCGGTTTCTGGAGATTTTTAGGTTAGCAAGATTCCATGGTTAGCCTCACCTGTTTCACTGATGAACAGCTTCATTGCAGTAATACTTGCATTGGGTAAGGATTTACCTAGGTTCTTGTCCTAATTAAGACCAGTGACAGAATAATAAAGTAGACCAGAATAAACCCCAAACAGGTTGAGGCAGATGATCTAGGTATGGGGAGATCTTCAAATTGCTCCAACTTCCCAAAGAATAACAAGCATATCTGAAATCCTTTTCCCCTGCACGGGATGGGGGACATTTGACATCAAAGTAAGGGAAAGTAGTTTATCAGATACGTAACATTAAGAAGATGAGAACATGTTTCTTTTTTTTTTTGGGGGGGGGGGTATTTTGTTTGATTTTTGTGTGACTGGAAGGGAAAGAAGAACCCTACGGTCTATGGGGTTCATTCCAGCAGTGGAAAGGGCCCGCTTATCCTGCTGGTGGGAAGGATAAGTTGCTGTTGTTCAGGCTGGAACAACTCTGAGCACTGAGCAAACATCCCTTCTTCCTCAAGGCCAAGCTGCAGGCACCTCTGGACTGAGCTAAATTCTCCTGAAGGAAATGACTTACTTAAATGCACAGAGAAGGAGGTTGTTGGCTGCTCTGATTACCTCACTACCACACTGCATACAGTTCATGTGATGTGAGCTAACATGAGATACCATGATGTGGTAAGAGTGAATTGCATATTCATTCTCCTTCAGAATTACAAGCGTTTTACATACTGCAGAACCAGATCCAGCAGTGTTGCGCATAGCGATGCTACAGCAGTAGGGATGCCACATTGTATCTCATGCCATACTTCTCAGTGCTAGTGAAGTGTCAAGAGATGCTAAGAAGATTATAGCCCCACAAGCCCACCTTGTCAGGATATTTGTACTGGTAGTCAGGAAGAACCCRGAGATCTGGGATAACAACCACCTTTTTTACCTCAATTCTAGAGAAAGATTTTGAAATCTGTTAGTCATTTCTAGGAAAGGCTAAGAGGGAATATTTCCTGGGAAGACTCTTCTGTTAAACTGTCTGTCTGTACATACTGCCTTTTAGGATTTTTTTCCTGCTAGGTTTTCCTCATTCCACTGTTAGCCAAGCTGGCATGGCAGGATTGGTCCTCAGTAAAGACTCCTTATAAGAAATGTGCATTTCAGAGTATTTACTTTTGTTTGAAAGTACCAWGAGAAACTCAGTGCAAGGATCTTGTTCTTTTCAGTGGAGGTTTTAGATCAGGCTCTCAACATGCTTTGGACATCAGTTTCATATCGGTATGCGAGGGAGCACGCACCCAATTTTACCCTCTCGTTAGCCTCTTTTTGTCTATCTGGACACTATAAGGAAGARTTATAAAAAGTTACGCTCTTTGATTGGACTGGTTATTTCTCATCCTGAAAGATTACTTGCAAATACTTTAAAAGTTTTAATTCCATTAATAATTAGCTATTTTACTTGAATGTCTCAAACTGTCTTAACTCAGCTATTGAATCTGATGGATTTATAAGCGAACGCATTTTCATTCTGGAGTTTCATTCATCTGCATTTTACTAGAAGATTTACTATGTCAAGTCACCCTTTTAGTGTTTGAAGAAATATCTGTCAAAATGGGTTAGCAACTTTTCAACTACATTCTTGGAAAATATGAACTCATCAGTCTTTATGCTCAAATTGTTATTATATTATGGAAATCTTTCCATTTCAGAAAACATGTGAAGATATTCGATTTTCTTATTTTGAAAACACTGAGTTGTTTCTCCCTTCAAAATTTGGAATCAAATATCTAAAAACCCAGATATCATTAAAAAAAGTCATTTTGAAAAAAAAAAAGCAATTTTTTTTCCTAATTTGGAAAATATAAAAAGTATCTCCAATTACATAGTACAGGAAACTTGTACTAGGAAACTAGTTCTTTTCCCTTCTTAATTAGGATTAAGTTGTGTGTCCTCTTCCTTTTTGTATTGTGTACAATAGTTTTCTTCTTTACTATCACGGAATCATAGAWTCAGTAAGGTTGAAAGGGACCTCTGGAGATCATCTAGTCCAACCTCCCTGCTCAGCAGGGTCACCTACAGCGTGTTAGACAGGGTTGCATCCAGGCAGGCCTTGAATATCTCCAGAGAAGGAGACTCCACAACCTCTCTGAGCAGCCTGGTCCAGTGCTCTGTCACTCTCACAGGGAAGAAATTCCCCCTCACGGTCAGGTGGAACTTCCTGTGCTTCAGTTTCTGCCCATTGCCTCTTGTCCTGTCACACGGCACAACTGAAAAGAGTTTGTCCCCGTCCCCTTGACACCCTCCCTTCAGGTACTTGTACACATTGAKAAGATCCCCCCTCAGKCTTCTCTTCCCCAGGCTGAASAGGCCCAGCTCTCRCAGCCGTTCCTCMYAGGGCAGRTGCTCCAGCCCTCTGATCATCTTTGTAGCCCTACGCTGGMCTCTCYCCAGKASCTCCATGTCTCTCTTGTCCTGGGGAGCCCAGAACTGGACACAGTACTCCAGATGAGGCCTCCCCAGGGCTGAGTAGAGGGGCAGGATCACCTCCCTCGACCTGCTGGCAACAGTCTGCCTAATGCACCCCAGAAGACCATTGGCTTTCTTGGCCACAAGGGCACATTAACGGTTCATAGGCAACCTGTTATCCACCAGCACTCCCAGGTCCTTCTCCGCAGAGCTGCTCTCCAGAAGGTCAGACCCCAGCTTGTACTGGTGCCTAGGGTTATTTYTCCCTAGGTGTAGGACTCTGCACTTGCCCTTGTTGAACCTCAKGAGGTTCCTCTCCGCCCAGCTCTCCAGCCTGTCCAGGTCTCTCTGAATGTCAGGAGTTACCAGAACTTTTGTTTGTTTAGAAATGCTGCTGTTCTAATAGTGCAATTCTTCAAGATGTTTTAACAAATGTTATCAAAAGATACAGTATGCAGCACTTTGTGAAAAGATGTATTTGTTGTTAGTTGATTATGTACCACAAGTGTTGCCTGACACATGCAAAGTCGAGCTCCTCAACTTGACCATAAGGAGTTAACAGTGTGAAGCACTTTTATGSAGATTGTAAATTGGTTGTTGCTGATTCTCCTGTCTTCACCACTTGATGTAGTATCAATTAGCAAATATAAGTTTTAATGCTTCCTTTAATATTCATGATTCTTAATTGCCTTTGTTAATTGAGAAGAAACACTCTAGTGTAGCAATGCTTGACAGGTAAGAATTATTATCTGCTGCTTGTTTTGGCAGTTGTCCAGAGAAAAGTAGGTTGCTGATACATAAGTATATGAAAGATCTTACCCAAGAATCTATGCTTTTGACTGTGAGTTTCCCTATCCTTATCTCTTGATAGAGAACCTATTTTCAGGAATCAGATGTGCAAATTAATTTATGATATRGAGTATGTAAAAGCAGAGCTATTTTTAGAACCTGCAAGCATATAGCTAATTCTATGYAATATATTTTTAATATATACTTAATATATATATTTTTCCAAATATGTCAAGTTTGGTTTGTATATGTCTTTGTCTTGGGCTTGTATGCTTATATCCCTGGAATATGTCTTATGCTCAGATSTTTCAGTTTTTTATACTGTGCATGCAGCTTGGCTGTATTACATTTTCTTTGTGATATTGCTAAGTTGGCCTGTATTGTTCAATACATCCTTATAACTGTTCAACTTTTTTCAGTTACACATTTGCAAGAGCCTTCTTTCATTTTCAACTAGCCAGAGCTATTACTTTCATGTAGCTTTAAATAAATAAACAGAGATGACTTAAAAATAAAGACTATGAAAGAAAGACAAGACTCTACCTTAAGTCAAAAATRCTTGAGTGCCAGCTGCAGAAGTGACTTAGAAGGAGATGCTCTTTGAAAGCTAATTGGATTTAAGTKTATGTGTTTGCTTTGCAAAGAGGTCTTAAGATCTTGGTTTATTTAAATGCTTTCAAACATTTTGGCTCAGCTCARTAATGCTAAAACTGAGGAAAAGTATCATATAATAGGTCTAATARGGCATGATTAATGCCTGTGATGAGGAATGCTTATAAATGAGGCTTTTGGTCATTATTTGTATCCASAGAATAAGTTCTTGACTGAAAACAGTGGTCATTCTGTGTGCTGTTAGTAAAATAAATGTTTTTTTTTTAATGTTAATTAAAAGTAAAATGTTATTTTTTCATGAGAGCTGTGAAATAAATTGAACTGGAAGCCACTAATAGAGGAAATAGGACTTATCAGTTACCTTTATTGTCTAAAGTTTGGCATCCTGGCAGCTAAAAGCAAGTTGCATTTGTRATTTCTCTTTTACTTCTCTCAGGGTTAGCATGTAGAAATTGCAGCAGCATTGTGTGCCATGAGCCACAAAGGACTACTTTGCACCAGATGGACTTCAGAGAGATAATGGCAGTGATATTGCCCCAGCTTGGCGGCCGCTCCACGGGCTAATCCTACCAGCTGTACTCCACGGGCGTCCGTGGAGGTCACCGGAGTGGGAATCTTGTGCTTTATAGAATGAGAGCTGCAGAAAAAAAAATCCTTTTCTGCTGTCACACAGCAGTTTTCTGCAAGGTGCTAGTAGCAATAACCACAGCAGTGGCTGTGCACGTCGGGAGTGTCCCTTTAGCAGAGGTTTCGTTGTTATGGCACTTCTCACTATTTGATGGTTGTGCGAGGAGTGATTCTACTGCACTCTTGAATCAGAACGGTTTGGAGGGTTTAGAGCGTTCCAGTTCTGTGATTGTTTGGAAGAAGCAGAAAGTAAAAGAGGCTGATTAATAGAAAGTTCAATAGCAGCTGTAATGGATGCTTTCCCGCAGCCTTTCTAAGTGTAACTATCATTTGATTGCTGGTAAAAGTAGCCTAATTACGAGAGGGCTCCTCAGCTGTCAGTCCTGAAGGGACATTTGGAAAGACCAGAGATCATGGCTGCTCCTTCTCACATATCAGTGACTGCACTTGCATAGTAATTTACCCATTTTGAAGATTTTAGAGGCTTCTGTATTAGGAAAAGATGCCTGAAAAAAAAAGCATTTTGAGGCATATGGCATTGTTTCCAGTAGTGACAAAATACAATATGTCTGGAGAGCAGAACGATGTTTGCAGGCAGGAAGCTGTATATCACACTGTAGAGTTTCTTATGCTTTCAGTAATTCTTTTTTTATTTAAATCATTTTGTTTTGTYGATGCACTACTATATCTTAYTCCCCCTCAAAGAGTACCTGTTGCRTTAGTGATCATATAGTGTGAAATGATATATCTGCCTAGGGAGATTATGGATATATTTCCAGTGAAAGATTGCCCCATATGTGCAGGAATATGAGATTGCAAGCTCTACATCCTATGCATTCACAGCTGGTTACAGTGTTTAGGATCATGTGTAATTGGAAATGTGTGACTGTTACAGAAAAAGTATATTGAGGGCATCATTGTATTAGGCTTACCTGGAAGCACTTCACCTTTTGAAAATATACCTGTCTTCACCCCCTTGAGAATTTCTGTATTTTCTAAGTTCTTCCAAAATCTATGTTATATGTCCTTTTGCAATGTTAGAATCTAATGAAGCCCTCCAAAAATAACCCCAACCTCCCTCACAGAATTATTCTCTGAAAATCTACGGGAAGTCTATATTTTGTGGAGGTGAGAAATAACAGTTGGGTTAATGTACTTCTGAGAATTTGGATGTTTGAGTCCATGGATATAGCCTGTTTTTGTTTTTGTTTTAATTGGGAAAGGTTTTTTTCCAAGTGTATTTGTCAATCCATTTTTCTGGCAGATTACAGATCAGAGACATTTTCTTTCATTTGCATCCTTCAGTCAGCCCAGAATACCAAGTGTGAAAACTGTTATAACAGACACCTGTGCACTCAGAATTTCTGCCACTGCTTCTTGTAGAGCATGACTGGCTTATCTAAACCTTCCGTTTAGGGCACACATTTTTAAAGATACCTGGCCATACTTTTGAAGATACTTGGAAGTATCTTCTTAAAGATACCTCTTTATTTGATAGCTAAAGAAGCCTTATTTTTACTAAAAGTCAATGTCTGAAGGAGCATGATTTTAAAGGTGTGATGATATAGTTAAAATTGTAAAAGGTAAGTTTTACAACACCTTTTTAAAACTGCCTTTTGCCCCTGACGAGTTCTATGGATTCCTTTAAGACCTTTCAACATGTTTGACTGTGTATATCATTGATCATCTGACTAAATTGAGATTGTTAGAGCTACTTAATGCTTGCTATTTCTGTGAGCTTTAAGTCATCACATGAAAATTACTTCACATGTAAAATACATGTAAATTCACAAGTTACCTTAGCAGAAATCAAGGGGTGACATTTCTTCTAAACTCTGAGGTAATGACCTGCTAGTAGCTTGTAATCTTTCATGCTAGCAGCTTCTCTGTCTTGGCAAAATGTGCCTACTCCTGGTGGTTGTAGTAGTCAGCGTGGTGTTAGAGTGGAAGGGTTCCACAGATGTCCTATTAACCTAGCCCAGTGCCACTTTCATCATATAATCTATCCCAACACGTTCTTATATCTAAAGATTTGTCATTTTATTACTTGGTGTGCCAAAATCAAATGACTTTCTCAGTGTCAGAATTAATTACCCAGAAATCATTACCAAAATCACTCATTTCTGTTTCTATTCCTCCTACTAGCAGAGCTCTTAACCAACTAAATTTCTGAAGGGACCATTTCCTTTTTATTGACATATGCACAATTGCCAGTAGCCTTCCTGGGGTCAGTAATGTATGCTTTAGTCCAATGGCATATTAAAAGTTTAATGATTTCCCATGGGTCTCTTTGGAGAATTATTCTGATATGAYTGTACTGTATAATACTATAATCTTAACGAATAGATCTAATCTTTCTTCTTCCTAAAGGCAAATGTATAGAAAAGTTAGAGAAGTGATTCATTGGTTCGGTTAAGGGCTCAATTTTCAACATAAAATGAAATAAACCATGTGGTAAGGCATAAAGATATTCCTGTTTGTAACTGCTAGCTGCTGTTTCATTTGGAATGAAGACAGACCAGTTTATACTCTACTTGTTAATTAAAATATAGCCATGAATATAGAACAGCGATAAGTACTAAGATGTCCTAGAAGTTGATTAGATTTAAAGGTAATGACCTTGAAGGTCAGATAGAATGGGCAACTTGTTTTAAACTTACTTGGCTATGCATTGGCTTTTATATTTTTTCACCAAAAGTTTGAGTAATTAATACCATGCATACAGAAGACATTTCAGTGATGATTTAAAAGTTTTAACATTGCTTATAAACCACTATGCCTCTGGTTGTGAGGATAAATTGTATGGCATAACTAAAATGATGTAGCATTCACTGTTACTACAGGTAAAATATTTATTATTATTGCTATTCACAATGCAGCTACAAGCAAAGTAGAAAAGTTACTGTATTTTATTAAAGCAGAAATAGTTGTCATTGTATATTATATAGTGGTTCACTGTTATGAAAATATCAAGTGGAAACCTGATCTTTTTCTTATTTAAATAGTAATGTTTCTGAATACTTCTTTTTTTATGTACATGAATCACTTTAGAACAAAAATATTTGTGTAACAGGGATTCTTTTATTTACAGTTTTGAGTATAGGATAGATTGAATATGAAATGATTGGTAAAATCTCTGCAAAGACGTAAGTTATCTAGGAATCTGGGTACAGAGATGGTCAGAATGTAATGTAATGTAATTTTTCTCTCATGAAAAATTACTTCTACTTTTTTATTGCTCATCAGTTAAGAACTTTCAGAACTTTATTTGAAAATAGCGAGAGGAGACCACTTTGTGCAGAATTTCTGGTAGCTCATCAGGCTTCATTTCTCTGCTTTGTCTCATCTGAACCACAGCCTTAGCCTTCATTAGCCGATCCTAATGTTGTGACAGCAGCATGTTTTGGTGCAGATCTCCCTCTCTCTTCTGTTAGGAAGTCTATTACTTCCTAATTTCCTAATAAAAATTGCTTGGCCAGAGAGAGAGAGAGAGAGATGGGTTTTGTTGGCCAAAGCCAAAGCTTATGTATTTCCTCAGGGGCAGAGATGGCTCAGATTCAGGTGCCTGCTCAGAATCACTTGAAGCGTAGTCTTGACGTTCCTGTCCTTGAGCAAAGAATTACCTTCGCTTAATAGAAATGCTATTAAAACCAGCTAGCCCCAAACCATTTCTCTGAGTGAATGAATTGTCATGTTCTGATATGCAAACATCAAAAATATAGACATAAATTTTTAAATGGCTCTAGATGAGGATCACAGCGAATCAGCAATTAAACACAAGCTGTTGGTGCAATCCTGTTGGTAAAATGTGTAATCCCTCAGTGTATAGACAGGGAAGTTGTCAAAAGAAGCTAGGAGATGTTTGCTATTGTGAATAACAAGGATGAGGGAAATCACCCATCATCTGGTCTGCCAGTCATCCACCCTGCAAAGTAGCTTTTTTCAATGTCTTCCATGACAGTCCCAAAAGTTGCATGGGAGGGGAGTCAGTTGCAGGTGAGATTAAATTACCGATAACCACCTTCTTGCTTCTTTCTTTGCTGAAAAATCCCACAGGCCTCAGCGGTGATGTACTGCTTTGTACTCAGGTACCCAATGGGCTTTTGAAGGCAAAGGGTTGCCCATGTCATTGTGCCGGCAATGTTGCCATGGTGCCCTTTGCCAGGGGAAGATGTCTAAGCTTGGCTGTTACGTGATAGACCTTTTCCGGCACCGAGGTGGGGTGGGAAGAGAGAGGACTGTGCTGGCATTGGTGGCTCAGGGTACAGAGCCGTTTCCTCCCTCTGCACCACAAGGGTGCAGCTCTTCTTGTTGGCCACCCTTGCACCTGGCATAATATGCATGGTGACTACCCGATTTCTATGGGATATTATGGAGAAGACAAGTGGCAAAATATGCACTGAACACAAGACTTTAGATGAGGTCCCTTCTTGCTTTCCTTTCAAAGTAAAAGGGGGCCCAAACACTTAGTTCATGCAATGCTGAGGGTCAAGATTCTAGATGGTTGCAGCATTTCCCTTAGAAAAGAAGTGCTAAGAGGGGGGATGGGAGGGAATTCTAAGCACATAAACTTTAAATAAGGTGTGTGTTTTCTCTTTAACAACAAAAATAATTAACGACTGAAACAAATGACCCGGTTAGATTTTCTACTTTTCAATGTTTTCAAATCAATACCAATACCTTTCTGAATGTTTTAGCCAAACGTGAGTTATTTGGCTCACTTTATGGATAAGTAGGTGAAACTTAATGATCTGTGAGGAGGTTGTATTAAATGATAGAATAGTCCCATCTGTCTTTAAGCTCTAAATCTATTTAATGAGTAAATTACATTAATAGCCACAGATCTTTACCAAGTTGAATGCTGGTTCTCTTTCAAAATAGCTATTAAATTTTCTGACAGGAAAGGGAAAAAAAACTCTCCTCTTCACTGTTTCACCCCTCTTTGAATTTATTGCACTTGCTAATTTTATACTTAATGCAGCTTCCTGTGCTATTAGTTATAAAATATTATTCAGATTAATATCATATTCCAGTTTGTTTTCTTACATTGTAATTCTGGACTAGGATTTTAGACTAGGTTATATGATACATGCCATTTTAAAGTTTTTGTTTGTTAAGCTGTGCCAAACATAAGTTAAGATTTTCTGGACTGCTTGGCTGCTTCAGGCTGATTATTTCTGCCTACCTATTCTGAAGCTTCATCTAAGATGTTTGAGCCATTTTCCAGAACAAAATGATGAAAAAAAAATCATTCCCCATAGTGACAGAAAGAAAATACTGACGTTTTCTCAATGAAGTGCTCCCATTCCCTGGGAAAAGAAAGCGCTTTGAAGAAATGATATAAAGGGGAAAGGCTGCACCTGTTCAGCAAAGATTTGTTAGGATTTGTCAGCGAGTCTCTCTGCAGATTGCAGCTGGTTGGAGCGTGCTGCAACACAGGGCAGGAGGCTTTTTCCTCTGCTTTCCTTGCCACTTTGCACTAACATCAGACACCGCTATGGCATTGCATGAGGAAAACTGGCGGGACTACACAGAAGGCACAAACAATCTAGGAGGCTCCTGCAAAGCATTGATGATAACTTCTTGTTGCAAATGGTGGAGGAGCCTACAAGGAAGGGTTTCCTGCTGGATCTTGTCCTTAACAACAGAGAARGACTGGTTAGAGATGTGAAGGTTGGGGGCAGCCTTGGCTCCAGTGACCACGAGATGGTGGAGTTCAGGGTCCTGCAGGAAAGAAGCAAGGCAACAGGCAGTATTGCAACCCTGGACTTCAGGAGAGTGGACTTTGGGCTCTTCAGAGACCTAATTGGAGGAATCCCATGGGTTAAGGCCCTAGAAAGAAGGGGGTCCAGGAGAGCTGGCTAGTATTCAAGCATCACTTCCAAGCACCAAGCTCAAGAGCAGTGCATCCCTATGAGTAAGAAGTGCAGCAAAAGGGGCAGGAGACCTGCATGGGTGAGCAAGGAGCTCCTGGCCAAATTCAGACAGAAGAAGAAAGTACACAGAATGTGGAAGAGGGGACAGGCTACTTGGGAGAATGATAGGAATGCAGTCAGAGTATGTAGAGATGCGGCGAGGAAGGTTAAGGCCCAGATGGAATTGAGTCTGGCAAGGGATGTTAAGGACACCAGGAAGGTCTTCTTCAAATACATCAGCAGCAAGAGGAGGACTACAGGAAATGTGGGCCCGCTACTGAATGGGGCAGGGGCCCTGGTGACAAGGGATACAGAGGAGGCAGAATTACTGAATGCCTTCTTTGCTTCAGTCTTCACTGCTAAGGGCAGCCCTCAGGAATCCCGCAGCCTGGATGTGAGGGAGAAAGTCTGTAGAAGGGAAGACTTTCCCTTGGTTGAGGAGGAAAGGATTAGAGACCTCCTGGGCAGGCTAGAAATCCACAAATCCATGAGCCCAGATGGGATGTACCCATGGGTACTGAGGGAGCTGGCGGATGTTGTTGCCAGGCTGCTCTCCATCATCTTTGAAAAGTCCTGGAGAACTGGAGTGGTGCCTGAGGACTGGAAGAAAGCCAGTGTCACTCCAGTCTTCAAGAAGGGCAAGAAGGAGGACTCAGGCAACTATAGGCCAGTCAGCCTCAGCTCCATCCCTGCAAAGGTGATGGAACAGCTCTTTCTGGATGTCATCTCCAGGCATATGGAGGAGAAGAAGGTGATCAGGAGTAGCCAGCATGGATTCACCAAGGGGAAATCCTGCTTAACCAATCTGATAGCCTTCTATGATGGAATGACTGGCAGGGTAGATGAGGGCAGAGCAGTGGGCGTTGTGTCCCTTGAGCTCAGCAAGGCTTTTGACACTATCTGCCATAACATCCTCCTAGAAAAGCTCAGGAAGTGTGGGTTAGACGAGTGGACAGGATTGAGAACTGGCTGAAAGGCAGAGCTCAGAGGGTTGTCATCAGTGGCGTGGAGTCTAGTTGGAGGTCTGTGGCTAGCGGCGTCCCCCAGGGCTCAGTACTGGGTCCCATCCTGTTCAACTTTTTCATCAGTGACCTGGATGAGGGGACAGAGTGCCTCCTCAGCAAGTCTGCTGATGATACCAAGCTGGGAGGAGTGGCTGACACACCAGAGGGCTGTGCTGCCATTCAGAGAGACCTGGACAGGCTGGAGAGCTGGGTGGAGAGGAACCTCCTGAGGTTCAACAAGGGCAAGTGCAGAGTCCTGCACCTAGGGAAAAATAACCCTAGGCACCAGTACAAGCTGGGGTCTGACCTTCTGGAGAGCAGCTCTGCGGAGAAGGACCTGGGAGTGCTGGTGGATAACAGGTTGACTATGAACCGTTAATGTGCCCTTGTGGCCAAGAAAGCCAATGGTCTTCTGGGGTGCATTAGGAAGAGTGTTGCCAGCAGGTGGAGGGAGGTGACCCTGCCCCTCTACTCAGCCCTGGGGAGGCCTCATCTGGAGTACTGTGTCCAGTTCTGGGCTCCCCAGGACAAGAGAGACATGGAGCCACTGGAGAGAGGCCAGCGTAGGGCTACAAAGATGATCCGAGGGCTGGAGCACCTGCCCTATGAGGAACGGCTGTGAGAGCTGGGCCTCTTCAGCCTGGGGAAGAGAAGACTGCGGGGGGATCTTATCAATGTGTACAAGTACCTGAAGGGAGGGTGTCAAGGGGACAGGGACAAACTCTTTTCAGTTGTGCCATGTGACAGGACAAAAGACAATGGGCAGAAATTGAAGCCCAGGAAGTTCTGCCTGACCATGAGGGGGAATTTCTTCCCTGTGAGAGTGACAGAGCACTGGTGCAGGTTGCCCAGAGAGGTGGTGGAGTCTCCTTCTCTGGAGATCTTCAAGGCTCACCTGAGTGCAACCCTGTCTAACATGCTCTTGGTGACCCTGCTGAGCAGGGAGGTTGGACTAGATGATCTCCAGAGGTCCTTTCCAACCTTATCAACTCTATGATTCTATGATTCTATGAAAACAAAAGGAGAGAACTGTTTCTTCTCCTAATCTACTTGGCAACAGTCTGCAACAAGTGGAGCCACGATGTTTTAGGTGAAAAAGAGAGGTGGGATGCAAACAGGAGGTGATGGGATGCAAACAGGAGGTGGTGGCATGTGGAGAAGGAAAAATGGATCAGGCAAAGGAGGTGGATTCATCCACAAAACACAGCCCTTCCTTTCCAGGAAACCAGGATCCTTAGAGAGAAGACACATAAACATATGAATTGCACAGTTGCTTCAGTTTTGACACATCTTAACTTTGTCATGGCTTAAGTCTGCAATCCTGATATTAGTTTAATGTACTTCACAAATAATATCCAAGATTTTAATGTTAATTAACAGAAGAGAGGTACTGGTTTAAAATAGCAAATCAAAAAGGTATATTACAGTAAACATAAATCACTGTTGGGTATGCCTGAAGCTTTGAAAAATATTGGTGATAATACTGGACGGTTGGTACGTTCTGCTTCATGTTGGCAGCTGTTAATAGAGCTGGTGGGGGGAAGTGAAGCGCATTTTGCTGATTCACTGAAACAAGATTATTGCTAGCCTTTTTCCTTAGATAACGAGAAAAAGGGAAGAAATATGAAGAAGAAATATGAGACATAAGGAATAATTGGAGAAGGCCTGCACTAGTTTGTATGTTTTCTTGTTATTAATTTCTTTATCAGGAAGATCAATAGCCAATACGAGGATTGAGGTTTATACACAGCTTGAGTTTACATTGCCTCCCCAGGCTGGGGAAAATCATTTACACACCAGAGAGTGGCCTTTTAATTAAACAAAATCTATTAGCTGTGCTTATTGGCTCCTTCAGAAGAAATGAGAAACATCTGTTGAGAGAATGATTTACTTATGAATAAACACTTAATCTGATTTCAGGAAGCTCAGACTTCTGTAAATGCCTGTAAAGGAGGTGAACAGTATGCAGGGGTCCAAGTCTTTTGAATTTACCAAATTTATCTTCCTGGATGTCATAATTTCTGTTTCTCAGATACTTGCCACCAGCTGTCTCATGGAAATTAAATGTGCCTTGTAGTTCTTCTGTGTCCTGCAGTCAACAGTTTTCCATCCAGGCAGGCTGTTGGCTTTGTAGGGAATTCTTGCCCTCTCATCTCTGGCATCTTCTCCATTACACAAGGCTTCGCTGCAGCCTCTTGGAGAGCATTTTCCTGCTCAGGAAAGGATAAGGGCAGAAAGTGAGAAACCCAAGTCTGGAGTTAGATGACAGCTTTTGCTCAGTGTGGTCTATTTTGCAACTGTATAGTTTCAAAGTTCCACAAAATATGTTTTTTTTCACTGGCTAAAATGAATTATAAGTTTGTAGAGTATGTGGCTTTTGGTTTAGAAGTAATCTAAGGTTCCACAGAGAAGAAAGAATAGTTTCTCAATGATTTGTGGTAGGAGCTGGCATCCTCTGAGATTTTGTAGGATTGTGAATACTGAGTATGGCAATATGGAAAATACTTTGAAGCTGAAGGTTGAGTTCTTAAATGAACTGAAGCTGTAATGTTTTTTCATAGTTATCAACACTGCTGTAAAAAATATTCAAATGCATGAAATAATAATTCAGGAATAATTCAGATAACCTCTTTTTTTTTTTTTTTTTTTTTTTTGAGGATTTTTTTGGCAGGTGGTGGAACATTGACCAGACTAAAACCTCTATGGATGGCCTAGCAGGGATGGAGGTAACAGTGAGGACAGGCCTAGTTTGAGTAGAATAGGGCTTTGGCAAAAAGAACTAGTGTATCAGAAGAGATGGGACATGGGTTCCGGAAAAAAAACGTCAGCTAGTTTATACATCCTTCAGATGTTAGGGAACGCAGCACATAGGTGAGACTGAGACAGCTGACTCTGCAGTGATTTTCTCTGCCTATCCTCAGAACAACTGGAAAGCCAGTAGGAAGAAGCAGCTTTATTTTACACTTTTATATTCTTTATATTCTATGTATATTTATAAGCTGGCTCCTAGACCTCCATGTGTGCAATAGCACATCTTTGCCATTTATGAGAGTATTGCATCGATATGCCAGCTTTGATGAATTTAGACCTCTATTTTTTAGAAAAAACCTCTGAGGACATTGGTAATTATATGTATATGGACTGATGCAGTCTCTGGTCCCTCCACTATTAGCTTGTCTTTCCATGAAAGTAAGAACCTGTGTGAAGTGGACTGTTGATTCCCAGACCTTTATACATGATTTAAGAGATTAAGGAGGTAAAGGAATGAGGCAATATTAATAATATAGGTATTACATTTTAATATAGATGGCTTTAAGTGTGATATTACCAGCTTTTACAAAGCACAGGTCTGCGTGTTAGATAGTTCCAATAGCCTCTTCCCCTTTCCATCCTGATATGTTATCTCAAACAGGAAGGGAAAAATAGTGTGGCACTGCTTCCCTCAATAATTTTGCCTATATCTCATACAAATTAGATGTAGGTCAATGATTTCGCTGTAAACATACTCCATCTACAAAGTTCCTTAATTTTACTACTTTGCATTTCTGATAAAGCTGTAGTTGAGAATAAAAGAGATTGTTTTAATAGCTACTGAGTCATTAATGTGAAGCACTAAAAAGAAATTCTAGCATTTATAGTGTTCATATTATCTGTGCTCTTTTATCCTTGATAACTCAGAAGTGATTAAATGGACTTTATGGATTTGTTTTTAAAATGGAGGCAGATGTAAAGTTAGTCTGCTGTGAATGTGCATGGACGTGCACATATAATACTCTCTAAAGTCAGCAGTCCATATTTTTATATACCTGCAGAATACTCTGTGTCAAATTTTAGTACGTTACTGCTAGTGTGACTGAGAYGACTTTCTGCCATTGAACGTTCTGTGGCTTTTTGCTTGGAGTTCGGGGTGCTAACCTCAGTCGCCTGGCAGAAACTTTCCTGTGATAACTCCGCTGTCTATTTAATTTTCTCTGTACCCAGGATTCTCATCTCTCACTAAGAAAGTAACATTAGTGGTGCAGAATGAAATTTAAGCCTCGTAGGGTGTGCACTGTAGCGGCGGACAAGGGATCTGTTTATCAAGTTGCTTTGAAGAACTGGTGATTGAGAGTACTGTACAAATTTAAGTTGTTGGTACTAAAAATCAGTCAGTAATTAGAACTGATGCAAGTGATGCAGAGCCAAGTGAAATTCAAAATTTAATTTGAGTATTTTAAAGCAAATATGAACGTATGCTTACTTTGGATTATGTTAGCTCTGGGCAGTAATTTGTTGTGGTGGTAAAGGAAATGAAGGTTTTACAACCAGGACCTCATATGCTTAAAACAGCTTTGCGCTTTCTACCGTAGATCAGTAAAAAGCGTGACATAGGTTTCTATAGGCAATACSGTATGTTGAATCTACACGACAATTTTCCTAGAACACGGCTAAGGGAAGAATGTCATTTTACCTACGCTTAAAAAGCGTGTGTAACAATTTTATCGGAGAATGTCCATCCATGCGGGCTGCACGGGCAGAGCTGAGGCGGCCCGGCGGCAGCAGCCCCGGGGCTCGGTTATTCGCCCGCTCGCCCGGTGCTGTGTTTCGCTTGTGTTGTCCCCAAAAGGCATTTAGCATGTGCCAGAGCTTCACTGATTGCATTATAGCGTGGTTTAAAACAAAACAAAAGTTGAGTAGCTTCGCAGGAATGAGTTTATAGTGTATTTAYATGTGCATTTTGTGTGTAAATGGCAAGCTGTTCATTATGAGATTTTGAAATGATAAAATTCTCCTTATATATGATGGATTTCATTAACGCAATGGATTTGAATCAGCAAAATAATGCGTATGTAACAACTATTCTAGGGGGTGTATACTTGATGAAAACTTGTGCTCTTTCTAGCAATGACTCTAGCAACATTAAGGAGTAAACCTGTAGGTCTGTATTGTAGATGTATCATTCTGTGATCTGCTAGCATCTAGTGCATTGCGCTTTTGGTACTTACAGCAGTCTGTATTTGTGATTGAGACCGAGATGCAAAATGAAAACATTAGTTTCCTGTCTGTTACTTAAATGATGTCTCTAAATTTGGGCAAAACATTTAATATCTCTATGCCTCCATTCTTCTAAGCATACTTTCAGTCTGTTTCTTCTGTTAATACTGCAGGAACTGAATCTCGATATACACAATACAAGCAGTATCCAGCTCTGTAAGTGTACACACACATACATATATATATATCAAAGTGCAAAGTGCAGTTGGATCTTGTACATAAACTGGAACACAAAACAAAATCTTGAATTAGGTGTTGGGAGACATAGATTAAAGATCTGATCAATACTGCACTTCTTTTAGAATATCAAACATCACTAACGTATTCTGTTAGCTGTAAGCAGTAAAAACAGAAGAACGAGATAGAAGAATGWGGAGAATGAGAAGAAAGATGAGAAAAAGTTTGTCTTTTTATCATCAAAGTTGTTTAATGTTTTTTGCATGTGACTGGTGCATAGTACAAACCATCTAGTGCTATGTGTATAGGAATGGTTATACAAAATATGTCAAAGTAGAATATGAGAACTTTTGAGACTATATTTCAGATTTGAAGTTTTGAAAACAGAAGTATGTAGATTTATATATCACAGGCAAGCATGTTATATCTGAAGAAATAATTAGAAAACAAAATGTCCTAAAATCAAGCTGTGGCACATCTTTGATCATTTGTTGTGACTTTGCTGATAGTTGTTTCAGGTCACRTGTCCTGATGTCAGTTTAGAGCAGCGTAGGAAGTGTCCTGACTTAGCCTACCCTTCTCCTCCTAAACTGCTTGGCATCTGAAGAGCTGGGGCACAGGAAAATCTGAAGAAATGCATCAGGAGGAGGCAAACTTTTCTATTCAAGGCTTCAGGCTTGAATAGCCTGAACTCCTCTATTGCTCAGAATAGAAATGGGTGAATCTTATTCACGGTTGATTATGTAGCTTGAGCTGAGGGCTTTTGCAGTAGGTCTTATTTTTGTTAAGTAACTTAGAAAGGATTTCTTTCTTCCTATGTTAATGACAGACTTTCTCCTCCTTTTTTTTCCCCTAAGAAGTTAAGTAGAAGACTACAGCATGTCTGTCAATTTGGCCACTAGTTTTTACTATTAAGCCACTGCAAGCCCATTGCACAACCGAATGCCTTGCAGCGTCGCAAGTCTTTAGGAGACACCTGTGGCAGTTCTAGGTGAGATAGCAGGTATCCACCACTGACTAAGTGAGTGTAAGATACTGGACATCCACCTGAAAACTGGCCTGACCTGCAGCCTGTGTAGAGGGAAATCAGGYGTCAGAAGAATAATCCATTTCAGAACAAGCTATCACTGTGCAGTGGGTGCAGTTGTCAGCCATGTATATTGCTGTAAAAAAATGATAAGAGGAATCCATCAATGCAGTGCTGCCACACCTGTATTTGACAGTCTGTAACATCACAACTGACTTGTATTAAAAA
The DNA here is from genome assembly GCF_003343005.1 of Rhea americana. Taxonomy (NCBI): domain Eukaryota; kingdom Metazoa; phylum Chordata; class Aves; order Rheiformes; family Rheidae; genus Rhea; species Rhea americana. The sequence goes on from NW_028186745.1 coordinate 2,379,173, forward strand.
GTTATAGGGTTATCCAGCTTTGGAACAATTTTGGGTTATTYCCCCTGGCTCTCCTTTCTTTGTTGCCTTCTTGCTTCTTGGTCTTAGTGGCAATTTTTATACTACCAAGGATGTTACACASCTGAAAATAAGGCAAATGACCAGTTTGAGCATTGTACTCCTCCCTGATGTTCTATTTTAATCAACCCTCTAATTACTATCATTAAATAGTCAAGCCAGTGTTTAGATCCTTAAAATAATATTTCTGTTACTTACAGAAACAGYGTAGGTAAAACGTCCATATAGTTGATTTTTTGAAAAAAGCTGTAAAATACATTTAAAAAAGAAGTAATATAAACATACAACTATGGAATGATGGAGAAAAAAACAATAGTTTGAATCCAGAGGAAGAAATGGGAGCTTTCCACCATCTGCAATGATTTTTTTTTCTTTTGAAAACATTTAACTTGTTAGCAAGTATACTTTSAGGTTTTTCTCTCCAAAAAGGTAGCTAAATTCAAAGCCTAATTCCAAAGAAAGAAAAAACATTGGTTTAGACACTGCTACTTACTCTTGAAAACAAGCTTGTTTTTTTTGTGTCTGTGTGTGTGTGTAGTTGGCTTTAATGAAACTCACTCAGCAGGCATCCTGCCCTTGTAGCTTAAAAACTAAACGTATGTGTTACCTTGCTCCTGCAATCTTTCATCTGTCATGGAAACCAACACTGAAAGTGTAATACAGGATAAATAACAATTCCTTATATATTTCATTTTACATGCTATCTGCATATTGTTTAAAGAACATGAGAATTTTTTTCCAAAGGATAACTTGTGTCTATGTGTATATGTATGTATGCATACATTTACATATACRTATGTATATATGTATAAAGAGAATAACAATATGACTATTGGTAYAGCATACATAATTTGTTCTAGTCTTTTGATAAAAACAAGCAAACCTTTTAATCTGTATTTCCACATGCAGATTAGTGAAGGTACTCTGTAATCTGTTGAAAGTCAACCTTTTCATGGCCMAAAAATACATGAAAAAATATTTTTTTTCACTTTTTACGTAGATACTTGAACAGAATTTGACGTAAACATGAGGACCAAGGCAGAACTGTCTTCAGAAACATATCTCCATAATATCATCATAATTTCCAGTTTATTTTGCAGTGGAAGCCAAAGTGACAATAGCAGTGCATATGACCAATGCTGTRGGGTTTTTTTGTTTTTTTGTTTTTTGTTTTGAGGGGGTATCAAAATGAATTAAGCTGCTTTTCTGCAGTGCTTGTTGTCAATATCTTTGTAGCTGGCAGTGCTACTTRGACTTGAAAAAAAATGTGCTGTCACTAAAAGGTGATTGACATTCTTAAAGGTAAACATTTAAGGACATTCTCTTTTTTTAATCCAACAGCTATTGCTGCTGACTGCTGATATAAGTTTCTCCCACAGAGAATGAGGGCTGGTGTGAATGTCAGTTCAAGAAGAGAAAGCTACTACACAGTGGAAAGGATTTCTCTTAGCAAAAATCCATTTACACATAGCATTTAAGAGCTTTGACTTTCCTAAGACACTTAGCGTGGCAGTAATTTACTGTCAAACAGATTTATTAGTAGAGATGAGGTRTGCAAAATCAGGGCCAGTGAATTCTTCTGAAAGAACAACAATTAAAATATACTTTATACATTAAATTAAGGGCGTCCTAATCCTTGACATCACTGTTCCTTGAAAATCCCYAGATGAATTAACACTAAGCAATAGATACATCTTCAGGTAAAGCACTAAGACTTCTGCTTATAAATCAAAGWCTTTCTATCCAGAAATTAATGTGAGTATTGAAAATCAAAGGAAATAAATTTCCAAGCTCTAACAGGTATTCTTGAAACCCCTAGATGGAATTTATATATCATACTTGTATTTCCCACTGTAGAAAGTCATGTATATTTGCAACAGCATGAGTAAACTCTGGAGTTACCATGTTAAGTAGTTTAGGAGGCTATCCTGATCCATCCCTGACACTAGGAAATATACCTAGTGTTTAAAAATATTTATTCATCATGTAAAAGCTTTTTAAATTTGGCCTATCCAAATAACAACTGCCACTGGTAACATCAGTATACCTAATTGCAAGATAGAACAGTACTGGTAGAAGAGCCAGTGGATTATTTAGAACAGTCTTGTCCTGCTTATGTTCRTAATGAGTTTCTTCAGCAAGAACCATACAGCATTAAAATCTACTATGCTCATTATGAGCAGAGGCTCTGCACCCTGATTTTAGGCRTATTTTCATGAGTGTATGTTTCTTGTTTTGTTGTTGGGGTTTTCTTTCCACCATCATTTCCCTTCAGCCCAAAGCAAAAATAAACTATTCCGAAAAATGCAATCTAAATTTCATTAGAGGAATCAATTAAAAGTTGCGAGCCGAATTATTTTGATATCCTATCCTTTCTTTTCCCAGCCTGATGGTGGTTTTTCACTTTTGAGTACACATATCCCAGTGAATGATACCTGCGTATACAAAGTGGTTCCTTGTGTGGTAGATCATCTTCAAGTTTTATCAGTGACTTCAAAGAAGTCCTCTAAGAGTAACAAAATTAGAATTATATACCGCAGTATTATGGAATAACATTACATTTCTCTTCCCTGTTGCACTTTTTTTTTTTTTTTTTTGATGTGGTATTATGGCACTAGTAAGAATAGGGGACCTAAGAAAGCTGCTAACATAGAGGAGGAGGGAGCACAAATGACAATTGTGCTCTGACCAAGGGAGCTGTGCAGCCTGACGACGTTTGCACTGCTTTCTTTGCTGATTAGTTTCTTGCTATGATTGCTGTGGATTTTCTCACTTTAAAAATGTTTGCTACTTATGTGTAAGAGGGGAGCTTGGAGTTTTTTACAGCTTTGCTAAATGCGGTTCTAAATATTTGTAGTTAGATTGCTGTGTAGTCTCCTTTAAAATATTTTCATATTCAAGGGAGCAATTTAAATTGATTTGGAGAAGATGCTGAGCCCCGGGATTTATGTGGGAATGTCACAAGTGACAAGCTTTCCCTAATGAATTGCTGCAAAAGAAAAGTACCACCTGTCTGACATTATTCCAGACTTAGTTAATTATCCCATATCACTTGTGACAACTGCAGAAAAATCAGACTGATGTTTCTGACCTCTCGTCTGAGGAGATCTTTCCATCTTGATGTTGTTTTAATCAAATAGCACAAGGTCTCAGTATTACCAGACCATAGCTGCCAATCAACAGGATTGCATTCTGCATCACAACTCCAAATTCTCTCCATCCCTATTACTTTGCTTTCACTTTCATTAAAAAGCGTGAAAATTTTAGTCTTTATTTTTATAATATCTCTTTAGAAAGAAGATTCTTACATAACTTTTGAATAAGCATGCAAAGCATCAATTTTTTTCCTGTAGGCTTGTGAAATAAACGGAAAACAATCCCTTTTCCCCTAAACTTTGCACATATATGAGAGATATGAAGCAATATAGAATGACTCAAATACAATTCTAACTGCTCAACATTTTTCCTGATTTGTGAACAAAAATTATTTCTGATCACAATTTTAATCTTTTTTTCCTCAGCCCATTTACCACTATTTGATTTTTTTTGTATAATTGAAAAATATCTCTCACCCTGAAATGTTTCATATAAAAGTATAAATGATTCTGTAATGAACTGAGTATTTAATTGAGTCTAACTGTATTTGAAATGATTGGAAAAGAGTGTCTTTATGACAACTTCTCTTCTGTAACATTTCTTTTTAATGTGAAAATTCAAGAAAGTCTATAGTTAACTAAATGAGGTTCAATTAGAAAGATCCCCTAGATGTAAAATCTATTAGGTATTGTGAGACAGCTAGTATTTCTTGTAGAAATTGCAAGACTGCCTTGAACTTTTGAAGTCAATAGCTAGGAAATACTATACTTGTGCAACTTTCATTTGTCCCCCTTGCTACTGTGCATTTTGATATAGCCTTTAAGTATACAGTGACATACTGGTGCTCATTCCCATGGGAATCCAATATTTCACAAATCAGTTGGTCTTTTTTCTCATGCTGCCGATGAGGTGACGTGGCATTAATATGCCTGTCTTACATAGGTGAAAAGCCAAGGCACAGAGCTATCAAAGTTAGTATTCATGAAATTTGGATTCCTTCTCAAAGGCAACTGCAATCCAGTTTTGCAGAGTACTGAGTGCTGGCTTTCCTTTTGTCTCTTCTGAACCCTGACCTTTTATTTTTTAGGGCATAATTTCTGAGCTATTGTGGTGAGGATGGGTGATTCTTATTTATGTGGTGGTAGGTTTTCTTTTCTAAGGAACACAAGAAGTTCCTTGTCCCAAGCAGCAGAGCAGTGCCAACATTCACTTTCATCAGCCAGACTTGAAATTTTTGCCACTTGAATTAAACCCCAGAAATTTGGTGCTTTCTCAAYAGATTAACCACTGAAGCAGAGCCAAATGCATCCCTGAGGGTGACGTTTGCAGGCATTTGACAACACRGGAACAATTTATCACTCCACCTTACTAGTTACTGACTCTTCTGACCTTCAGTTTTGTTGTCCTTCTCTCTTTCCAYCCACACACCTTTACCAGTGGCTTCTCTCCATGGCCATTAGCTGGCCAGTCCCAGCTGTGCTCTCTAGGCTYGTGTTCTAGCAGCTGGAGATCCTCTCTGCGGATGAAATGCTAATTCAATTAATTTTCATTAAAACTTGATTTTTAAAAAATGTATTATTTTCTTTCCTGTGTTTTTTGTTTGTTTTGTTTTATTTTTTTTTCTAGCCTGCCTGCCAAGACAGTTTTTCCCTCAGTTCTTCCCTAGTTTTCAGAATATTTTATCCATAGGTTACCTTTCAGGATTGTTCTCTTCGTTCATTCCTCCTCACTAATGTGTGTTTGATGGAAGTACTGGCAGAGGGAAATAACAGGGCAGTGGTTTTACCTTTCTGTGTCCATTGTTATCAGAGCCAGTATAAGCTAYGAAAAAGTGAAAAGATACATTGTATTCATGCCATGGTGCACTGCTTTCTGGGAAAAAAGCATCTTCTGAAGATATCGTTATCAGGTTCTTCTGATGATTGCACCTTCTCCATGCTTASGTATTTCCTGTCTATCTCTCTCTTTCTCTCTCTCYGTATGGGGACAAGAAAGAACATGTCCCAGCCAGGCGCACTAAATTTTCCTGCAACTCCAAGGACACACTAAAGCCTCTTGAGAAAATAGTTATAAGATTGACTTTTTTGACTGGAAAAAATAATGTTTTCCATAGGCTGACTCTCAAAAATGACTAAGCTACTTTCAAGGGTACTTTTTAAAAATAAAAGCAAAAATACAAGTATAATAATTTCAGCCTCAGTAGACCCTACTTGGTAAAGGGGTAGAATGGAAAYCTCATAACTGGAATATCAAAGATTTCTAAATAGATTTTATAAAATCAACTTTGTTCATATTAATCACAGTTTTTGGACATTTCATAGAATTATAGAATCAGTAAGGTTGGAAGGGACCTCTGGAGATCATCTAGTCCAACCCCCTGCTCAGCAGGGTCACCTAGAGCATGTTAGACAGGGTTGTGTCCAGGCGGGCCTTGAAGATCTCCAGAGACTAAGGAGGATCTTAATCTCCTTCACAAATACTAATAAATTAAGGCTAATATCAGTGGCTTTCCAGCTGGATACAGAAACTAAAACACAGAATTTAAATGGCTTGACTTGTACTCTGTTTCATGGCAGAACAGAGTTCAGATGTTTTGATTACCAGTTCTCATTGTTCGGTTGTGTTTTAACTACAAAAACAATCCATCTCTTAAATAAATATATTCCATTCCAGTTAGTTATAATTTCACACCAATCAAAMGGCAATTTTTTAAGCCATCTTGTATGCTGTCTCTGGAAGCAAATTGTTATTATATCAGTAAATTTGGCCTTTCATTTGCATCTTTCTGTCATCTCTGGGATGATTTCAAGCATAGATGGTGCAGCTTCACACAGTGCAGGTTGTGTGTTGCACCCTCCTTCTCGAAGAAGGTGAGCACAACGCAGAAATGTGAACCAGAGAGGTGTGTTTTATCTCATATAGTGGGGTAGGTTGCTGATATTTGCTAATATCTTTTAAGTTAAGCTCTTTGATCTATATCGTCAAAACATTAACTGTAAGCAACTATTGTATCAGGAGCACTGGAAGAAATTTCAGTCACCTTATCTTTATAGTTCATGTATAATTTGACAAAAAAATATTTGTATGTAGTTCAGGTAAGGGAGAAAAAACTTACTTCCATATTTATACAGTTAACGAAACAGTATGGTGTTTGTAACGCATCATGTTCATTTGCATGATGGTATCATTATCATAGATCTTGCAGTATTATGTGGCTTGCTGTTCCTCTTTTTCCTTGTTCTTTAGTTTCTGGTTTCAACAAAGCAACTACATTCGATCTGTTGTCACTTAATGTCACTTTATAGTGAGAGGGACGTAGTGGAATTATATATTCCTCAAATTAATAGCCTAGAAAAATAATCTATTTAGATTGTTTTCACCTTCACTTTTTCTATTTTTTTTTCTTTCATGTTTGTTAGCATGCAGCGGGTAAAAATTTTGAGAGTGTGGGTTTTTCACAATGGATTTCTTCTAGGTAAGCAGTGAGAAGAGCTTATGGAAGCGCTCCTTTTGTTTGCTTGTGAGAATTACACAGACTTAGATTTCAGTTGCCTTTGCTCAGAGAGCAAAGCAACCTTTTATATTTGACTGGCTTCTATGGACCGTCTTGGAGTCGGCTTTCTGCGGGYGAGCTTGCTTGGTGAAGTGGCTGCTCAGCTATTACTTATTTTTCAGAAATCATTAAAGCTGCTCTTCTTCAAATTAGGTCCTAACGAGGTTCTCCTCCCAACAGCAGGTGTTGAGCCATAATTGGCCATTAGGAAGTCCTGTTTTGCTTGGAGACTTTGAGAGGATAACAAAGCTATTTTCTATCAGTACAAGTTGGGTTTTATTACAGGGATTTGGAGGGAGAACTCCGAAGCAGGTCAGCTTGGTCATGTAGGTGGTGGCTTTTCTCCTAAGCTGAAAGAGTTAACTTGCTGGACTTTAGAGCTGGTATTTCAGTGTAAAATGCTCATTTGTATAAAGACACTGGGAAAGTTGATTAACATATAAATAAATGACTTTTGCCCTAAAAATAACTTGCGTGCTTTATTCTCTGTTCTTGTAATTAAAGAAAATGTAGAATTGTGTGCACCTTGATTGTCCATTATGAATAGAAAACTCAGGCAGTTATCACAAATATTTAAGCTTAAAAAGTGCAGTTTTAAAATTAAATGTAATAGATGACCTTTTTTACTTCTAATTTGTTACTAATTTCCAAACACTGCTTAGGACATTATTACTGTAGGTTCAGATATAAGGAAAATATATTTATGGAATGAAAGTATTGAATGAGAGCTACTTTTCAGAAGGCACAGACAGGATACTGATGCCTGATGTCCTTGATGTATACAATTCAGAGAAACAGTGTTGCACTACAATTTGCATTMAAACTGTCTTTTCCTTCATAGCAATGATGGATTTCCTGATGTGTATGTCTGAGCATTGTTTTCAAATTATCATTCTTTGGTTTTAAAGGTCACAAAACCCTACAGTTAGTAGCTATCCTCAAATGAGCTTTAAATGCAGGTCGTTTTTAAAGAATTGTTTTCTTTGCAGAGGAGTTTTTCCTGTTCTGTGGCTACTCTAACAGCGGGACAGGATCTGATTTCTCTTTGTTCTTGTTAAAGAATCCAAAATGATGATAGAATACTGAACATTTGGGATAAATAGTGACTGAGTCTGTTAAGAAATTTGCCTGGTGCTTTTGTTTGTTTGTTTGTTTGTTTTTTCCCCTTCTTCTGGGTCCAGGATTGAATTTCCAAGGAGGGGGAGGAAAGGTGGACAGAACCAGACTGAGTAACTATRAATGCGCCGAGACTTAAGAGCTAATTGCCAGTGTCTGCAATGATTTGGGCATCTCGGCTCACTGCGTCACTGGTGAGCGGGATCTTCTGCCTGGGTCCTCCTCAGTGGCGCCTGTGGCAGATGCTACCCCAAGATAATACATGGGGCATCGCTCCTTCTTTGGCACTGCAGAGAGATGTTGGAGTTAGGGTACGTGCCTGGCACTGAGTGATAGAGCAAGTTTAGAGACCTTGTGTTTTGAAGGCAGCGTGAAAAGCCAGTAATTAGCTATATGCCTTATGGGGAAAAGTCTAGGGGTTTGGTAGTCACTGGAATGTGCTGTGGCATGGATCCCGTTGTATTACAGAGTGCAACAAGAGGTGGTTTTTGTTCCTTCAGTAAGTTTCTTCAGTATGAGAACACCGTAGAATGAACCCTAGAAAATAAGGCTGTGTAAATATTACAGAGAAAATTAATCTTTTTTTGTACCTAACACATTTTGAATGATGTCTTCAGTGATCCAATAATCCTTTGATGACACTAATCACAAAGATAATTCAGTAAATAAAACTTCTTTCATACATTCTGCTGTGGAATTGTACTAACACTCATTTGCTGGAGGAATATGCATATCTAATTAAATATATTCAGCAGATGAAGCAAAAATTACTAGTCTCATTAATGTATTTTTAAATTTCCTAATTTGGTATGCATCTATTATGTTCAGKACTTTGTGCCTTCATAGACTGGAATGTTAAAATAGCTTCAGCTGAACCATGCCCAAAGGAAAAATAATGGATGTTTCTTTACTTCATAACGTAAATAAGATTTGAATATGACTTTACAATTGCAGTACAAATATTCCTTATCTTTTACCAACTGCAAATTGTATTTTCAAGTCTGAGATAACTTCTTAAAACTGTGGCAGCATTAGAGAAGGAAGAATAAATCCTGTGTATGAAAATAAAATTTACRTGGAAGCAAATAAAACGGTTGCAGAAAAAATTAAGAATGTTTAAAAGTATATTTAAAAAATCCAAAATTCACATGTGCCCATTCATTTTTATATACAATGAAGTCATCATTTGTCAATACAAGCCTGAATTTTGTTGATAACTGACTTTTACTTGAACCTGCTTCTGCTGGAGATTTGGGCATATGCATTTAGTGGAATGTGAGTGCCTTGAAGTTCCTGAAAATTATTTGTTTATTGGAAAGACCAGTCATTAATATAATGACAAAGAAAAGCCAACATCTTTTCTCTTTCATGTCTTGCTTTTTATACTACACTGAAAAATCTATGCCAAATGTTAGTAATATGTCTGAATGTTTCAAAAAATGACTGTTATTTCAAAAGAAGCTGAATTAAGAATCCAGTCCATTTCAGTCCAGTCATTTGCAGASGGACACGTAGATGGAAAGCTTCTGTATCTGATCTCTGAAACTATGTTTGGGGATTTTTTGTTTTTAGGAGGGTTTTATTCTTGAAGTCACACATGAGAAGTATATTTCTTTCAGAACTAGGAGTAGATGACTATGTGAATGAATCTCTTAAAATCTCATATGCTGAAGTTCTAGTAATTCACTCCATRAAGTTCAATTTTTTGTGTCTTTTCTCTTGCTGGCTTTATTGAGGGTTCCTCCTCTTTCCAACAGAAGTAAACCAGCTTCAATGTTGTTCGATTTGGATGTTACACTTTATTTTACTTGTGCAAAAATATCATTGGAAAAGTTGCAAATGTATTGTTGATACGTAATTATCRTAGATAATTTTTTCCATGATATAARCCAATGAGGAGAAGTTGMAGATCAACCTTTTCCAAAGAAAAATCTCTAAATTCCACTAATTACAGTGAATATTACTTCCAATTAGCACTGGAAAAGAAGCCCTTTGGGAACTGGATAGAAAGAAACCATAATTATTTAGCATACTTTTATATAGCCCTGCAAACGGGAACTAAACAGTAGAGAGATGCTTCTCTGGTGATATGCATGCTAAGAATGTGTAATTTTAGAAATCATGGATGTGAATTGCTGGGGGGAAAAGGTTAGAGATGGGCAAGGCAATCTGGTCTTCAACACTTTATTTTTTCTTATCTTTTTATGCTTTAGATTACTGACTTGAGAGATATGATCTTCCCAAGTTTTAGTGTAATGAACAACACAGGGAATCTGTGAAATCAACCTGTTTGGGACTTYTTATTTTCAGAGATTCACCTTGTGCTCCTCCATGGGAATATGGGACAATAKGTGGTAGGACAGCCTGTGGGATTGCTATATTACAGATTTATGAAATGCTATTAAATTGCATATGAAAAGGCGGTTCCCTCTAATCTTGATCCATTCTGTGGACCACTCAAGGATTTCGAAAAATTACCTTTCCTCATTTGAGAAGACCTCAGAAAAGAAATGATGAGATCACAGAAAAATGTTTTATCTACATTTCCTGCAGAAATTCAGATTTTATGCATTTCCTCCAGACGAAAACATGTTATAGTATAGGAGTCCCTTTGAAAATGAACCTTTGCCTTGAGCAGAAGGTGGAATCAGTGGGACTAAYTCTGTGCTTGAAGTGAAGTGTGTGTGTAATTGTTCAAAGAAGCAGAACCATAGGCATTTAGGTCCCAGTTAAGCATCTAACTTTCTTAAAACTTTCTCCAGTTTCCTCCTTGATAGGAATACAGTTAATTTGAACTCAGTAGAAAGTTGTATCACAGTGTTTTATACTTATCATCTGATCTGAGGATGTTTGTGTAGGAGAGGTAACGTCAAGATGAGTAAACAGTAAATTTAGGGGGKTTTTTTGCTATAAAGTCATTTCTTCTTGCTTCTGGATTCCTTTGGGCACTCAGAGCTCAAGACTATGCAAGACTTGCAGAATTGTGTGAKCCACACATATTTCATACGAAGCCCCTAACATTCTTACCAAAAATGATTTTAATGTAATTTTAAACATTGGTAAGAAATTGCAGATCTCATAGACATTTAAATACTTTTATCCTTTTCTCTTGTGAATAAATGCAAGTTCTTTGAAGAATAAGCAAATTGGAAGGAAATTTAATTTTCAGGTATTTAAATGTCACAAAGCCAAGAAGTGGGTATTTTTCGATATTTAAGGAATACTGCCTTTCAAGTCAAAGATGTATCAATGACTGGAGAAATACTGTTGCACACAAAAGGCATTTTTATATTTTAATAGATTCATTCAAATTGAGATTTTATAAGCTTGAGTTTGTGAATATTGATTAAATTCAATGCATCTCTGAGCAGTAGAAAATTACCTTTTTAAGAATTTGACCATACTAAATACAATTACAAAAGTTTATTTGTAAATAGACTGAAGCTATTCAGCTTAAATTCTTTTAAATAAATAAAAGCAGTGTATAAATAGCTGTTGCTAATATTATGTGAGGACAGTTTAATTCATACATTTTTTTATCCTAAAAATAAATAATCTCAATAACAAGAGACTGAATTGTCACAGAAATTTAACTACATTGAATCATTGGAAGTTGGAAGAAATCTCTGAGAGATGTAATGGATGCTAATGGAAAGGATAAGCYTGCCTAATAAATAATGAATTTCCAAAGATGTCAAAGCTAGATTTTATTCTGAGCAAGACTTTCTTGTCAAGGTTGTCTCAAATGTAAACTTAGATTTCTGTAAAAAATGGCTGCTTTCTTTTTAAATATGTAATGTGACAGAATAGTTGCAATTGCAATCCTCGTAAAAACTTTTTAAAATGAAATAACATCTTCTAGTCCAAAATAAATTTTAATTATATATCAGGGATGTGTATTAGATAGTCTRTTTTAAATAACTCTGTTGAAAGCCTCTAGTCCTAACAGCACAGATGGTTGAGTAGCTTCATAATTTTCAATCTTTTTTTAATGAAGATGTCTTATGTTTATTGATGATAAAGTAGCTAAGTAATAGTGGTGCATCATATCTACATATTTGTTGATGTAAATCAGTGCAGCAAATTAATAACCAGAATAATTCTTAATTTTTGAAGGTATTRTATGACAGGTTTTCACTTAGGGTGTCAAATTCCGCTGTCCTTTCATACTGGCATGAACAGAAGTTACTCGCCTGGTTTCACTAAGATGGTTTTGGATATATTGCAARCAAAGTTAGACAAAATAAGGCCACAATAAATTCTCCATTTGAAAATGCAGTCTATAAAGGCTGAATTAATGGAAATGTTTTATGTTTAGGAAAAATAGCAATTCAATAAGCAATGAGTTAAGAGGTTACTGTTTTTGGCACTAATAAATTGTATACATCTGCTTAAAATTCTGTRCTTAGCTTTTGGAGGCCTCTGAACAGATTACAAAATTCTTCAACACATTCAACATCCGCAATTACTTAAATTTCAGTGAATAATCATTAACACATTGATGGGGATTTGCAAATATTTGTAGTTCTCAAGTCACATTTTGAATGTGACAGTACTAATTCCTCATCTATAAATTAATTTTGAATCAGTCAGAGTAGTATATGTTTCAAAATACGTTTTCAGAGCTATATTTTTTCAGCTGTAGACTTCATAATTTGAGTTTTATACTACCAGCTAAAATTAAGAAACTTTCTGCTCACGAGTGAATTTTTTAGTTTACTCCATCATGAACATTTGTAATGATGAACCTGGAGCGCCTAAATATTAGTAGTACAAGTGTTTAGTCGAATTGAAATTTCAAATCAGAGTGAATATTTGCAGTACTTGGCTCAGTGTGACGGATGCTTTTAGCACTTAGCAGCCGCCTCTTTATGCTATCTATTGCAATCTCAGAGTAAAGCTAAACTTCTTGTAAAACTCAGGCAATTTTGTATTTGATGATTTACGTAAGTTTGTCATGCAATTGCTTGTAAGCCTACATTTTGCTCGCATCACTAGCGACAAATAAAAACTAGACTGTTATGAACCTAGGACAAAATTACGTGTAGCCTCAAGTCAGGGAACTGTCTTCCCTTCTAGGTGCTTCAAGGAAACCGCCTACAACAGCACGGCAGCTGCTCTGTTGCTGCTCTGATCTCCCCGCTAGCCTTACTTTCTGCTTGCCGGAACTGTAGGAAAATGTACTAAGAACTGAGAACTAAGAATGTTGTCGCACTAGCACTCTTACTGTATGCTGTAATAACCACCACGGTTTTAGCCAGAATTGGTCTAACATGTTGAGCTTTGAGGAAGTTCCGCTGGTCATCTGGATATGGTAAGATAGACTAACCCAAAAGTTCTTCTTAGTGTCTATCCTAATGCAAACATGGGGGGGAAAGATTGCACATATCAGTTAGAAAATCAGCACCTTTAAAATATGTATGGTTTTGGTGCCATTTCTTAATATAGGATTTCAGAGAGTCCTTCATCATATTTAGTAATATACAGTGTGTGTCCATGTATGTGCACATATGCCTAACAAACAGAAATTATGATTTTTTTAAAATTATTGATTCCTGTATCTTTTCAGTTTCTTTATCCTTTTGGCAGAGGAAGCAACAGTCATGCCTCACTGTGAAAGTTTATGCAGCCTTACACTGTTATTAGTAGAGATTACCACAGTGATAGTGCAACTGTACACCTCTGTTCCAACCTGATCAAAGGCTCATGCTTGTTGTCTTTGTAACACTTATTTATTAGTATATAAAGTGTATGGAAACTAATTATACTGCTTCTCTGCTTTGCTAGTTAGGAAGTGGAGTACTACAAAAATGAAGTTATGGTATTTTTAATTTATTTTCCCTACTTACAATGTCAAGAAAGAAGACAGTATTTTCTTAATTTTCTTTTGACTATTTGTAAGGAGCTTGGAGCAGTTATTTAATGCTTCATTCTAACTGTGTTAAATATCRGACAGATGAGGCAGTTCCATTGCATTAATTAGAGAGTAACAACAATACTCTTTATTCAAACACAGATAACACTTGAATCAATGGATGATTTTCTGACGTACCATAAAAGAATGAACTTTATGTCCAGCAATTACTCTCCTTAATAGCAGTTCTACTGATGGATTCACCTTTTGACAAGCAGTGCTTCCAAGTGTCTAATGAATAGAAATAGAGAATAAAAGATAACACTCTTGTCTAATTTTTAAGTAAAGAAACTTCGATTGTTTTGCTGCATTTTCCCCATCAATGCAAAAGCATTTTTCACTGCTTTATAGGATGGAACCTGTTTCAGAAATGGCTCTGTATGGAAACTTTGGGACAGGTCGCCAAGTGTYTGCTGCTTGGCAGCTCATTCCTCATCAGCAATACATGGAGTTCAGTAACCTCTGCAGGACACCATCTGATCGAGTCTAGGTTGTCCTGTAAGATTAAGGCTATTTAGCGCAGCTTGAATATAAATGCATTGCAAAGAATGTTTAACTACACCAAAAGAAGAAAAAAAAAGAGAAAAGTACACAACCCCACGCTGTTGTGCACCACCTCATAGTTAATTTCCTGAATCACTTCATAATATAAAGGTTTGGCCTTTGATTCAAATTCAGATCAACATGTTCAGAATAGAAGACTAGATTTTTTGAGATAGCTCAATTGTGTTTAATTCTGGCTCCTGGRAAAAAAAAATAAAGGAGGAGGGGAAGGGAAGAACAAGCAAAGAACCAAATTTCTTGTGGGTACTTCCTTGAGATTTATTCTCTTGCTTTGAAACATTCCTGTTTGTATTCTGTTCATGTAGCGTCGTACTCTGGCAGTGGCATCAGYGCGACTCGGAGCACTGGAGTCTGTCAGGTCTTTTTCCACATGAGAACGGAGATCAGGGGAGGAGAGCAATGGAGTTTTCCCACACACCAGCCCACCCTGAAGAGAGTGAGCACGGGTGCATTTGTTTTGAGTATTAGTAAGTTAACTGTGATTCAGTGGCTATCTTGGATACCTCTCAGTGGTGAGGTTTCCTGGTGACGTTCTGCCTGGAGTTTTTGGTCGGCAGGCTCCAAAGAGCCAGCAGTGGCTTTGGCACTTCCAGGAACAGCAGCTTTTCAGAGGACAGAAAGCTGCAAAACGTAATGAAAAGGACAGTGTTTTCACTTAAATGCTAATGGAGGTGGAGAATGAATACATAAAATATTTGTGAGTTGCTGCAAGCTATTAGCTAAATGGTATTACGTTTCCCAGAATTTCTGCTTGCATTCCAGTTGCAAAGTAACCCAAAAGTCCTGACTGTTTGGGTTCATTGCTTGATATATTTGTTGATAGGTGGCTAATTTACCGTATCTGTACTTTGAAATTCTACATTAATTCAGCACCCATAAGGACACTGTAAGGACAAGAAGCTTGGAGCTTCTACTCCTTTTCTATACGTGATGCAGGAAAACTGAGATGCGCTAATTAACTGCTGTGATTGTCGACAGGTGTTTGCCAAAAAGTAGGCAGTGGTAGGAAAGGTCCGTGAGAGCAAAGCATAACAAAGTTTCTAGAAGGTGTATGGCAGCTCCCAGAAATGTACTTCAAGCGTTTTATATGTCAAGCCTAACTGCAGTTTGTAAAGTGAAGGTGACAGCTAGTGATAACATTAACGAAGAGAACTGCAATCAAATATGCAGCATCAAATGAAAAACCAGGTGCTTACGTGTATAGGTTAAAGTTTATGTTCCTTGAGTAAATCATGAATTAAGGAGCAAAATTCACATTTAATATTCACTTCTCTGTCATTAGTATGGAAAACTATCTTCATAAATACTCAGAAGTGAGAAAAGACACTTTATGCTTGAAGAGTTTAATGCAAGTAATCAAAAATCATTGAATGTATGTGCCACGTTCGGAAGTATATAGAAAGCTATGTTAGTGTATCAGTAATATAGAGACTTGTGGCTGCTGGAACACGTGTACAAATGGAAATCATAAGCTTGGTTATTTTGCTCCTATCACATTTCTAATCAGTCACAGAGCTCTAATACATCTCAAGGTCAAAACTACTCACAAAAACTTTACTACTTGAAAGAAAAAAGTATATCTATTTGAAGTGGTTCTTTTGGTAGTCAGTTAAGAGGCCTTTTCCTTGATAGAAATACCACAAAATTTGAATATAGATGCATCTGAGAATTACCTCTTGATGTTTTTTTTTAATGTTTGTAATTTGCTTCTGAATGTGAATGTCTTTGTTTTTACAGTCTTCTGACTGCATAGAAAGTCTGTGTTAATTAAAACTCAGTTTGTCTAGCTGAATTCCAATTTTGTAGAATTATAATAATTCCCCTTCAGTTTTTCATCTTTATATCATTGTGCAGAATATGCGAGGGTACACAGTACCTGTAATGTTTTTGGCAAAAAAAAAATTTGGTAAAGCAACATCTAATCTCAACTCTTAAACTTATAAACTGCTTATATTTCTCACAGGGCTTGCAGGAAAAATCAAAGGCAGCTTTAGAGTATCTTCTGCTTGTCTCACTGCAATCCTAGTAACTGTCATGTTATGTAGGAAATTGCAACATATAAAACAAATTTCAAAGACGTAAAGTTGTATGAAAAATAAAAAAAACTGAGAAAACTATTAAGCTTTACAAACTGATAGTGGGATATGATTCCATCATTTACTTATTTTTTAGCCCTAGTGTAATATTTTCTGCAGTTATTTTAATCTATGTTGCTTGATCTGCCAAGACTGTARTCCTCACGAATGACACTTAGTAATCCTGCAACAGGAATCGTTTCAAGTGATGGCACCRCTTTCTTCCCCTCCTTCCAACCAGGAGGACAACTTGTTTGCTAAATAACTGTGAAGTCTGAAAAGTATCTTTTTTTCACCTCCATTCAGTACGTATTTATGTRTGTGTTTATTTCTTATTCAAAATATAC
This sequence comes from Rhea americana, assembly GCF_003343005.1. NCBI lineage: Eukaryota > Metazoa > Chordata > Aves > Rheiformes > Rheidae > Rhea > Rhea americana. The sequence goes on from NW_028186745.1 coordinate 2,395,895, forward strand.
AGCAGGTTCCTCTGTGTGTGTTTTAGCTCAGCACTAAACTTCTATGGAGTGCTGTGGGGAACATCTTGGCAGTGTAGTAAATTGACAAGTAGGTGTATTTTTGCTCCTTCAATCAAATGCATTTGAATAAGTCAGCAGCTGGACAGAAGRTGTTAATTTGTTTCCATTTCTTGGATTATCAGCATTTTCAATTTTTAAAATACTTAAGTTCTGATGATATACTGTTACATGCATTTATTGCATGTAATGTTTTTGTAATCATCATTGAAGTTATGCTCATGTCTCAAGTAAGGTTTACATGGTACAAGCCAATAAAAACAGTCAGAAACACTACAAAAAATGTAATGAAGAACATGAAGCAAATAAAAGTAAGAGCAGTCTATCAGTGTTTCTGTGACTGCTCACTGTTCATTGTTGGATTTTATCTGGAAATCTCACAAATCCTCCTAATTGTGTGTAAATATTTAAAGAAATCTTTGTCAGTGAAAACAAATGTCTCATACCTTACAGTTTTATCTTTGTGTTAATGCACTTATATAGGCACAGTATTGAAATATTAAGTCATATCTATATGCACTGTAGCAACACTTTTTTAACTTAGAAAATTCTCTAAATTTTTCCTGATGATAATTTAAGACACATTAAACTATAGTCATACATTTTAAATCTTGCATTCATASTGCTTCCTCCTCCTTCCCAGCCCCCCAAAATAGCTCATTCAATATATTTTGCTGTTAGCACTGGAAATTATTTTCTCACAAATACACTAATCTTCTGGGGGAAATGAGAAATGTTAGTGAAATTCTTTCGGAATTTAAATTAGTAGTAAGGCTAACTTTGTTGGTCTAAATGTTCAATCTATGTTCTTGATAGTTCCTTATGCTATATACAATATAACAGGAAGCAAATATCTGTATTTTATTATATTACAGAATGTTTGCATGACAATTATGTGAAGAAACACAATTTAGAAGCTGTCTAACCTTTCTTCGTATCTTTGGGTAATACATTTGAGTAGCGTTTGAATAGAAATAGCTCAAAAAGGAGGAGGTTTTAGGCACAGTGGTCTCTTTAGATATTAGAATAATTATTTTAATATGGAGAATTGTATATTCCCAGAGTCCTTTCTCTATTCAAGAATGAACTATGAATAGAGGGAAAAAAATGTTCAAGACTTGAAATTCCTTTTTAACTGGAAAATAAAATAGAAATGAAGAAGAGATTTTTAAGAGTGCCATTTATATTGATGAATATCTGTCAGTCATGTCAATTTGACCTTTGTAAGTTGTTTTCATTCATTAGAAATCCTTTCCATTTAATTTTTTATTACTCTAGTTTCCTGCAGGACAAGTTTCCACTAGTTCTGTTACAAGAATGGCAGTATTTTTAATTTCCAAAGCTAGCATTTGGTTAAAAACTCTTTGGATTCTGCTCTAGTGTTAGGTGGTACCTGAATGTCATAGAAACGTTGTGTTTGATGGCTAATTAGATATCCAAGTGATTTAACCTTCGCRTGTCATTGTCATCAAGCTGATGATCCTGATGAAAAATGCCTGACAATTAGTGATGTGGAAGTGCTAAAATAACATAGGCCTTATTACTTATGTGATTGCTAGATTATTTGTTAGGCCTTATTCGTTGTTAGTGGAGTAGCCAGCTCATTCCTCACATCTCAGAATTGTTAAATATGTGCTGTTTCTTTTGTTCTTGGGTTGAGTTGGTCAAAGAACATTTTTGGGAGTGGGGCAAAAGGATATGAGTACTCAAACAGGAGGAAAGTATAAAAGTCCTTCTAGTATTCTTAATCCTGAGCTGAGTGAATTGGCCCTGAAGTCTATCTAGTAATAATATGAAACAAGAGCCCTTTGCATGATGTACCTCTCAGCTTCTGCATATCAGCAGCTGGTTATTGCTGGAGCTGATGACTGCCTCAGGATAATGGCGTTTAGATCCATCTGATCACCTTTTCTCCACTTTTTTCTTTTTTAATTCTATTTAATCCGTTTACATTTTTGGCCTCAAAATTTTGTATGTTAGGGAGTTTCACAGTGCAAGCGGAAGAGCATATGAAGAAAKCATAACCCAATTCAAATTTTGGTGAATGGAAAGATAAAAGAAATAAGGGGATGTATGAAAGAGGTGTGCTGGTAATATTATAGGAGGAGCTTAACGAAAAAACAGGAATTGTGTTCAGTGTGGGCAGAGGAAGAAGTATGTTTTCTAGTGGTGAACATACTAAAATGTTTGGAGAATTTGTTTATGAAAAGATGGATAATATTTTCTGAATTCACTGATTAAATAACGGGTAAGAGAGTACTTTCTTTGATCTATTTTAAACCAACATGTTCTTATTTCAGTGAATTTTCGCTAGTTCTTGTACTGCAGATGTTTAATAGTAATTCCACATGCAGGTTATTTGCCACCTGCATGCTTTCCAAGCTTCCTCCTGTCTCCCCTGAGCCTTCACCTCTCCAAAGCAAAGATTCCTGGCTCTTGTAGCCTCTCCTCATAGGGCAGCTGCTCCATCCCCTTGACTGTCTCTAGTTGCCCTTCTCTGACTCCACTGCATGCCCCAGAGATGTGGAGACCACAACTGCRCGCAGCTCTTGGGGTAGGGGGATCGTGGAGCTGCCCAACAGCCAAAGAGCCAAGCAGAGCCCCCGGGGATGCCCAGCACTGGGCAACTCTCCTTGTCAAAGCTGCACATCGGCCGACGATTTCAGATACGTTTTAAATGTAAGATGTTGTGCTTTATCCCTGTGTCTAAATGAATTCAGACAACTCTGTGCCTGACCCAGATCTGAGTATTTGGAGTTAACAGATGCCTGATGTACTGATGCCAAGTAAATGGGTTTAGGATAGGATTCCTTAGTATTTTTGGTTACTCCCTTAGACTACTTAAAAAATCTGTGAGCAGTGTCTGCAGAATTGCCAACCATATGTTTATGTATGTGTATTTATTACTTTGTTACATAGTACATAACAAAGTGTGTTGTCTTAGTGTTACTATAGAGTTAAATTGCTCGTAACTAAGACCTCTGATGAACTGACTGAAAAGAAATGTACCCCACATCTCCCCTGTTATCATAGGCTGCTTACTTCTGCAATAAACAGAACTACACAGAATAAATTGGACCAGAAAATGATGCTGCAGACTGTATGACTGGATAGAYGAGGATGATATGTGATCTGAAGAGCTTCTCTGGTCTGCAGTGGCACAATTTMTGCAGCTTATAGTGCCCGGTCCATCCGGGGATCATTTATTCCCACTGGAGCCTGCAAGGGAAGGGTTGGAAGAATTGATGGCTCTGGGCACATTGCTGAATTCTAACTTTAATACATTTTGTCTGTAAGAATCCTGAAAAGTATTCGCTTTGATCATCATGTTTGTGCTGGAGAGAGTAAAACTAATTCCTATTGTGTTCTCATTTCTCAAAAAAACAGTAAGAGGCAACAAAAATCCCCCGCATACTCTCACCTTTCTGAATGTTGACATTTGATGAAATTCCTACCCTTTTATTTGTGTTAGGGGCTGAACAGTCACTCACTAATTAAAACTATTAAAGGGAAGATGAGAAGGAGTTTCAAAAACAAGCTGAAGGAAGAACTGCTTCCAGTCCATAGTGCCTATCATGGCTGGTTGTGAAGTGTTGCTTGCAAGTGGTCTAGAAATTCAATGACTTTCTTTTTTTCTTTTTTTCCTTTCAAGGGCAGTTAAATATGCGTATGTGTTGAGGAGGGGGAGGGGGTGTTTATCAGGCTTTATAATCCAAGTTTTCTATCAAGCAGGGATATTTACACTATGTTATCTAATTTGTGCAATCCATCACCTGCATGAAATAGTAGCAGTTTTTCCAAATGTGGGGCGGTACAAGACAACCATACCTAGTATACCAATTTATTAGATATTCAGACCCAATTATATGTATTTGTGAAAACTGAAGCTCCTTCACAGTCACTTGTACAAATTGAGCTATTACAAAAGGTGTAGAAATAGCTGTGAAACTGGGAGAGTTTTGGAGGAATTCAGTTCAATTAGCTTGCTTTTTCTTCCTGTCTCAATTGATTAATAGCAATATTTTGTTGTTTTTTAATGTTTCATCTTACTATTTGGATATCCTTTCTTTTCTCTCCTTGAGAGAGGGGAATACTTGGAGATAGAAAGAGGATGCCAAGAAACCTTGACAACGCACAATCTATGATAGTTCACTGTGAATGAAATAAATTACTCTAATTTAGACATATTCATCATTAACTTCAAATAATGTTAAAGTAGGAGCGGAAAACACTAAGCACTTACCTTTAATTTATACAGCTATTCTTAGAAGCCTATTTTCTTTTCTTTCAGAGTTTTGCAGGTGGTGAATAATAAAATGAAGCATAACTGAGGCCAGTAAATGTTGTCACATTTGCTGTAATGACAGCATCTTCATGGGAAGAAGAGGGTGCATCTATTGTAAACAAGTGCATATTAATACCTTGGTCTCATTAATAACAAACTTTTCTGATACAAGTCTCAGGGGCAGCTTATACTAATTAACTCCAACACTAATTGGGTCAGATGAAATAAAGTAGACAGCAGTCACTCAAGCAGACTAGAACAGCCTGTTCTCTAATTGGTTTTGACAGAGACTTGAAAGCGACTTGAAAGACAAGTGATGAACATTAGCCACCAGCGTGCATTTAGTGTGGTTATTTGTAGTGAATATTCTGATACAAACRGAAATAAATGTCGTTCCTTGATGTATTGGCCTCCATAGCAGGATGGCAGCTGCGCACAGCAGGCTCTGTGTTCTCAATGTGTATGACATGAGTTTTGAAGGCTTAAGACCATGTAAGGCACATCTGTTTTTTTTTTTTTTTTTTGAAAGCAAATTGGAGAATTTGTAGGAAAATACATAAAAATTAAAGAACTTCCAAGCTTTGCAAGTATGTATCACTAGGTGGCATTTGCTGAAAATTTTATTTTTACATAGGAAGCTTGTGTGAGACACTAGGTACTATTTTCACATTTTGGGCTCTGATTACCTATTTTAAATCCTGTGCATCTTTCATATTCAGTTGTTATTAGGAGACACTAGGACACAGACATTAGCAGATTATCATTCAGAAAGTTGGTGGCCTCTTATTTTTCCTTTTTGATGTAGGCTGTCTCTGACTAGATCGTAAAGAAGCCTTGCTTCCCGTGGTCCCTTGTTCGTTAGTGTTTGTAGTCAAACAGAAATAAAAATCAAGAAGATAAAACCTCTGGTTTTGGAAAGACATCAGTYTAACACCACTCACTTATCTACTCTGTTTTCTGAACAAAACAAGAATAATTGGATATTTTTCCATAAAACTACAAACGTGAAAATTATAGGTAATTTTATCTGTTTAGTTAAATAACCACGATTTTTTATTATTATTTTMTAGTGTAAAAATACTCCCACACATTGTCCCTGTGACAGCTTCCTCTGGGGCTGGCTGCTGATCAGCTGCATGGTGATGAGCCCTCCACAGTTAGCAAATGAAAGAAATGGGAAAAAAACAAGAAACTAACTACTTGTGTCCTGGCAGGCAGAATTCCCTCTTTGACGTGGCTCCTTTGTCACGTGTTTTGTCTCCACCTTGTGCGTCTCAATTTCCCTGGTTAAAACCATGAAGGCTGCAGCCGTTTAAAGCCTTCTAGGAATGTTTTGGCAGTTTTCAGATCCTTGGTGCCGGGAGGCACCACCATTTATGCTGTGCTGTCACAGCAGGTGCTGTTTTTTATGCAGCCCTGGTACAGTACACGGGATGATTTTATTAGGCGGTAGCTGGTGAGGATTTCCACAGCGCTGGCTGTGTGACGGGCCCATCGGAAGGACTGCTTTTGCCATGCTGCCTGCTGGGCGGATCAGTCCGACCAAACGGTGTCACCTTTCCTTCCCTTCTGTTTCTCTTTGTCTTCTGCTAGCTGTTCCAGTAGACTAGCCCAGGTACTAGCAGAGTTAAAAAAGACCTTTCTGGTCCTTAGTCGTCTTTGGGAGAGGAGAGGGCCAGAGGAACTTCCACCAGCTGCGAGGAAAACTCTTGCTTTGGGTTGTCGAGTTGTAAGAGGTTTTATGTGCAATTGCAGAAAAGCAAAAGGTAGACCTGTTGACATGCTACATCAATGGGATGTAACTGGTGCCAGCTGTAAATAGGAATAGAAATTAAATTTTCTGTTCAAAAGAATCCATCAAAATGGAAATACCAAAATATTTTCCCCAAATGTACTCATCTGGCAAGATAAGGGGAGTGTCTGTCAATAGCCTCCTACATTTCTTGCACTTTTTGGTAACACTGGTAATCATCTCCATGTTTCCTAAAGTGAACTTTTAATGATTTTAGAATAGTTTATGGCACTAAACAGACTTAGCTTGCAAGCACATTTTTGTTTTGTTGCTTTGAAAAAAATATCTTTAGAACATCTTTATTAGTATTTTTTTCRAGATAATTAGAAGTGCTGGCAACACAATTTCTTTGGTGCATGACTACCCAAAAGCTGATAATACAGTTCATTCATATGACATTCTGCAAGATACARTGGTTTTCCTATTCATTTGATATAGTATTCCTAAACATTACAGGAATATGAGTGAAAGAAAACAAGTACCTGCATTTTAAGGTGTAAGATACCATTTACAATGTTCAGCAAATACTATTACTGTGATGGCATGATCCTAAAATAGCATGTGCTTCTATTAACTTTACTAGGCCTAGTTTTCACATATCAATATATGTATGTGACATTGTTCATRCAAAGCTGACTATCCAAATGATTAATTTTATATATCCACAGGAAGGTAATTTATGTTATGAACTAAACTCCTCCTTTGCTTTTAAGCATCAAATTCCTTTATTATGATTATTATTATGATTATGATTACTATTATAATGGAGAGATTTTTCTGTGGGAAACATTTCCTGGATCTGAAGCGACTGCTTATTAGAAAAGAATAAAAGGAAACCAATAAACAAAAAAAGCAAAGCTTATGTTCACGAAGCTGTCAATAACTASGAGACTACGGTATTTTTGGTAGGGTATGAGTCAAACCATCTGTGGTTTGTGTACTTCTTTTGCAAGCTGAACAGCTAAGTCATTAACTTAACTGACATAACTAACCTGCAAGAAAACCRTGACCAGCCCATGGGGGCGTGCAGAAAGGTTACTGCCCTATTAGCAGTTCTTCTCCTCCCCCAACACTAAATCCATCGATGTGGCTATGTGCAATCAGTTTCCAAATGGTGTGGGTGTATGTGAGCCCAGAGAGGGACTAGACCAGCTGGTGGGAATGCCATTCCCAGCAAGTGAATCATAACTGACTACCTCAAGTTGTGTATGCTTGTAATGTTTTAGCAATGTGAATCAAAATCCCCAAATCCCCAAGTCCTGGTTGGGCTTTTTTTAGGGGGTGACGGTGAGCAAAATTGCACTTTAGCCGTTGTATAGGGAGTTGCACCTTCTGGTGTATTGTGAATTGCTACTTTTTGTTTAGGGAAAAGGGCTGAGAAATGTGGGATTTCTTGTTTTGTTTTGTTTTACACAGTGGGTATTTACACATGCAGAAAGTTGCATGAAGTTCCCTGCATCTTGATAGAGATTTACGCTTCACAGCTGTGCCTTAGAATTTTGGGGCATGTTTGTACCTCATTAATGCACCCCAGTGCTGATAAGTKCAAGGCAGCCTGGGGCAGGAGCTCCCATGAGGCAGTCTTGTTGCATGTACTAGGTGACYCTGCTCTTCAAAGCCCCCACTTCCCTGCATGCAACCTTCCAGCCACCGGCTGCCACTGCCCGAGGTTCATGCCTCGTCCGTCTGTCCTTCCAGAAAGAAAAAGTTCTCATCTCCTCTCCCCATCCCACCTTTGGTTCTGATTCCCCATACTTTTTTCCCTTTTTTCCACCAAAACCAAGGATGAGTGTTCTGCACATTCATGGAATCACAGAATCACAGGATGGTTGAGGTTGGAAGGTACCTCTAGAGATCATCTAGTCAAACCCTCCTGCTCAAGCAGGGTCACCTAGAGCACATTGCACATTATCACATCCAGGCAATCCAGGGTTTTGAATATCTCCAGAGRAGGAGACTCCACAACCTCTCTGGGCAACCTGTTCCAGTGTTCAGTCATTCTCTTTCACTGCCTTTTCTTTCCAGATATGTGTGACACCGACAGCCACTACATTTTCTGTCCTGTGTGCCCACTTCTCTTTTTGTTCTGCCCCATGACTCCCTGCTCCTTAATGGTCCTCAGAAGCCCTCAGTGTGTTTTCCCTCTATAACTAATTAAATAAACCAAGCTGGTCAGAAGACTGTGAGCTTATATAAACAGTTGTAATWGATTCAAGATTTTAAAAAAAACAAAGAAGCCAGGGAGGAATTTTGCTTAAACTTTTCTAATGAGAAAACAGTTCCAGCTAACATAATGAAATGATGAAAGTATAAAGCTTTCTCAGACTGAGATGTAATCTGGGGCTATGAGGTTAACACCCATCCTGCAGATTTGGTCATACAGGTGTTCCCCCTTCTGTCTCCCAAGCAGCAAATACAATCCCTATCTGGGGATTCCAGTGCTTAAAGAAGCAGGCATCTGAGTTACGATTAACTTTTTTTGGTGTGGTAATACCCATGTGCCCTTCCTAAAATTTCACTTGAATTATACTAGGTGCCTTCAACAGATGTTGATATCATACTGTTTCTGGGAGGACTAAGTTTGGCTTTTTTTTTTTTTTTTTTTTTTTAATTGACGAATATATCCTGGATGCTGAAGTCTGTCATTTGTTCTGAGCTTTTGAATAGGTTCATCAGTATTTTGTCTGATTATGGTGATGTGACTCAGGTTCCACAGTAAAAATCTCAAGAGGTAACTCAGGGAACCGGGAGCTTTAATAGTATTCAGATAAAGTCAACATGCTGCTCATCACTATATTTATGGAAGTTGGACAATGAATTGCATGTTATATATTGCCTTATATAAGCAATAGACTTGGAATCATTGCCTGTCTTTCCAAGCCATCTATTGTGTTTTCTGTCAGCTTGCAAATGTCTTGGATGACCTCAAAGACTAAAAATCAAAGCTAGTCCACTCAAATAGCATTCAGTCATTGTACAGCATTGATTTCCTCTCTCCCCCTCAGATAAGCAAGAATGGGAAAAGAACATTTCTCAGCAGTTGTAGTTACTGGCAGAGCATTGTAACAATGTGCTGGTAAATCTCTAAGCACAGTGAGTCAATGGGACCAGAGTATCAATAATGTGACTATCTGTAGCCTCTTTTGTTCCTAGTGCTCCCACCATTGCTGGTGCTCACTCAGAGACTGAAGCAAATCCTGGCCTTTTCTAAATCTGCTTTGTTTGGCTGCTGGAAAATCAAATAGCAATTTTGGTGGCTTTATTTTCTAAGCAGCAATGTTCAAATGAACCTGCAGCTGCTGTGAATGACGGAATTGACACCTGCCTTATCACTATTGTTTCAGAGCTTCCAGCTAGTATGTGGTAGACAAAACAAAGATACGTATTTTTTGTTTAACCTGGCTAAAGACCACCCTGGTAACAGACTAAGGCAAGTATCCTCCTTTCCTGTTTTTGTTCCGGCTTGTGATGGAACTGCTTCCTGAAAAATGCATTAAATCTTGTATCGCATAACCAGACCTCTCATCATTGCCTGWTGGCAGTGACAGAAATATTCTACTTATATTATATAATGTCTTTTTTTGCCATGTTAAAGACAGGTAAAGCCAGTAATTAAGAACAAAGCTTATTTCCCCTTCCTTTTGTATGTTAGTGCATTTTTGTTGACTGTMTTCTAGATTTTCTTTTTCAAAAATGGCTTTAGCTACTCTCGAGTAATTGAGAAGACTTCCTAAACCACTTGCAAAAGAAATCACTGCTGCCATCTGTGGAATGCAGAATTCAGATGCTGGGAAAAACGTGGTTTTAATCTTGCAGTCTGTTGGAGGAATTTATTTATTGAGGTGTGTTAAGGGTAAGAGAGGCTGAAGATTCTCCAGAAAAGTAGGGAAGCATCTGCCAAAGAGTGGAAATTTCCTTTCCCCACACCCTGCTTTCCATAGGAGAGTGGCTTATTTCATAAAAATGGACTAATATGCTTTGTATATAAACTATTTGTAACAGAACCTTGGTTCATTTAAAATCAGGGTGATATTTGTCAGCTCACATTGTTTAAAAATATTGTTTTGTATTATTTTTTAACAGTTATATGCTTTCAGAATAATCTTTATTAATCGTAAGATTTTTAAAAGTTTTTTTCATACATTTTGCAATTTTTTATGTAATATGGGATTTTGCCGGACRTTGGGATTTTTTTGAAAAGTAAATGTAGTTTGAACAAGGGATRAGCCCACAATGCTTTCTTCTTTTGTGGAAAATAGAAGTTTCATTCAAATAACAGGTTGAAAATACAAAACAYTTCATCAGGCGTGTAGGAAAGTTGTGCAGTAACTGCTTGCCATTAATAATAGTATCTTTGTTCCGCTGACTCCTGACTGCATGATCCTAAGGCTTCTCCAGTGAACCACTCGTGTCTCCATTAGCCTTGTCACCTGATTGCATCTTAGAGCTGGCCTTTGGCAGATGATTAGCTCGCTCCATTAGTACCGCACTTGCTTTGCTCAGCCTAATTCCCTACGAACTCTGGCCTCCGATAATACTTCTTTTAAAGTCTGATGTCCTGTGAACTAATTCAAGAGGTTCACGTTCATAGGTCGCAAACCTGGGGAGTCACGAAACTGTACGGTCGGTTCGTGAACGGAGTCTGCGCAGTGCTGGTAGATGCTCTGATGGAAATCAGATCAATCTCAGGGGGCAGTATCTGTTTTCTCCCWTTCTGGAAGGTCTCGTATCTGGCAGAGGGTGAGCCTGTTCCCTTCCAGCGGGCGCACGGCAGTGTGAAAACGCGTAGCCTGTATTTTCACTGTGGGTAAGGCCTGCGTGATCAGCGTGGTGAAGGGGTTCAGGACCCGTGCGGTGCTTCGTGTGCAGGTTTTTCCCATGCACTGACAGTGGACTATCCTTGAAAGGAAAGACAGAAGCAGACGTGCTATATTACCCTTGAACGACCGAAGGCAGGCGTTGCCTGCCAGGCGCTCCATCATTGTCGTTGCCTCGGAGCGAAGGTGCCTGCAAGGGTGGTCATCTGAGCACTGCTGAAGGATCTCCTGTAAACACAGTGGTGGCTTGGGCACTTTTCTTCTGCGCCCAGGCAAATGCCATTTCCTTTCCACATCTAGTATTCAATCCACAAATCTCAGCAAGGAGAAAAAAATCTTAAAAAAAAAAAATGCTTATCGTGGCAAAATCGTGACATATATTAACAAAAGAGTGTTTCTGTTTTAGGTTACAGAGGTAGGCCGCCACTTACAAATCGCTGTGGTATAAACTTGTCAGAGCAAGCATCTGAAGATCAAAAGTGTTCAAAATGATCTCTAGCTAAAAGATAACACCATCAGAATAGATTGGTATTTGCAAAGGTGGCAGAGCATTTCTGAACTCTGAAAAAGCTTCAGAGAAATTCAGATTGCTGATTTAACTCTCATTTTCCTCTGGAAACCCTGTTTTTTATTAGCTCAATGGACAGCAATTAATCTCTGATTAGCAGTTCAGTATCTTGCATATATTTTTGTGGAAAACTAACACTATTGCTGAATATGCTATAYAGTAGTCTAGGGTGGAAAAGAGATTAACTTTGGACATGTAATGAGAGGTAGGTGTTTTTGCCTCTTTCCTTTTCCCTGCTAAATCCCACATGTTATCCTTCTAYATCATWTCAAGGTTTAGTTTGGAGTTTTATTCAGAGATGATTAAACAGAAATAGTAATTATTTAAATATCTATTATATTAGGTTGCTGAAGTATATTGTAATAGAACATCAGATTAAATATATTTCTGATAYATTCCTTCCCTCTCCCATCTAGGTGCCTGGAAAAAATTAAAACTTATATAATAAGCAACAAAGAGGAAAGTGATACTTGTCCAGGGAAAAGTAAAACCTTAAACAGATATTTAAGATCACWTATTACCAAAAATATGTGTCTTCCCCCCTGCGGGCTGTTGCTTTCTGATGGACCTTTAGCTATTCAGATATCACCTTCATATAAGTGATGAAGCAAGAAGCATAATTTGGGATAGACAGCGATAGAATAAGGAGAATATTCGGAAGTTTATTATAGCAAATACTCTTGTATTAGTGATGTAGTGCAGRTAATACCTGCCTTAATCATCTCTGCCTTTGATAAACTTGTTTCCAACAGTCTTATACTTTGTTCCCAAAAGAGATGGGCAAAACCAGTTGTAGAGTCATTTTGTCTTCTGCACACCATGCAGTGCCAAGYGCCTTTAGACACGAGCTTTTTGAGATGTGAGACTAAATAGTTTTTGCTTTAACCTGTCCAGCGAGACATTGGTAAACTTTGAATGGGAATAATATATAAGATTTTTTTTATCCAAATAAAATGTTACCCTATATTACATTCACAAATAATTGTGCAGACGCCTATGCTTAAAGTTAACATATATATAAATGGAAAGCTTCGTTCTGTCTTGGAAACGTTGTTTCTTATTTGAAACTCTGTGCYTCTGATTTTTAAATATGTTCTGAGATTTTAGAGATATTGAAAATAGTAATATGACTTGATGACCTTCCAAATACCAGGAGAAGCACCCCTATTCATCTTTTTTTTATTCTAAAAAAATTTCTTTTGTACTAAGGCTATCTTGATAGGTAATATTGTGTCTTCTTTATACTTTTATGTGTACTAAGTATTTGCTACTCGATAATAGGCTGTTAATTTGCACATGGAGAAATAAACAGAATATATTAATGGTAATAAGAAATTGCACTGATTTTCTAAAAATGTAATAAAAATGTAAMGATGAATTGAAAATGCCATCTTAAATTCACTTTCAATTTCCTTGTCAAAAGCYTCAGTGTCCTGAAGATTTATTACAAATTTTTTCATTCATAATTATCTGAAACCAATTAAAACATGCTCCTTCTTTCATCAAAAGCTTTTGCAATATTTAATATTATTTTTTTCGTAAGTATACTATATTGTTGCAAATTGAAAACAATCTTCAGAAAAGACTGTTTAAGTCTAGTATTGAGGTGAGGTTCTAAGAACAAAAGATATACCTATATCACAAGGATTTGCCTTGGCTTGTCTCCTAGGAAGGGTGGAGGGAGGAAAGCAGAGCGCAGTATTAATGCTGTGCATTTCTCATATAGTTCATCCATACCTGTCTTTCAAATTCAGCTGAGTCCATTAAAAATTATTAATTGCTGAGCATTTCAGATGGGAATTTAATATCTCTTCTTTTTTAAGAAGCATGGAGGATTTTACRGCAAACAAAAAGACAGGTAGCATTGACTGAGCTTTATGTTAGTGTAAGCATCTTGCAGCCTTTTCTTCATTTGTCCTGAGGTTCCCGTTTGGTTTTACATTGCCATATAAAGTGATCAGCTTTCTGTATTGTTGCACGAATGATGCCTAATAGATTTTTTTTTTGAGAAAACAGTTATTAGATTCTAATATAAAGGTATCTTTTATTTTCTCCATAAAATATATTAGAATTCTACCTTTCTGTGTCCAATTCCATTCCGTATWGAGACTACATTCATGACTTAGGTACAGAAATCAAGGTCTGAAATAATTCATTTCCCTCTACAATCCTTTCTGTTTTAAAAAATTGAGAAAGACTTTGATATATTGCCATCAAATACGTGAGGTTGTTTTCTATTTCTTTGTTTTCCACTGGAGTAAATATATATATCAAATTGTAAAGTGTAAGCAGCTGAAGGACAGAAGAGAAAAGGGGCAATGAAGACCTAGCAATGTGGTCAAAAAAGCTTTACCTCAGAAAGGTACTTGAGAACATGCAAATAAATTTGTAATTTCAAGTATTTTATTTATTTATTTTTTAATCTACTAGAACAGTTTCCTGTTTCCACAGCCATTTGGTAACGTGCTGCTTATAACTGCATGCAATTAAAAATTATAACAGATTATTTTATATTCTACTGCAACATGTTACCTTCCAGGAGAAGAGTAAGAATCCCACAGAATGAGTGAGATGAGCCAAGGACATAGATGTCATTTCCAAACCATGACTGTGAAACTGTAGGCTTTTAAAGATATATTGGTGTTTACAAAATACATCCAAATAGGTGCGCTGCCTGTGTTTAAAGTAGCAGTAGTAGCTTCACTGCARTCAAGACTGAAGCTTTAATCCTTGATACTGTAATGTTTTGTTGAATAATTCTAATGAAGTGCTTTACTTTTTTTCTGGCAGATGAACGAGAAGATGTTCAAAAGAAAACATTCACAAAATGGATAAATGCACAGTTTGCTAAGGTAATTAAATACATTTCTCACTTATAAACCAAAATCTGTTTTGCATATTTTTAAAAAAGTTTATGTTCTTCAACTGAGGCTTAATTTCTAAAGTAACAGTTGTAAATTTCAGGTATTRCTTGACTGATTTATTAGGAAAAAAGCTTAAGTCCTATTTCCTTGAATTCAGTAGAAATTGAAATGAAAGAATCCAACCTCTTCGCAGACAGCTCTCTGCCTGCGTTTACTTTGCTTTTCTTCAAACTGCTAATGCAAAACTGTTACTATTTGCTGGGCTCCTTTGTTATGGTCTCAGTGCACAGAGGAGTTTCTTCTGTTGGGCCTGTCTTTTCTTGTTTCTAGCTGCAATCACAAATTTAACAAAAATCAGCGGAATTGATGGAGAGAGAAAAGGTAAAATATAGGAGGTGTGATCAAGTCAGCAAATGATAAAAATCTATTGTAATGAAGTTTTGAAACAGCTGTCTGTGTAACCTCTTGGAGAATGGTAAAGACCTCAAATATACCAGAGAAAAGGACAACTAATTAACTTACTTAGAGGAGACCCCAGCAATATCGAATAACTTTGTCTTTAATAGCCAGGAAAATTTGAGATCAAATTATTAATTTGATTAAGCATTTTTGAAGTTCCTAGAGGGTAACTGCCAAACCTAGATTAGCCAATAATAAAATAAATCAACCTAGTAATCTGTCTTTTTATGTGCTGGGGAATAATTGGCCTACTAACTAGACAACAATGAAATAGTAGTATATCTTGTGTTTAGTCATACTTCTAATAATGTCTGATTTGATTCTTCTCATTAAAAAGGAGGAGTAAGATGATCTAAATGTGACTACCATAATGTTGAAAAAAACATGCTTAGCAGTGATTCAATCAAACACAGAGTCCCACAGGATTTTTGAATGGATCTGGAGTATTTTCTAATAGTGATTAAAATAATTTAGAGGGGACACATTTTTGTGTTCAGAATCTGTGTAGGAGAGATGGCCAGGACTCTGGAGGAGRGGAACAGGATGAAATACAATCATGAAGAAATGATCTTATATTGATCGATGAAACATGAGACAAGTGCAAAGTATTATATTTAGGACAGAAGTAAAATGTATACATATTAAATGGAAGATAACTGGGCTGACAATAATAAAACGTGGAAAAGCTCTGGCAAGTGTGGTGAATCAAACAAAATGAGCCAGCAACATGGTACTATTGAGGGAAAAACGCAAATTTATTATGGTTGTGAAAATGGAAGTGTTTGATAGAGGATGAAAAATGTAATTATTTTATTTTACTCAGCAGTCTAGTTTGGTGCTCCACATACACAGAAATAGCCAGAGCAGTGGCCATCAGATGTAAGCTAATTTGAAATGTATTACCAATTAGACCTGATTAGGAGTGTAGTGGTGGTCACAGACAGCTAAGAGAAATTGCAGCTTCTATACTTARAAAAAACGTGATGTTCCTTATGGTGCCTGCTCAAAAATGATAGCTTTATAGAATAGCAAAATTTGTTTCTATTGAGGGAACCTGGAACAACTCCACAAGAGAGGCACAAGGAGGCACAACGTCTTTAGACGTTGGACAAATTACTGTCACCCATACAAAATCATCACGGATAACATCAGAATAGTTTGTCTGAAATGTGAAATTACATGTGTCTGGTAAGCTCAGTGATACCTGCTGGCTGTGTGTGTGGCCCACATAGAAAGTATGGTGGCTCCTCAATGCCCTGCTTTCTCCCATACACATGGGAGGTTCTGCTATAAGACATCATACCTCATAGCTGTGTAGTGTCCTGGGCATGTTTGTTCCAAATACCGAGAAGTGTTGGAAGAGGTTGGTCTTCAAAGTACAAAAGTGGATCTCCCGTGTAAAATTTACAGTTTGTGCCCCCTCTCTCCCCACTTGTTTTCTGTGGTTCAAAGCCATCTCTGTTTATAGCTGTTGATTTCCATTGATCAGCTACTCCTACTTAGTAATTTCTTGTCATCGTTAACTTTGTAAAGTATTGAGTAGCCTTCATCATGGAACAGGTTTGCATTCACTGTTGTGGGGTTCTAGAGGTACTGTCTTAAGCAGATGAGCCTCAGGGGTCTTTGGTAAGACTGAGGAATAAATTATGTCACTCATTTCTCTTGCATTCCTACCATGAAAATTCCTTGTCCAGACTACCATTCCCCTGCGTCCACTTATTTTCAGATTAAGTTTGGAAAAAAACCTCAACTTTGCCGGCTATTTTCCTTTTACTGGTACTTGCAAATACAAATAGTGTTTTTAATGTCAGGAATAGTGAATTGTTGTAAAGCAATTTTCTAATTTAGCAAGCACACCATCTTGGAGGTTTCTCATCCTGTAGTACGCAAACCCTAGCAAACCTTTGGACTGCTGCCATGAAGCCTGTGAAAGAGTATCTAGGAGAAGCTAACAGATCTGTCAGTAAGCTAACGATTGCGATGGCTAAAGCAATGTCTCTTTTCAAGCTTTTTGGGGGGATAAGCTGAGGAGGCTCTAAACTGAACAACTGGAAAAAATGCAATTGCAGGTCCCTGTCCAACAGTTTCTCAAAACAGCAAATTGCTCTGTAATTTCTACTCCCTTTACTCCCTTCTGGCTAGTGCCAGAAAGCAGGTTATGCAGAAAATCTGCAGTTTAAAGATTGGGATGCGTGACTCATCTAAATAAGCAATTCATCATTGTGTCAGTAATGTAGGCCAAACTTTGACTTTTAATGTTTGTGAGATAAAACCCTAAATAAATTAGAAGTATAGGAGAAACTGGAGAATGTAATCTGAGACCTTTGTTATTTTCCTGTTCTAACTATTAGACACTCTGTGTGTGTATTGTTTTATTTAATGATACTTTATTCATTTATTCATTTATCATTGCATTATGACATGCAATAACTTGAAACACAAAGCAGCTTTCAAATTGTGGAGTATATTGCTTGAATATCAATTTGTTTAGAAAGAGCTTTTCTTTCTATGTCCTCAAAAAAGGTTTATTTATAAAGTCATGAGGTTCTGCAGGGTGTATATAATGGTAGCAAAGGAGCATGTTGTAACCTAGTTCTTAATAATAGAATTATAATTAGAGCACTCATAAGACATGTATCTAGTCCAGGGTATGATAGCTTTTGCTCAGATCTCAACTTTCTTAATTTGAAATGACTTTATAAATGAAACACTGAATCATAGTTGTATATTTTGGGATAATACAAATATATTAGAATGCTCAAATGTAGCAGCTATCTGCTGGAACTTTGAAACAGCCATAGCTATACATTAATAATGCCTGTACCAAATTTTAAATAACCATATAGGGCATCACTGGTCATTTTTAGTCATTCATTGTATAACAGGCTTCAAAATAGAAAGCATTATTGAAGATGGAAATCTTCTTTATTTTCATGTAGGAAAGAACTTGTAAATGGCAACTAACTTTAAAGTTCAAACCTGTCCTGAAGCTTCCAGCATAAAAAAAAAAARGGGGGGGGTACCCTTGTGGGAAAAAAAATGTTGAAATCATTAATTTTGTTTCCTTCTTACGGCGAAGGTTCAAAATGCTGACATTTTAATGTCAGTAATAAACATATATGTCTTGAGAAATAGAAACAAGCAAGCAGCTAAACATCAGTTTTGGCAGCATGAATTTTAGATTATACCATTACATCTAACTTGAGGTTTTGAACTGATGTTCAGCAGCTTATCTGATAAGTGGGTTTCATAAAAGAATGGTAATCTATGAATGAGTTTTCTACATTTTAATCTGCAATATCAAAAAACAAACATTTATAAAATCGCTTTAAATTAAGAGTTCTAGACTGATTGTCCACACTCCTGCAACAAAAGAGAAGAAAATTCTAGTTCATAGTCAAAGAAGACAATACATACTACAGGGCACTTTTTCATGAAAAAGCAGAAGTTACTGATTTTTAACAAGGTGGAATCAAGAGATAAAAAGGTAAAAAATAATAGATTTGGGGGAGAAGTAGGTAATTTTGACAGTTTCTGTATCTTAGGCTTTGATTTTCCTCTTATTTATTACTAGAAAAAAAGATGAAAATTTAAAGATACTCAGTATTTCATCATTCAGTTTCATGGAAGACCAAAYTATTTAGTAAGTAATATTTTTAATGGAAATTTCAAGTTATGAAAAGTGACAATTTTTAAAAACCAATGAAAATATTAAGAAGAAAGGAGGTAGTCGTATGGTATCTGTAGAATTAGATTCCCATTCGTGTAGTAATTGTTCAAAGAAACATAGTAAACAGAAAGGTTTTGCCATAGGTTTACAGTCTAATTTAAGACAGGTAGGTAGCAGAATAACAGCAAAATGAAATACACTTTTTTGCTAATGAAGTTGGTTGACTAGCTGCTAGGTGGTTCAAGCAACTGGTGTATGCTGGAATAATAGGAAAGCAGAAGGGCACATTGCCCTTCAGTCTAATTAGAGTAGTCAAAATAACTTCCTAATCACATACTGTTTGTATGGAACTTATATGATATGAGGTGGGGTGACAGTCTCGGTTCTTCCCATGATGTTGGGTTCACGGACAACCCAAGGTTGTTTAACATTCCCATTCACTTAAGCAGTCTCTTGGGACTGTAGTTTAAATACCTTCTGCGTATTATATGATGAAAACTGCTGACGCAAATGAAATGTTTACTGACCTTTTGACAGTGTATGCCAAATATTTGAGGTACAGAGAGGCTGTGCTACCAAGGGTTTGACTTCTGATAGAGAAATTTGCAGTGCTGCTTTTGCTCATGTATCTGTTCTGCTTCCTGCACTATCACTTGTAGTGCTGTCTAGGCCACCAAATTAAAAAAAGAAACAAAACAAAAAACAAAATAACCCCACCACTCATGACAAAGTGAACAGAGTCCAAAGAGAAGCAGACTCTAGGAGCAGAAGAGCCTGGAAGAGCTTTGTGCTGAAAGCAGTACGGGTTTGGTTTGTCAAATCTTTTAGAGATCTAGCTTCTACCAAAATGTTTTAGCCACTGTGACTAACGTACTTCAAATTTCAGCTGTCATGCCATTTCTTTAGCCACACTTTGGACTACAATTAATGARCAAAAAAAGGGAGCAGGAGGAAAAAAGAGAGAATCCCCCAAAACACAGATTAAGAGGTTCAGTATTAGTCAAAATTGCTGTCTTGTCAATTAACTGGTAGGTCAAATGAGGACASCTGCTTAGATGGATGAGTGATGAGTAGGAAAGCTACAATTAAATCCTATACTTACGGGTTCGGATCAGTGTTCTCCAACCTCGCTGATACCCACTGGTTTATCTTCTAAAAGCAGAACAATAATTGTGTRTGCATTTTTAAGAAAAGAGTAGAAAGTGTCACATGATAAGAGCAATCAGTAGGGTATGCTGGTGTTGCAGGATTTCGGTATGTAGAATTAAGTTCTAAATAGTACAGCAACCCTGGCTTTGCAGGATAGGCTTTAATCTCTTCGTAGGCAGGTTCATTCAACTAGTCGTGGTGGTCTAGCCAGTTACACAGAATTTAGTGCCTGCACGAAAGCCTAGCAAAGAAACAGAGCAAATAAACCTTTGCTGAGCTCCATGTTGCCACAGGTAGGCTGCAGCTATTCCCATGCAAAARCATTTGCCTCCAGCCCAGTATTTATACAGTGTTTAGAACTAGTACCTGACACTGCAGGATACATACATACATGTATCCTCAGTCTGAGCAACTCAGGCATTCTGGAACAGGTTTTTCAGCAAGTAGGTGAAACTCCACTGAGCTCTTCCTACAATGTTTGGTTGAAATCTTTGTATCATCTGATAAAGTAACATTTTTTGGTTAGAGTGGAACTGTGGGAGGCAGGAGATATAAACATATTTTTGTTTTTACTAGATACAAACTGGGTTCACTTGAACTGATTACAGAAAAAAAATTATTTACTCCTTTAATTGAAAGATGAAAGGAGTTACTGATAAATTCCCCTAAAAGGGGTAATTTTCATCAAAGTGAATTTGAAGGCATGTTGACCCTGCTGCAAGCGTGGAGGGATAGTACAACTGAGCAAGCAACATTCACTAAGAGCCTATATTTTTGTTTACCAGGTCATAAAGTAAAATACATTTTATTTTTTTGCTGACACTGCATATCCTCACTACAGCTTGCTATTAAAACTTCTGGTTTTGTACTCATATCCATTTCTTTGTCTAAATGTCAGCAGTGTTACACTGAATTTCACCAGTRATGATATTCAATTCCTTTCTCCTACGGAGCACTAATTTGGCTTGAAATCCACTTTTCTATTCTAAACATAGAAGTGCTAAGAATCAACTTCACTTGCATTATTTTAAACTTTATTGAACATAAACCCACAAAACATTTGTAAGTTTTACTTTGCATTACAGGAAGAATTGGCTGTATATCAAAATGGTCAAGAAACCACAGGAAACCGGTGCATCACAAATTTATGTATATAGATTAAGGTATAAACTGTGTACAAACATTGGATACAAACACATGAGATAAAGCTAGCCATCTTCTATATGTTTACCTTTTGTTAACCAAGGACACTGATTCCAGGACAAACAAAAGAKTGAGTGTTAAGTAAAGTCTTGAAATTGTATCCATGGTGAAATCCTGATCAAGTCTTTAATGGTTGCATACTGTGTACTAAAAGTGCATGTGGTAAATGTCAGCTGAATCCATTAACTAACCACTGATCAACCATTTTGGAATGGCCTCAGAGTTTATTTTTCGAGAAAACTCTCAGAAAATCACACATCATTGCCAATTACGGCATGTTTGTAATAGATATGGATAAACTCATAGCTGATAATATTTTAATGTTGGTAAAACACCAAGATTCATCTGCATCCATCCTAAATAATTAATCTGTTTAGTCTCTCCCTCTGTTACCRACGTTTTTAAGCGTTTCTCAGAGTGAAGGCGATGAGAGGGAGTAGTTTACTAAGTTGGGAGCCAAATGACTTTTCTCTGTTAGCATGTGGCAAATGGCCAGAGCTCCCAGTGAAGATGATTAACAGTGCTTAACTTTGACTTCTGGCAGTGTGATCAGCACTACTCTTGGAATACTTACTGTTTTAAAATACTAGGCTTCCTTATGCCAATAACCTTTTTGGAATATGTCTTGCGAGAGCACACCAGAGGCCCATCAGGTCTATTTTGAATCATTAAAGCAAAATGCTTTTCATCTTTTTTTTCAGGCCAAATGTTGTTTAAACCTGATATAGAAAACACATTTACATTGTTAAGTGTTAAATGATCTTTTTTTTCCCCTAGTATACATATGCAAAGACCAGGCGAAGCACATGCTCARAATTATTTGCATTGATGTATAGTAAATTACCAATTAGGTCTCCATATTCTGCGTCCTTTTTATGATGCAGTAAAATGGCATGAATGAATGTGAATATTCATTATGTTTCAAATAATTTTGCTTTGGAACCAAAAAAACCCTTATTTTCATTTTTAAAGTGTTTTTTTAAGGTAATGCCAATGGAAATACTGCCATTGATTCTACGTAGAATTTTATTCTGGAATTAATCTATTGATATATTTGTATAGTTTTTGTATGGCTGAGAGGATTACCAGGAAGAAAAATTGAGCACAGTTTAAAGGCATAAGTATCTTCATATAGTGAATTTTGTGCTTAACATCAACTCTGTWTGTAACCTTCCAAATTCATAAACTTGATCATTTTTTACATTCTGTTTCCAAAATCACTTTTCATTTCATTCGTAAAATACCTATGACCTGTCTTTCTTGTCAAGGGTTTTTAATCTCAGGTTATATTATGGCTTCAGTAATACAGGTAAATCCAGATTAAAAATGTAGAAGCTTGTTTATTAAGGTTGTGCTAGTTGGAAACATGCTGCAGCTTTGCAATTTGGATAGCTTTTTCCATGTTCTGGTAATTCACATAGTCACAAATTAAGCAGCATAGTTTTGTATTCTGACAGACTAGCAAATATGTCCTATTTTTTTTTTTCTCTCTCTGGTTCAGATTTAAAATACGTGAAATCAGTGACATTGTCCAATTAATGTTCATTAATTTCATTGCAGTAAAAACCTATGACATTAGGTAAGTAATCACTGCAAAATTTTCTATTATAGGAGACTAAGGTTATTTTTAGCGTAAAGAATAAAATTCTTCATAGACTTAAAATGAAAGGGAAATATTGACCTGATATTTATCCCTGCTAGATGTAGATGGTTGCCAGGGATTAAAATAGTAGTGCTGGTAGGGATTAAAATAGAGGATTAATGCTTTTGCACTTACTGTAAAAGCGAGRATCTGAACTTCATAGTCTTTTATTCAAATCCTCATCTATATTTTTTGCACTTACTTTAAGTCAAAAAGATTCATCTAAAGCAAGTTTTATACRTGCTGTTCTCTTGAAGTTATTATTGTGTAAATATCTTGGGGGGGGAGAAGGAGCAAACTAAATATAGCACTACAATATTGGTCTCAGTGGTGCATATGTCTAGCTTGCAAATTTGTAAACATTTACAAATTTGCATGATTGTTGCTGGCAGTAGACATCATCATTTCCGTGCTCAGAATTCATTACCATTACATCTAATCATCTCCTAAACCTCCAAAGCAAAACTCTTCTTACAGACAAATAAGACTTTAGTGGATGTATGTTACATTTAAGCTAAAAATTCGAAAGGAAAAACAAGAGCAAAAAAAAAAAAAAAATCCAAGTTACTGCACCAAATTATCCAAAAGCCCTCTTCGCAAAACATTTTGAAGCTCGTGCAATTCATATTAACCATTCCCCCTGCTGGCAGYACAGGTATCACACACCTGAAGCTTAGTGAAGAGAGGAAAAGAACATGCAAGTGTGAACATTGAGCAGTGGCCCTCCTGTGTCTCCTGAGCTTTCTACATCATTTAAGTAAATCCAGCACATCTGCTTGTGCTGGTGCTGCCTTATATTAGAACCGGCAAATTTTTGTGTCTCACAGTAACTTGTCTATCACCAGCTGAGGTGTGTGCCTGCGTCCTGTGGGTAGGACCTCTAGTGAGCTACTGTCCTCCCCTGCCAGCATGCACCATCTCACAGCTCCTTCCACCAGGTACATTAAATATATCTGGTGCCTCTCAGACATCATTGATGCTTCTTTTGATAGACTGCTTTTAGCATCAGAAAGTTTGGCTAGCCCTCCTACATGTTTCAGYGCTTAAAATATTTTTTAAAACATATTCCAGAAAGATTACACACACATTCCACAAAAGCCAAAATACATAGTTTTAGGCAGTGTACTCATGTTTCAGACTATATCCTTGGATATTAATGTTTCAATATCAGCAATTGAGAGTATCAGTGAATGGATTCTGTAAGCACTTACATTTTTGCATATCACTTTATTCATTAGGGTTTGAGGTATTAGTATTGTGTACAAAGATTGTGTTCAAAGGATATACTGATGGTCATGATTTTATATCACTRTCAAACTGAAATTTGTTGAAGTTAATTAATTTCTTTAAGCCATATGTCTGCATTTGGTCCTACTTCCACATAAAGATAGAAAAATAACATTATGCAGGGATATCCCCATGCAAGATGGACATTATTGGAAATAGGATAACTTTATTTCCACATAGCCTTGCATATCTGCCTTTTCCATATCAAAGGGCTCACTCAGATCTTGAGGGCATTTCTGGGCCAAAAATGCTTATGGCTGCCTACGTCTGTTTTTTCTCTGAGTGTGAATACCAGCTATTTTTGAAGAGAAAAACTGTATTCTTACACACAATAATCTGCAATTATTTCTCAACAGCAGTGGTAACTTAGTAGAGGCACCCTATTACATTTTTGCTTAGGAACTTAGTTATTATTAAAAAAAAAAAAAAAAATGTTTTTTGAGCTCTGGAAGGGCTACCTAATTTGTAAGGTGTGTTCCTCTCTCCCATGCTCCATTTTAGTATCCTAGTCTGATAAAATATTGATATTCACATCACTGACTTTATAAGTTTCCTTTCTTCAAAGATTTACATGGCAGAATGTTATTACACCGAATAGCCATTTTTCTTTTCTATCTACTTTTCACAATGTGTTTGATTGATTTGCTAGTTTAAACCCATTACCATAACCACCTAGTAATATTAGTGTGGGAACATATACTGGTGACTTAAAAATAGAATGCTTTTAGTTTGCTCAAGTACTTAGTATTGGTTCTGGTGAAATTAAGATTTTGGAGAAAAAGATAAAATTGGCTTTTTCTTCACTCCAGTGTGGTTAAAAAAATTTAAGATTAGTGAAAATCCTAAACTACATGTAACTCTAAAATGATTTCATAAAATAAAGTAAACTGAGATTTACCAAGTTTGGTTAACTTCAATTTGTTGAACATTATGAGAATTTAATAGGTAAACAAGGTTATCAAAGATGCATATTAATTGAAACACTTCGTCTTTTCCATTTTGTTGCTTCATTTTAAGCCAATGAAGAAATTACTCTGCAATGCTTGGTCTAAAAACAAAGCAAACAGAGTTCTATATATTCTTAGAGCAGAGTTGCTGTGTGCTAGATTAAGAAATTATTATTGTTAGGAATGGGTTTCTATTAGAGCATCCTTTTTGCACACCAAACATTAAAATGCCATGTCCAACTAGGGGGAGTATTATCAGAGGCTTGTGCTCCTTTCCACCCTGATAGCAGTGACTCTAAAATACTAAGGAAGGTCAGAGAAATTGTGCTGAGACAATTGCTATTTTATAGATTTTGTAAATGCCATCTATAAAAAAGAGGCAAGCTGTAAATTTTTACCTGCCATGAGTGAACCATTCTTAAGGCAACTAGTCAGAAATTGCATGAGTGGAGTGGCTGCTCTTGATTCAGTCCAGAGCAATACACAACACCATCACGCTCAGTAAGGTTTTCTGTAACTCTTACAAATGTGTGCTCAAAAGCAGTGTCCTCGTACAAGAAGAAAGCCAAATGAAATCCATGCAGTAACATTTGATCTCAAAAACAGGAGCTACCAGAAAAGAGGATGATTAAAGTGGAACTAAAAAGCAGCGTCTAACTTTACTGTATCAGCAGGCACCTTGGAAGCAACAGATTAGAGGCCTGACGTAAATGTGCATCACTTATCAAAAAGGTGCATCACCTATCGAGATGGCAAATTTACCACTGTTTAAGAAAAAGGCTGGTAGATTAATAGGGCAGAAGAGGCATGCTGACCTCCAGACATGAGCTGCAAAGTCATGAAAGTTCAAGAAAACAGTCTGAAAATAGGCTTTTGTAGGAACAGATTGAAACAATTTTGCTTTATTTAGTCATGCAATAATAAGTAAGTTCAGAGCTTAAACAATGAAGGTAATTAATTTCTTATAGGTATATGAAATATATGGAAAAGCTGATTATGTGATTACAGAATGAAAATAGAATAAAGAAGAAAGATATATAAAATCAAGAATGAAGATTATTTCAAAGAAACACTAACAGGAAAGTAAACTATGAGGGCCTAAGTTCATTAACTAAGTTTCAGGAAGGGTATAGTCATTTGTAGACAGAAACCTCTGCATAAACATGGCTTACTGAAAGATAACAGCCAGTACTAGACCTTCCTTTTTATCATCTTAAAATAAAATACTCTAATTTATATGAGGTTATGGAGTATGGTTTTACCAATTCATCTCATATGTTTTTGAATACTGAATGCTTTTGCTCATATACTTTTGGATACCTCTAACATTTTTGATTGAGGGAAAGCTCTAGTACATCTCTTTATATTTTCTGATCTTGAAAGTTCTGCTTAGATCACCTTAAAACTAAGTTGACCTTAGCTGTCTGTACTAATTATTCACATAGGATAAATTAGTATTCATATCTTATCTTACTGTTTCTTTAATAAATGCTGTATATTATTTTTACATATTATATTAAGAGCTATAGTTGGGTGTGTTAGAGAGTTAGGATTAAATGGTGTAGCTACTGGAGGCAGTTAGAAATAAAAAGATGATCTTCAAAAAGTGGAAATTACTTCCAAATGAGTCAAATAGAAAAAAAGTCTCTGGAAGGTTGCAGTTAAAACAATCAGGAGTCTAAAACAGTATTTTGAGGAAAGTTTTTATGCTAGGAGTTTAAAAACTCATAAAACAAGATTTTTTTCCAGTACATCAGAAGTAGGAAACATGCCAGGGAGGCCATTGCAGATGATCCYGGTATAAGCAGTTCGTGTTGCAGAGCAGCTAAAGCACTTGAACCGAAAGACTGATTTGCAGAGAGACTAATGGTTGAACCAAATGACACCAACACAAGCAATATGGAGTTGTGCTATCCTTCRTCACATAAAACACTGTTCCAGTTGTTGCTGTTAATCCTATTACTAATGTCTCAATTATCCAGAAACGCTATCTAACCTAACACAACAACAGCATTCTCAGTCATGCAAAGGCAAATCACATGGGCTTATTTGTGCATCACTGACCTGTTGCTACTGGACYGCTGCCTTTTGAGCCATCGGTGACCCAGCTTGTTGGAACTGGGCAGTTGTGGTCTCCCATGCTGCCTGGCGGGTGGTAGATGAGGGTGCCCACACTGCTAGTAGCAAATCTAGGGGAAATTACTAGATGAATCGGTAAATCTGATATAGTGGAGAAGAGTCAATACAGTTTTGAAAGGAAGAAATTATTCCTCACAATTGCATTAATTCTTCAAAAGAATTGGTAGGAGTACATATATGTAACTGATATAGCAAAACTAGATCACTGTAAAGGTTTTTGCAAAATTTTCTTATAAGATGAGATGAAAAAGTTCTCATGTGCTTTAAGCTGTTTTAAAGAACAAGAATATAAAAAAAAATGAAGTCACAGTAGAGGGAGATTAGCAGCGAGTTGCCTGCAGATTTGTGTTGAGATAATTTTTATTGTAAATAATGTGGTAAAGGAGGGTAGCAGAACTGCTGGTGACTCTGAATYATTCAGATCAGATAAAAACAACCATAAAGGCTTGCAGAAGGGTTACATGATGTTGAGTAGCTAGGTGATTAACTGGCCTGTGATATTCATTATTTGTTAAAAAAGAAGAGAAAACCCTAATACATAAAACATAGGTTCTTTTTCTTTTGTGCATACTATGATATGCCCTAAATGAGATGCTATCACTCAGAGCTGTCTATAATGAGTCACAGATCTTTTTCAACAAAGTTCAAAAAAAATTTTCATTTAGTTTTTGATTTTTCTTTGAAATAGTTCAAATCATATCRGAAGAGAAAAAAGTTAGGAATTGCTTAGAAGATAATAGAAAGTGTAAAACTCTTGCTGTGTAAGTCTATCTTGAATATTCTGAGCGCTATGGAGCCCTGACTTGGGAAATTCCTAGCCATAATTTCACCAAATGTAGTGKATTATTTTGAAGAAATATGATTTTATGCTTGTCCTTTTCTTAGAATCTTTCCTTAAGAATTCTGTTCTGGCCAACATTAGAGAGAGATGAACTTAGAAGAGCCTTTAATTTGCCCAAAATAGCCATTCTTTTGTTATCCTCTTATCATAATTTCATGCTAATTATGCATTAGAATACTTGAGAGTTTTTTTTTCAGAAAGTGATGATCTATTCCCTATGGTGAGATACTAATGACACTATATTTAGTATAACATAAAAATAGTCCTGATAGCCATGAAAATATTAATCCAAAAGCTGAGGGGGTAGATTGAGACTCCATTAGGAGTCACACTTTTGGGTGTGCATGGGAATTTAGTGAAGGAAGTACCTGAGGTGGATGCATAGTGGGTGGGTGTGTTGGATTTTATCTCATACCAAGGACCAGCTGAAAACTGCCAGGCCAGGTTTGTGGTGACCACTGATTCATCAGCTGGCCCAGCCCCAGAGCTGCTTGCACACCACCTCTTCTCCACAATCTTCCTAAGTTTTTCAGTGTTTCCCCCTGCATCATCTCCTGCTGCAGAAATTGAAGGACAAATTGTGTAATGTGAGGCTCTGCTTTGATTTGGGCTCAAACTGAGAAGTGCTGTGCATACTCTAGCATGAGAGGTGGAGAGCTCCAGCTGACTGCCGGATCTGTCTGATCAAACATTCTGTCCRAATTATGTCTAGAAGGGAAAGCCTGGCAACATCTAGCAAAATCCTGAAGTTATGGTAGTCCTGGATAGTGTGCATTATTGACGAGAGATGGTAGAAATGATACAGTGCTAAAATCTGATAAATGAAACAGAGAAGATGAAACACACTCTGCCGTTGTGATAATTTTCATCATCTAAAAATGATAAATGGTGATGGAAATGTAGGAAAAAAAAAAAGCAAGATAGCTGATGTTGAGGGTAGAGAGAGAAAAAAGTACAATTCCAACATGTCTCTGAGCCTACATTAAATTGCCAGTTCAAAATCAGTTCACTTATGTAAGTCTCCTTCATTCAATGCTATAGAAATTAGGGATGGAATCCAAAATGATTCTTAGACGTATATCAGCGAATACTGGAAATTTAATGTTCCCGTTCAAAAGTCAGTACCAGAATTACATTGCATTACTTTGGAGCTTTATTGTATAACCTCCGATTAAATACCCCAAAATATTAAATGCTTACCCAGAAGGTAAAAATATGAGGGAAAAAAAAAAGATAAGCCCTCAAGGCAGAGAATTCTTTCCCAACAAAAATGCATCAAACTTTGTCCTCCCTGAGATTCTGAGATGTTGAGGTTGCCTTTTGAAATTTCGGAATTAATAGTATGATTTGCAATTGAATCTGATGTTGAACATGATTCAAAAAGACATGCTGTTTTCAGTCACCTAAGCCATGCTAAACTAGTTGGCCAGATTTCCCCATTGACTCAAGAGAGGAAACTAATGTAAAATAAGCTTTGTTTTTTCCTGTGTGTTTTTCTGGTTGATTGAACATGTATCTGGTTCATGATCTGACAAACAAGGAATGTGAGAAAGGTCAAATAGGTTATATGTATCTTTTAAATCTTATGTTTCCCAGTTCTGTAAGACTATGAAGAAAATGCTTAGTACAAAAAGCACCCTCTTTATGTTGTTCCTTTATCTCTGAAGAAAAGGAACATATTTAATAGCTCTCCCCCACACCCCCTTTCATTTAGGTGGAATATCATGTTATCCTCTTCAAATTAGCTAGGTCATATAGGCCAGTATAGCACTTAGCTATCTTTAACTCTTTGGTTGTCTTCCACTTCTGGAGAATTAGCCTTTTTGCAATTAAGTGTACTATCTTTTTTTTCTCTTACTTTGTCAGCTGTGCATATTTGAAGTATCCAAGGACAAAGATTCTTGGATCACTGAAAGATCTACATTTGTAACAATTGTATTTTTTTCCCCCTCCCCTTTTTTCTTTTCCCAGAAGGAGATATTAGAGGACAACAATTGGCTGGGAAAGTGGGTCTATCTTTGTATACAGTATAGGTCTTCCTTGTTGTACAGAGTTAGACAAATTATGATGAATCTGTGTGCATGTATCTTCCTTTCTAGCAATATGTCTGCTTGCTTGCATAMGTCGCGAAGGCATACCATAGAGACAACTGTCTTGGGGTATGAGCTTTGATAAACTGATCAGTGGGGCATAAAACAGATCTTTGAGTTGGGATTGTTCACCCTACAGCWAGAAATTGAGATGGCATAGCCACTTCAGTGGTTGTCTGTGAGACAGCATACCTAGCTTTGGTTGTGATTATTAGGTAAAGCTTTAATGCAGCTATGGAGAGATTCATGCCACTCAACACTGGAGGTGTAACTTCGGTCAAAGCAGTGTAGAAGTTAGCAAATTAGTCTTCCAAAGGGTCTTATATAATGAGTAGAGAGGAGAGGTGAATATATTGTTTGAGAGGATGGTTCAGAATTGGTTAGTCTGAGTGCTTATCTTAACAGTGACAATGCAAAGAAATAAAAGTAGGAGTCTTCTCTTCCATTACTAGCTGCTAGTGAAGAATGCATTACTTTTTGAGTAATTATCTGATTGCTTGTATTACTAATGAACATGCTGGTAGCAGAATTTGATCTTGTGTATTCATGAATGTGCCTTTAATTATAAACAGAAGGAATATATAAATAATATAAAATCACATTATTAGCTCTATATAAACCTTTCAATAAATATTAATATTTTAATTCAAAATAAAACTATAATGTGCTTCATATAAGCTAAATACTGGCATTCAGCAGTTACATGCCTTGTCTATAGAATGATATTAAGCTAATTTGTGTAAGTAACTATAATTTTAACAATGAGAACATACAAAATTTTATCTTATTTTACAAGTTTGTACCATAATCCAAATTCATACTGTCACACTATCAGAAGAGGAAGAATCTATTGCATATTTGGTCCGCTCTACATTGTGCCTGGTATGTATCATAGACCGTGAACCAGATACATTCATATATGCATTGGATAGCATATATGAACTGAGCTCTCAAACTAATTGTGAATTTGAGGAAAATAGTCCTTGTAACTTACTAGCTTCTCCCATAATGCAGTTATATTTCTGTGGAATCAGTAAATTTAAATGATCATTGCACAGCGTAGTAGTTTTACATTTTGGAAAGGAAAAAAGGCACAGTTTAACATTTCATGATGGTACATCTTATGATTTATTTTTAGGCAGATGTGTTGTGGATTATGCTAAATATTTGACATTCTTCAAAGTACCAAAACATTTTATAATGAATCTTTTGTAATCTTACAGGGTCACTGTTTCAAATGCTTGTTTGATATSACTTTATAATGTCAGTTAAAATGAGCTAGACATAAATTTGAAATATATTACCTGATTAATGGTAAAGGTTTCTTTAAATGTAAAATGCAATACTAGGGTTTAAAAAAAGAGGCAAATTTTGTTATCTACTTTTCTATGAAATACTCATAAATATATTAAATGTCTTTTCATTGCCTGTGTTTGATTTTCAAGGAAGTTCAAAAATTCAGTTCTTTCTCTTACTGAAAGGAGAAGAAAAATCAGAAGTGAGAAAAGGAAAAATAAACTTGGCTACAACTGGGTATAACTAAATTATACCGCAGTTTTTAAATTCTGCAAACATGTTTGTTTCATAAGTGTTCTTTTCATGCAGTAAAAATGAGAATGCATGTGTATTTGTTACATAAGAATTTTAAACTGTGCTGGACTATTTTACATGGATTTTTCACTTGAGTTCCTTTTGTTAGATCTCTTAAGTTCTTTCTCACATGCACAAAAGTTTTTGATATTTTGATACTGACTTTTACCTATGATGAACCCCTATTTTGAGATCTGGTGTTCTACATGAAATACATGGTATTTTGGAATATACTATGAATTAATGTAGTTGCTRAATTTTGCTTTTTTAGGTTATAAGAAGAAAATGTAGATGTCCTTGAGAAAGATATGAAAAAATGTAGTTGGATGTGTTCAGGCACTATATGAAAGAGTACTTTTCTTAAGCAGTCTTTAAAACAGAAGAAAAGTCTACTAAAATTAAAAAAATGAATGATTGCAGAGAGAACATTGATTTATATATTAAAAGGCTACATTTAAAATGAAACTATAAATCCCTGAAACTCTAGTTGAAATGCTAGAGAAGCTGAGGAGGAACCTTGGTATTAAGCATAATTTAGAACTGTGTTTTAATATTTTTTATGCCATTTGTAAGTYGATTGCCATTTTATAATATCTCTTGAATGAATTTAGCCCTTGCTTTTCTAGAGYACAACTTGTTTTAAGTTCGCCTGGAGTTTAAAATGAATACAAGTAGCTGAAAAGCAGAAGGAAGATMACTTCCACAAGAGTGTGAATCAAAATGAATTGGTGTAGCAAGGAAGTCTCTTAAGAAATTTTTGAAGAAATCTGTCATTTGAGATATGTTCAGGGACCTCAGAGGTTGGTATATTTTCCCTTAAGCTTCAGGTATCTGACTGAGGGCTAGCGCTATATATTACTCACAAGGTAAAAAAGGAAGAGGATCCTATGGTCAGTGTCACGTGGTACCTCTTCCTCTGGCAATGGGTGGATGTGTAAATGTGTAAAGGAGAAATGCAATTTGCCATGTGTAGTATCAGTTAAGATAGCGATATTCCTTTTTGTTCTTCATCAGATCTTTGATATTCTCTGAAGTTAAATCTTCACTATGTTTTTTTCATTTTTTCTTGATGTCTTGACCTGGGACCCTTATTTCTGAGTGTGTGTGTGTACATATACAYAAATTGTATAACATGCACATATAATCGTTTAAACATTCCCTCATTGCCTTGTTATGAGAGCCTAAAAGATATTCTGGCTAACTCAAAACTTGTTTTCAGGAAAGAGTCAATAAGTTCACAGTGTCATTAGTGAAGAAATGCATGGCGTCCATGAAAGCTGTGTGAACTTCCCTGCTGCTCTGCCGTCACTCATAAATACAGAGTCTCAAAGTGTTCAGAGGGTTAGCAATTGAGCTAAAAAAACCTAGTAATCCTAGCAATTGCCTTACTAGTGATTCACTTAATCTATATGCCTGCACAAAGGATGTGCTAGAATAATACCGACTGATAGAGGTCCTGTGAGACGTGTCGCAATGTTTGAATTGTTTGTCAGTTTGTCAAATAATAGTTAACACTAGGGGAATGTGGAAAATTGCCTCATACAAATTATTAAATAACAGACAATAAAACTCTCCGCATGTAAAGAGATTGACTCCCAGCAAATTATTAAATTTAAATACCATGCTATAAAACTCYCTGCATGTAAAAAGGTTGATTCTCAAATCATGAGTCTTGGACTCATGTGATAGATGAAGCAAAATGTTCGATAAATTAATTATAGTTAAGTGCGAACAACATATACAATATTTGGAGATGCACATAACATCATTTTTGTAGSTGATGACATGGGCAGCAGTTAGTGATCAGAGTTGTCAGAGTATGCAGGAGTGTGACATGGAAGGCAAAGGCCCATTTGGAATTAAATCTGACAAGGGATGTCAAGGACAATAAGGAGGGCTTCTTCAAACACAACAGTAGCAAAAGGAAGACTAGAGAAGATGTGGGTCAGCTACTGAATGGGGTGGATGCCATATGACGAAGAATACAGACAAGGCCAAGTTATTSAATGCCTTCTTTGCTTCAGTCTTCACTGCTAAGGGCAGCCCTCAAGAATCCCAGAGCCTGGAGACAAGGGAGAAAATCTGGAGAATAGAAAACTTTTCTTTGGTTAAGGAGGATCAGGTTAAAGATCATTTAGGAAAACTTTTGTCATCCACAAATCCATGGGCCCAGATGGGATGCACCCATGAGTGCTGAGAGAGCTGATGGATGTCATTGCTAGGATACTCTCCATCATCTTTGAAAGGTCMTGGAGAACTGGAGAGGTGCCTGAGGACTGGAAGAAAGCCAATGTCACTCCAGTCTTCAAAAAGGGCAAGAAGGAGGACCCAGGAAATTACAGGCCTCACCTCCATCCCTAGAAAGGTGATGAAACAGCTCATCCTGGAATGTCATCTCYAAGCATGTGAAAGAGAAGGTGATCAAGAGTAGTCAGCATGRATTCACCAAAGGGAAATCCTGCTTAACCAATCTGGTAGCCTTCTATGATGGAATGACTGGCTGGGTAGATGAGGGGAGAGCAGTGGATGTTGTCTACCTTTACTTCAGTGGGGCTTTTGACACTGTCTCCCATAACATCCTCCTAGGCAAGCTCAGGAAGCACAGGTTAGGTGAGTGGACAGTGAGGTGAACTGAGAACTGGCTGAATGGCAGAGCTCAGAGGGTCGTCATCAGTGGTGTAGAGTCCAGTTGGAAGCCTGCAGCTAGTGGAGTTCCCCGGGGCTCCATACTGGGCCAGTCTTGTTCGACTTATTCATCATCGACCTGGATGAARGGACAGAGTGCCTCCTCAGCAAGATTGCTGATGRTACCAAACTGGGAGGAGTGGCTGATACTGCAAAAGGCTGTGCTGCCTTTCAGAGAGACCTGGACAGGCTGGAGWGTTGGGCGGAGAGGAACCTCMTGAGGTTCAACAAGGGCAAGTGCAGAGTCCTGCACCTAGGGAGRAATAAMCCYAKGYACCAGGACAAGCTGGGRGYTGACCTTCTGGAGAGCAGCTCTGCAGAGAAGGACCTGGGAGTGCTGGTGGATGACAAATTGACTATGAGCCAGAAGTGTGCCCTTGTGGCCAAGAAAGCCAATGGTCTCCTGGGGTGCATTAGGAAGAGTGTTGCCAGCAGATCAAGGGAGGTGATCCTGCCCCTCTACTCAGCCCTGGGGAGGCCTCATCTGGAGTACTGTGTCCAGTTCTGGGCTCCCCAATACAAGAGAGACATGGAGGTACTGGAGAGAGGCCAGCGTAGGGCTACAAAGATGATCAGAGGGCTGGAGCACCTGCCCTATGAGGAACGGCTGCAAGAGCTGGGCCTGTTTAGCCTCGGGAAGAGAAGCCTGAGGGGGGATCTTATCAATGTGTACAAGTACCTGAAGGGAGGGTGTCAGGGGACGAGGACAAACTCTTTTCAGTTGTCCCGTGTGACAGGACAAGAGGCAATGGGCAGAAACTGAAGCACAGGAAGTTCCGCCTGACCGTGAGGGGGAATTTCTCCCCTGTGAGAGTGACAGAGCACTGGCACAGGTTGCCCAAAGAGGTTGTGGAGTCTCCTTCTCTGGAGATATTCAAAACCCAAGACACARTCCTGTGCAGTGTGCTCTAGGTGACCCTGCTTGCACAGGGGCATTGGAGTAGATGATCTCCAGAGGTCCTTCCAACTTCAGCCATTCTGTGATTCTGTGTGATTCTATGATTAGCAAGGAAAATAGAGCGGTGTTGGTATTGGAAAACAAGTAACTTACTGAAAAATGTCAGCTTTCTCCAATAGCAAAATCATGCTGAGCATATATCAACACTGAATGGTTTCAAGTTTCATGATGGCTTGAAAATAGGCAATATTCMACATATCTAAAGATGAATGCAAACAGAATTTCAGAAATCTCTTGGGAACAATTTGCCCCTCTTTCCAAATAATTGACCCACAGTTTTACTCCCACGTAACTTGAGGTATTGTATCTTCCATTACAAAGTGTATTTTCTATCCTTACCTGAGTTTTTGTACATTATATAAATTATGTACATTACTCAAGTATGTATTTAGAACATCTCTAAGCAATATTCTTCATTGACACAAAGGGGAAGTTACATAGCTGCAAACCTCCATCAGTGTTCACACTGTATGTCAGTCCTTCCCTCTGAGTGCTGGGAGTTGGAAGGGAGTAAATAATGCTGTGCTATGGAAGTATTGCCTTAAATACAGTCCAGTATTTAAATCTCAGACTTGCAGTTAAAACCAGAGTTTAGTATCCTGATATTTGAATAGCAGATTGTATTTAATTGCTTAATTACATCATAGGCAGGTTTTTTGCAAAAAAAAAAAAAAAAAAGGAACTTTTTGCAAAAAATTCTCTGTGCACTTGCAACAAAAAGAAGGGTGCCATTATGTGTAGTGCTAATGAACATATTCTTCTACCTTCTTCTTGAAAGCAGCACTGCATGTTTTATTCAGTCTCCATACATTACAGGTATTTAAATTTCACCTTTATGGAGTTAAATACCTTAAATTAAAGCACTTTATTTTCAAGACTTTGAGTAATACTCACATACAGTGGAGGTGAATGAGGCACCACTAACATCCTTAGCCCRTGCAAGGACAAGGGAGTAGGGAGATCTGGGACTCCTAGAGAATCCTAGCACATTTGTGTTGTTTAGACTTTCTGAGAGGTGGTGCAATGCAAGAGGTGGCAAGGARAAAAATGAACTGTTTGTCTTCAGAGGAAGATGAAGAAGCCTGTCCAGATATTCCTACCAGACCTTCCTGTCCCAAGAGCTTGGTAATTAGAACCAAATTAAGATCATAATAAAAAGAATGAAAGTGATGAGAAGTGATCTGAGTCACTTTAATCAGACTATTAGGTTGAAATAGTTTTGTGTAAAACCTGATAGTTCTGAATGATTTGAAAGGTCTGGGGTTTTTGTGTATACATTTTTAATGGCTCCCCTTCAGCTGCATCAAATATAAACTGCAGGTCTTTACTTCCAAAGGTCCTTCCAATTTCTCTCTGCCCTACCTGAACTCTAAATAGGAGAAGAATGAACTCCTGCCTGTGGTTTAAGCCATCCTGCCATCTTTCTACCCACTTGTTAAATTTCTGTTCTCTGCCTTTTTGCCTCTTATATCGAAAGAGCTCCACATACATATCAACAAGTTTACTCTATTATCACTCCTTAAATCCTTTCTTAAAAACATCTAACAGCTTTTTTTTTTCTTTTACAATAATTCCTGCAGGTATATGTGCTACAGTTTTTTGGAGATGTTTTTGCTCTCTTTCTTATTTTTCCCTTTTGATCTGTTGTATCTTTGTGCACTGTTGCTTCTTTTATTAATACTCAGGTAGTGAGCTCTCTAGATCAACAACTGTCTGGTGTCTTTTAATCCTTCTGTGTTTATATAGTGCTTAGCCCAGTGGGGTTCTRATCCAAGACTGACTCTTTAAGTACTACGGTAATACCAATTACAATTTTAAATTGGATGTCAGTGCTGTTAYATGACTTGCAGTAGAGGTCAATAAATATTGACCTTGGTACCTTGCTTGACTTTGTCTCAAATAATATTCTCCTCCRCAAGGTAGGAATACATGGGCTAGGTGAAATCAGAATAGTTGTGCAAAACTTGTTTTCTAAAYCAATTGTGTTGCACAGTTGAACTAGAAAGTATATATTGAATGAGATTTGTATGTTTTTTTTTCTATTATTTTCATTAGTATTTTGAACAGAGGAATAGACCATACCAGTATTAAGTTACACCAAACTTAAGGAGATAATGGCAGCTAGCAATCTGGAGAATAGGATAAGATTTGGAAGGAATTATATTTTTGCCAGTTGAAGCAATGGTTGGAAATACATAGATTGAAACTATAGGGAAATGAGTGTGAATATGACACCTTAGCTATGAATAATCAACTATGCAAGCATGGGATGGGAAATGACTCTCAGTTAAGTGTACAGCTTATAATATATCAGAAGGCAAGCACAAGTCAACATTATCATGTAGGTGAAAATAAGGCCATCACTAGAACATGTATTGAGAGACCTCTCTAAATATATATATATATATATATATATGTGCACACACACATACATGTATATATGCTTTCCCAGAAAATATATTCTGTATTAAAACACTCAAAGGGATTTTTTTTTTTTTTTGCTCTTCTCAAAGTCATTATGACTTCAGCTAGAAATGTTGGCTGTACTTGAGGAAAGATGAATTTCAGCAGGAGAGCAATGTGGACAGTCAGAGATCCTTGGACAGTCAGAGATCCTTTTCACACAAGACCTGCATGAAAAGGATGTAAAACTGAGGAAGGAGGAGCTTAGATTAAAGATATCTGAGGGGAAGGTGTAACCATTTTAAGGTCGGAAACCATTTTAAGGTTTGAATACCAACCTGTTTTGAAACCATCAGCCCATGAGAGAGTTGTGACCCRTGCGGCTGCAGATACCAAGGCAGTTCAGAGACAGGCTCTACTGTTTTACCACAGTAAGTAGCAATCACAACCCCCTGGGGGTTCAGTGGGAGGGAAGACAGGGGCACAGGGGAGCTGGACAGCTAGTGCAGCCCTGCCAGCCCCTCCAAAAGTCCTGAGCCCCCGCGGTCGGTCAGCCATGGGGCCTTGCGCTAAGGGTAGATAAGAAGTGCAACAGATTGCCCAGCTGAGTAGTTGAGCACCTACATCTTTCACAAATTTTAAAGCCAAATTAGATKAACATCTCAAGTACAGGTTAAACACACAGGTAATCTACTCTCGCATAGGATTTGAGCTTTTTTCCTACCTTCTTCCCCRTTTTCTATGGTTCTTTTTATTACAGCAGTTGCTCGCATCTAGGTGTTATATTGGGCCAGGTTTTTTAGCTGTGTGGTAGGAAAACACCAAGATGATCACAAAGCATGTGTCATATGGAAAAATTTACTGTGATTCTAACTTCGACGAAGTGTCCCTTCCTTGTGTAACTAGAAGAGTTTACTGCTGAGGAGTTTGGCAACACAGAAATGGGCATGAGGAGGCTTACACTGTGTGAATACAGGTTGTATGAGTGTTAATCCTCAACAGAGATTGTGTATTTATAGATACCACTCAATCACTATAAGTAAAAACAGGAGACTACACATAGGTAGCTTGTTACTTCCCTGCTATTTTTTTAATCTGTGGCAATCAATTCCTACTTGTAATATCCTTCTAACTTTGAAGATGGCATGAAAAGTAGTATGTGAAATCATGTTTTGTCTATATTCCAACATGTTCCAAGCCTTGCAGTACATAGTCAGTAAAAAGGATATACTAAAAGGCTCAAAGGGAGTTTACCAAACTCTCCTGGGACATTTATTTCATAATGTGGAAATCATACTTTTCACAGTGGCTTCTGCTGAGAATGATGGATGCAATACTGTATTTTATGTAAAACATAAATGTATTAAGTTTCTTGCAAGGTGGAAATGCCATTATCCTTAGTTTCCATCTGAAGAACCAGAGACAAAGAGCACTAGCTGCGTTTGTATAGTGGTAAAGCAGACTTTACAGTAGWGAGGTCCTAACTGGTGTATGTGCTCTAGAGTATTCAGTTTGGGTACATTTTTATGGTTGGGAGCATGGTGAGTTCCTAACCGTTGTATATTAGGAGCTACTGCACTGTCTTAAAGGTCGCTGGAAGGGTGGTTGCTAATTTGATTTTAGCTCTCTGGGACCATGCTCATAACAGCTTCTCTGATGCGGCTTTGCCTTTTGCACAAGAACGTTTTGTCAGCCACAACATATTCAGTTCAACGTGCATCAGGATGCCCCTGAATTTGGAATAAGCTGGTCGTCTCCTGTTCATCTTCCCTGGAGATTTCTCCTTGATGTGTGCTAGAAATGAAATGTGTGTTGAATACCATTTTTTAAACCTTCAAGAAATTTGTTAGTTGTGAAGCAAATTCTTACAAATATGGTTCAGGGCAAATTGACCTAACTGAGGACACTGCATGATAAACCATAAACTAGCTGTTCTATTTAGCTTTTAGAAAGGAAAAAGGATTGACATGCAGAGCAGGGACTTAGAAAGTTGTAAAAATAAAAACTCACCATGCAAACAATCACCAATTTCCTACCTAAAAGGACAAAATAAGTAAAAATAGGTTGTGTCAGTCTGCTTTAACTCCCTAAAGGAGTACTCCAAAAAGAGAGAGAAAAAAGTTAATTTAATTCTTTGAATTCATTTTTTTAAAGTTCTTTTTGCAAATTGAGCACTATAATATTCTCCAGTAGAGACTGGATTCATTATTCTGCTGGAGAGACTGAACTCTTTATTTACCATTCAGCTGTTCTGACAGAGAACAGTGAAGAACAGTTATTAGGAACTATACAAAAATTTTAGTAATCTTCTAGACTGTATATTTTCCTGCCAGTAGTGAAGGGCATGGGCTGTCCTTGGGGTTCCCAGTCTTTTGAGTTAGATTTTCTGTTTATATATTAAGGAGTAAATATATAATTTGAGGGTTTTAAAGGAAATTCTAGGTTCTCTGAAAYTATTTACTAGGAGATTTGAGAGATTAAAGTTCATGTTCCTCCTTCTGCTACTGAATTGCACTTGTCTGTGGTGTCTGCATTTTCTGAGGTCTACCTGGCGCTCACATTACGAAAGAAGAAAAAGA
This sequence comes from Rhea americana, assembly GCF_003343005.1. NCBI lineage: Eukaryota > Metazoa > Chordata > Aves > Rheiformes > Rheidae > Rhea > Rhea americana. Next base: position 2,435,920 of record NW_028186745.1, read on the forward strand.
CAGTGGGGAGAGGCCAGAGGGGAGGCAGGAGCTTTGCAGCGTAATGGTCTGCTGTCCTCAGTGATATCCTATCAGTGACACAAATATGGCCTGAACAGAGATGTCATGTTGGTTTATTACAGAGAACGAATACTAGGAAAGGGGTCAGGAGGAGACTGTAGAAGTAGCGCAATTGCTTGCAGTACAAATAAGATTCTTCCCAGGTGAAAAAGCTTACCTGAGACATAGCTTTGATTAAAGATCGTTTACTATTTTGCTCATAAATCTGATGATACATATTTCATTATGACCGAAGGAAATGTATGGACAGAAGATTTACTAATATAACATTTTTACAGCAATTTTACTGTATTAGTTTACAACGACAAGCACAACTATTTTATCTTTAGCTCAGCCATCTGCCTGACAGTCTAATCTCTCAGAGCTGTAAAAGTCTATTATTCCCATGGTATGTGTATCCTCCAATAATCCAGCTGGTGGCAAACAACTATTGTTTATTCCCTGGGGATAAAACTAATATTACCTCCTCCAACACAACTTTTTATGAAAACTCTGACAGACAGATCTCCCTCCTTTTTAGGCCTGTGGAGGTGGGATACTGGACAGATTGTCCGGATTGGCAGTGACCAGTATTTTTCCTAAGAGATTTCTTACCTGTCTTTCAGCAGCTTTGCAGATGTACTGGGTTCCTTTAGCATAGGATCTGGAATAAATTCCACCCTAGTATATAGGTGATTCATGCCCAGAAACCTAGCCTAGGTATATAGGGGAATTCGTGCCATTATTAATTACTGAGAAACAAGAATAAGTTAATTGATGACCAAGTAAAGGCAAACTCTGGTGTGTTTGCCTTGGAGGRGTTATTGTAGTGAGAGGCTCTGGAGTTGAAGAAGTGGGCTGTGTCCACTCRTGTCCCATCATGGAGGGATTCTGCTTGGGATGCTGTGTTCCTATGTAGAAAACAGTGTGGTGTGGCCCCTCCTTTGGGCTGCTTATTCAGGCATCTTTAACTAGATGCAAAGAGGCTCTGCAAGCAGGATATATACAACGTTAAAGTATTGTTTATTTACTAACACACAAATATGTAGRGTTTATTATTCTATGCAGAAGGACRTCCTAKGAGGCCCCGAAGAGTCTTTCCTGGCTAGGCAGGCACCGCTCATGAGAGGAAGAGTCAACTTCTGCAGCTCCCAGAAACATCTCTGCTATGTGGCCGAGTTGCCATTTCCCCCCAGCCACCTCGGTACAGGTGATGACAGCTKGGCTTGACAATTCCTGACCAGCTGCGGCTAATTTTATAAGTTTCTGCACTGGTATCTTGCCTTTTGACTCCATGAGCTACTAACAATCCCACCTGAACAGTCCTAACGCTAAGCTTCACCTCTGTTACCTTGCTGCAGATTTCCTCTTAGCTGTCGTTTAGCAGTGTGGGTCAGAGTCACAGAGCAGTGCCACGTGGGGGCTGTCCCATGGGCCCTCACTACCCAGGTAGCTAAATTCATGCCAGGGAGGGAGGAGGGGGCTGAGGAGAAAGAAATTTATGGCAAGGGCTACACAGAGAGCATGGTACAAGTGGCAACTTCCTTGCTGCCCATTAGTCTGCCTTTGAGTGACTTCTAGAATGTTTCATATCTTGTTAGACAGGTCAGGATCCTTCTGAAACACAAATATTTAAGTATATCCAGAGCCTGGGAAGTATTTCCAGAACATTGTTGAATGTTAATAATAAAACACCATAGGATGTATGATGTTATTGCTGACCAGAGGTACACTCTGTCCCACTCCGATCTGTAAGCTTCTGAATCTTAAGGAAGATTTGATGAACTGGGCGTAGGTAAAAGATATTTTTCTTTGTCAATCCCAATGAAAGTATCCTCTAAATATGCTGTATAAAATTCTCCAGTCAGAGCATGTTCTTGATTTTGCTTAAGGAGGACTCCTGAAGCCTCATAACACTGTCTTGTCTTACAGAGACCCCAAATCCCATTCTTTCACTTCTTGCTTTGCTCTTTGAACTCAAAACTAGTCAGAGGTCGATGAGGATGAATTTCAGCAAGGTTTATGTCTTTGTATGGAGTTCACTTTTTATTATCTCTATATAATCTATCGCTTACTGTTATCCAGAAAGATGATACTCCATTTTTTTTCCTTATTGATTATTGTCCTGTGTATTTTTCTCTTTTGGGAATGCTAACATACCAGGGTCAAAGAAATCCTGTGTTTCTTTTTTTTCATGAAAGTCAAAATCACTGTAAAACAAATCCTATCGTCTTCTCTGTTGCTGTAGAAGACATTGGAGAGAAGAACGAGTGTGAATCTGTGTGATGGGAACTAGAGTAAGAAAGTTAGAGTAAAAAAACAGCTTCTGATAATGACATTCACACCTAGATACATACCATATTGCAACATATGACTCCAAGGAAGATGCCAGTAAACTTGCCTCACTGTTTTTTCTCTTATGTAATGATCTTTTTTCTTGTCCTATTGCAGAAATTCCAAGATGAATTAATAGGCAAATGCAATTCATGAGATTTTTACCCACTCTRCCTTTGTAATATCTCGTTTTAGCATGTATTTTCATATTGGCTTAAATCCCTTTCCCAAGGCAATATTTGTATTAAAAATCTTTTTCCTTCATTTCTTTTGATCACAGCTGGCTTTGCTATAACATTTAAACTGTGACTAACACTTTTTGTTAACACTTAGTCCTTTATATGATACTTTCAAATTGTTTAAATCAGTGTTTTAAATTGAACAAGGCCTTAGAGCTACTCTGTAGGACTGTATCATTAACCTGTAATTGTACATTGCGTGAAGTACTATGTTTTCATTACTTTGGAAAAAAAAATAGTGACCTTGCAATTGACTCCTATATTTAACATTTTCATCTGAGCTTTAACACCATTAGAAATAACTGCTTCCATTGACCACAGAAGGAGCCAAAGAAGCAATGTAGTGTACTCAAATCTAATTCAGTTTCAAGCTAACAAAGTTAATAATAATTGGTGATTTACCAAATCAAAGGCCTCAGTTAAATGAAAGGCAAGACTTGTGCTTCTTTTTCTTTTTGTRGACGATCGACCTTGAATTTTAAAATGTACTATGCTGAATTTTGATTTTCACATCAGGATACTTAAAATTTCAGTAGCCAGTAGGTCCATATTGCCTTAAATATCAACCTAAGCCATTTAGAGATGGAGCTAATTGAATATGGGAAGTGTTCTTGCTTGTGAGAAAGCCCTAATTCATGTAGTAGTTATCTGAGAAATACAATTTTTTCCCCTATATTTGCCTAAAGCATATTTCCCTTCAACGACTGTCAGTACTAAATAATCACCAGGCCCCACAATCTTTTGTCATGTTCATAGGCAGCTTGAAGAGCCTGGTGTTCCTCCCATTCATCTGTTACGGTACCATCAGACACAAGGAAGGCAGAGCACGCYGTCCAAAACGGCTGTCATTTCAAGAAGATTGCGATGCATGAAAGCAATAAGGAATAATGTCTTTGCTGGTGTGACTAAGGATTCTGTACTGTATGAAGAATGTGTTTCACTTAAAACTATGAAACTTGGCAGGTAGACTTAGGAATTGCTAAGGCACCAAACAAAAACAAATATGGTGTTTTCTGATTGCRCACTAGCAAACTGAACACAGAAATTCCCTTTCCAGAGTTCCACAGGTTCTTAAAGAGGTAAGGAAAAAATTATTAGGAATGTTATTCAGATGGCAAATRTCAGATTTTTTTCTGCAAAATAAGTAAGGAAAGATCTATTTGTCTTAATCTCCAGTTCAAGAAAAAAAAAAGTGCTAAGACAGTTCTTTTTTAAGCTCATGGGCTGAGTGAAAATTTGCACTGTTGAGATGAAGTGGTGAAGTGGCAGAGTTAGTTTTTGTAGTACCTTCAGGGTAGATTCAGCTTGGAAAACTCATCTGTAAACATATCATCCAGGGAGAACAGCAGCTGAACAATCTACAGAAGTTCCTCTTCTTTATTTTTCTGTAATACATGTGCTTTCAATCCAAGCAGTCAGGAGATGAGAGAGGAGCAGCCTCCAACATAATCTATCTGTGTGGGCATTTTTATTGATCATGAAATGAAAGGTTAGTAACCACAGCATCTTCCAGCGAAAAACTTTATAAATGCTTGTTTTTTTACTGGAGTAAAGTATAAGCTTCAGTTTTTTATCGAAGAAATCTAAGTCATGTTGTTTTCCTTTGAGTGGGCTAGTGGCACAGTTTATGTTTCCTCAAGCCTGAGCTAGCCGTTCTCAGTCATCTCGTGAAACTTTAGAAAGGGCAAGCTGTCAGCTCGGTTGAGGTAGTTCGAAAGGGGAAATAAAGCTCTGAAAATGCATCTGAAAATGCTTCTGGTAATTTGAAATGGGCTTGTGTCTGTCTGTCTTCGGTGCAGTGAGCTAGAGCAAATTTGGGTCATCAATATTCCAGGTACGGAGAGAGGAAACTTCTACTTTGCACATCTTTAAAACCAGCATGTTGTCTTGCTCCCTATTGTTCGTATTTTTAAACTGTTAATTAAATCCTCTGACATTGCAACTGTTTAGATTATTAATAGTATCACTGATATTTGAAAATAATTAGATTGCTAATATTTTTATGATCTCACTAAGGGGCTTTTCACACTGAACTAAAATATGCTTAGTTTAAAAGGCAAGATAGTATATTCAAGTCATGAGTGTTTATTGTAATTAAAATATCTTTTATAGTTCAAGCTTTGCATTGAATTTTCAGATAATATGAGAAACAAAGTATTTCAGAGTCAGATTTTTTTTCTTCTATATTATTCTGTGATGATGCATTCATAGAGACCCACAAATGTCATAAACAGCCTGAGGCCAGGCCCTTTAAAAGTTTGCTTAGCTCTGGACAAGTATACCACCATATAGCTGAATGGAGGTTGTATCATGTAAAAGTTGGCCAAGTTTAAGACATAGCCATGCACTTACACAGTTTTTAGGAATTTCTGTCTTAATGTGACAGGTGCTTAAACTGTTAGTTTGGAAAGTCTTCCTAAAAACATTTGTAATGACATTGGCAATTGCATGGTTTCTTGATGTGATGCAGAAATCTTGTAAAGAAAGAAACATAGTGATTCAATTACACTTATTTGAGTTTGTAAGGGTGGAATTTTGYAGTTCTAAATATGTTCTAATATTTGGGAAAAGCAAGCATTGAAATCAGTTGATATTAATATTGTATGTCTATTTCTGGGAAAGGTAGTAGAAAATTGTCATTTAGGGATGGAGAGGAGAGCACTTGATGCCTTTTTGCTTTCTCAAAGGCCGACTCTTGTGCTTCTCATACTTGAAAGAAGGTTGCATATGCCTAGCTGGCAAAATACCTGTAAAGCAATATCCTGCCAGCATGCGAGGCTGCTTGTAAGGAGAGATTCCAGGGAGTCTTGATCCTGTGAACTGTTGCATCAGGGTAAATGTGGGATATTCTGTGCAACTGTGCTGTTGTGTTTGTTATCTCTAAGTGTTTTGTGCAGAGCCTGACGAGGAACTGACCCAAGTGTAAGTCCCAGTGCAGACTCTTAGCTGTAAAAAGGCTGAAGGTATAGACTGTGGCAACAGCTAAAGATCTATACAAACTCTGCGCTGGGAAACAAAGCAGCAGTATTGTATCACAATACTAATTGTTCTGTTTTGTTTTCCTCCTTTAGAAGTGCTCTTAAGAATAAATTCAGAAAAGTTAAGCTGAATCTAACAATAAAACATGCAGCTTGTGAGGCGGCATCTGACGTTATTCTGAAGTGCTCATTCTTTGACCAACAGGATGTGAATAACATTTAGCTTAGGTTAATATATATCTAAATACAGATGTTCTACTTGCAGGTATTACTGGAAAGGATCTCAAGGAAACAATCATAGTGCAGAAAAAAAAAATCAATGTTAAGAACTGACCATAATGACTATAGACAATGTAATGAATAYCAAACATTTTCCATATATAAACCCACTAAGATTACACAAATGAGGATCATCTGGGCAAAACCCATAAAACAAAATAAGCTATAGAACAACTAAATAAATAATTTAATGAACCTTTTGTAAGCAGGCTGCAGTAAGCAGGATCCTGATGGCTTTGCAAATATGAGGTTTTCTTTGGATAATAATCTGCAGAAATTTGTAGTGGATTAATTTGTAGATTTGCAGAAGCATCTCTATTTTTAGTTTGTTTAGTCTGTTAATCAGATAATACTGTATTTTGCTTAGTTATATAAAAATGTTACTGTRTTTCCATAATTGTGTAAGATGCTATATGACAAATAGATAATTATATATAGTAAACTTAATTAGGTTCATGCCATAATGGCAAAAAAGAAAAGTTTACAGTACCTCCAGAATTATATAAACCACATGTGTGGCAGAAACAACCAATTAATACAAATATATTAGATCTGTGTTTAGCTCATTTGTATGGAAACACTTTTTATGTCTACATATAATTCTACACGTCCTGATGGGGACMAAAATCCTGGCTCTGCAGACTTGAAGCTGTCTTTAAGAACTCATGCTTCATGATTTCAAAAAGAAATTTTTAATAGAGAAATACAATAGGTGATATTATAACTTAAATTTCTTTGTTCCTGTGCATTATTTTTCAATCAAATTGTCGTTCACCACAGAGGGTAATAACAGTTGTGCTGAAAATCCTTTTCTCTCCCCTTCACTTAGGGAGGTCATATGTTCACAACACAAGGAAAAGAAAAAAGTCATCTTTCTGCATCTCCTGTATCTAAATGCTATGRTATCACTTTATTACATGAAGTGGTTAGTATAAAAAGTGAGAAAATTGTTTTCTTAGAYTGAACACATCACAAGCTCTGTCATGGGATCCGGAAATATGTTTTGTTGCTTCCTTTTGTCTGCTTCAGTCCTGGGAGAGTTACCATGTGTGTTTTTAAATTGACCCTGAAAAGCTCTATCAAAATAGTTTTGTTAAAGTGGAAAAATGAAGCACTCAAAAGTTCTGAAATTCTAGACTTAAAGTTGCCTGTGTGATCTTAATGTTGGCTTCCTCATGCTTGGATGCTATCATACAATTTTTGATTACAAGSTCACATACTGTTCCCTGCCCTCCCAAAGGTTATATCTCATTCAGGGCTCAGGGGGGATAATGTTCCGTGGGTGAGGGGCTGCCCTTGAGATTTTGTTTTCTTCTCATTTGTCCATGTGTGCTTATAGGCTTTATTTACTGCACACTATTCAAAGTGTGGTCTGATGACGAGATTTTTAATTTCCTTAAGGGGTTTCCCATGGTTCTTATCACACTAGGCTMTGAGTAGTACACAAGTGTTACTAGTAACAACATAAAACAACAAACAACATAAAAGTATCTGCTAATTTTGGGTGCTGAGGCTGTGACAAGTTGTTTCTGATTCTTCAGATTACTTTTTATTACGTACCACTTTATCTGTTCAAGGCAGAGATCCTCTTTGATTCTAATTGAAGCTATGAGTTTTTGGCATTTCTTCAAATTCAGTACCCCAAAGATCAACAGCACATGATAGTCACCCTTAGGGGGCTAGTTTTAAATGATACAAATAATGTGCAGGAAAGGCAGGGATCCAGTCCCTCCAGGCAGCACTGTCTGTAGGAATATTGTTTCATTTCTCATTTGCCACATGGCTTCCACTTGCAGCAGCAGTTCAGACAGGGGCACTATGGAAACAACTTTTCTATATAAGCTGGATGATATATCCAGCTGTAGATCCGTTGTGTTCACGGAATGGAAAAATGCTGTGATGTAAAATATAAAGGTAGTTTAGGATTGTATCATGATGGATGCATTACTGCCCTGACAATCTGGAGCAGTAAAGCTTTTCCTTGGAATGCGGAGTGGAAAAAATCAGACAAGAAAGAGAAGTGAAATAACCCAGGACAAGTCTCGCTAGCGTTTTGATGCATGGAAGTGGGACTCTGTGTGCAAGAGAAGGCAGACTTTTACAGGTTGAGCAGAATGGCATTAAGTGAGACAGTGCGGATATCGGGGCAGTGTGATCCTCTGTACCCAACAAAGGCTTCGGTTCCCATTTCCAAAGACTTCCCAGGGACCTTGGGTCTACCGACCCCATTCTGGTCTTTCTCAAATACCAGACAGCTTTTTTCTCTCTTTCCGAAATTCTTTAAACTCACATTTTAACTTTGAATTGGTCTTGTTTGTAGGTGTCAGCTGTCTTGGGATGAGAAGAAAAGGTAGAATCTTACAGCGGAAATCCTACGAGCTCAGCTGACCTTGYATGATGCTTCTCTCTGTAGCTTTCAGTTCTGTGAAATGTGAAATTGTGAAATCCGAACYTTAGCTGAGCTAGCTCAGCTTGCAGCCCAGAGACCCTGCGTGTTCTTGGTTCTTATCCTATATAGCTGAGGGATCTAGGCCCCACATACCGAAAGGCTGTCTGTAAAAGGGGTAATRTGCCACCTAGTTAAAACAGGAGGAGAAAAGAAAAAGGAGAAAACAGATGGGAAGACACCCACAACAGCTAGGGCTTGTCATGCAGGTGGCCAAAACACAATCTAGCTAATGATGTGAGAAAAATGGTTTTCTTTGGTTGCCATCTAGCTCACTGGCAAGCTTCCTTTGTAGCTGTGTTGACAGACCCAAAACTGCCTCTCTCTTTTATCACATGATCTAGCTGCTGCCAAATTCCCTAGCTTTTCTTGTTCCAGTGAACATCATCATGCTTTACTGAAATCTGAGGAATAAAATTCACTGGAATAAATATACCTAAAGTTACACATGGATTTGTCCAAACGTTCACTATGCAGTGGGCAGTAAGGAACTTGTATTCTTTCCAATTTATTTCTTTTGAATAGTTTGTATTTCCACTACATATTTTCTTTGTTATTGTCAGCAAGGAATGGTCTCCACATATCCTTTGCATAGCATATTTTGCCATAGGTGAGCATTAAACTTTAAGTAGGATGCAGGAAGTTTCTGAGCTTTTGCTGTTTTTAGCAACTGAAATGCAAGCTGCGATGTGGATCATGTGAAAAGGCCAGATTACTAATTGGAAACTAGAACATCTCTGGAATAGGCATAAGAGAAGCAAAGTCAGTATTTGGTTTTGGTCAGGAGAGGTTTGAAAGCTGGTAATGCATTTAGGGTTTTTTTTGGGAGGGAGGGATGAATGTATAAGGAGCTCAACTGAAGAGGAGGCAAATGGGCATCACTTGCAACTTCTAACAGTCATTAAGGTGCTTGCACGCACAGTCATCCAGCTGGTTTGTTTCTCACTTAGCTAACCATCAGCTTGTTTATGAGTCCAGCAAATGAGAAGAGCAACCAAAAATTGGCGAAAATACAGCATGAAAGTTGCATTTCTGCTGCTTTCTGCAGCAGTCAGAATCTGGGCAAAAGCACTCCATAGCCAGAAAAGCTAAACCACCTATTTTCAYGATATCAATAGTTACACAAATCCTTAGATCAGGGTGTTCTTCTAGATAATTTCAGAGTGCTGTTACAGCTTCAACACTTGAACCAGTGTGGAAGAGCTTTTTAGTAACCCCAAACAAAAATTTTCCCCAGAAACAGAGACCTTTTCTGTATCCTCCAGGTAAATCCCTGTAATTGGAAGGTTTAGATTTTTTTTTTTTTTTTTTTTTTTTTTTTTTTTTTTTNTAGTTTGCTTACAATTGCAGCTCTCTTCTACTGCAAACTGTGTCAGTGTGCCATATATCTTTACTATACTATTGGTAAATCTAAATATTGTGAGAAGAAAAACCTTGCTTTTCTTGGTTACTGAAAGAGCACAAAATGAACCAAGAGATGCAATAATGAAAAGAATGGAAGGGATTAGGGTGCCAAGTAAAACAATCTTGGAGTAGATTGAGACTGGGATTTGGACAAAAAAAATGAAATGAATTGCCTCAGATCAAGGAAAACTGGGCTGATTGTTCAGGTAATCGAGGTGTGAAGATGACAAGAAAAGCTTTTAGTAATTTAATGAAGAGATTTGGAAGGCAATTGGGGAAAAGGAGTTGAGGAAAAGTATATTTCATGAGAAATTGTTATACATTAGTTAATAAATTAACATTGTTTGTAAGCCCATGTCATAGAGTCCAGGGTAGCAGCTCCTGTAGTCTGATGGGAAGTCTGTGAAAGTGGATTTCACAGTGAGAGAGTGAATGCAGATGGAGAAGTGGTATGAAGTAGTTAGCTGTGATCTAGAGAATGTATTGGAGGKTTTTTTCATGATCAGACTACTGAAATTAGGAGCTTCTGCTGGGCACCTCCTCCAAGAGGAGCCTCATTTCCTGTCTCCCCCTGCCTCTTCTCTTCCTCCCCCTGTAAAGATAAAGTCAGCTTTGGAGGATATGTTCTTTCATTGTCATTCATTGTGATTCAAAGCCCATATTAACATCAGTTGGAGTGTGGATTATTTCCCGATAATTTACCTTTCTCTCACATGTTTGTTTTCTGGATCTCGGGTCAAGATTGCCTTTTGGCTCATATAAGCATTAATGTTTCTTGTAGTACCATGYCACTGGAACAGTTAAGATAATTTCTGAATAATTGGTGCATTGTTTTATTCAGTTTTAAAGTATTTTGACATCCCTGATTCAACAGGACTATGCTGTGGAAAAGTATTAGCGACACTAAAAGACCCTTCATTAGCATTAATTATGAACAGAGAATATTGGCCCTACAGGCAGCTGAATGGAAAATATTTTAAAATAAAGATTTTATGTAGGTGGAAATCTGTTCTAATAGCTTAGAAAAATATTCAGGAATTTTACTGGAATTCATAGGTGGCAGATGCAAGAACAAAAATAAAATCAAGCTTGCTTCAGTTACTTTAACATACGAGTCTTAGAATTGTTTGCCCTGAGGTTACCTTTTTAATTACATTGCAGATCTTTCATTTAAATGTTAGAATGTGAAAAATAAATGGCAATTCTGGATTCAGAAGACTTATGCAATTGAAAGAACAGTTATGGGAAGTACAAGATTTTTTTCTGTTGGCCTTACTAAAGGGGAATAATCATTTATCGTAGTGTACGAACTATGCTGCTGTTTATGCAGCCCAGCATGCTGGTGACTGTCTTTGCTGCCAGGCACASTGCCTGCTCATGTCCAGCTTGCAGCCCACTAGGACCTCCAGGTCCTTTTCCACGGAGCTGTTCTCTAGCCGGTCAGTGTGTAACTGCAASGAGTCCTTACTTCCCAGGTGCAGGACTTTCCAGTTTTCTTTGTTGAATGTTGCAAGGTTGGCCAATTTCTCCAGCCTGTGGAGGTCTATCTTAATGGCAGCTTTGTCCTGGAGTTTATCAGTTACCAGTTTCGTATTCAGGTCATCATTGATAAAGATGTTAAAGAGTGCAAGTGCCAGAACAGACCTTTGAGGAAGTCCAGTTCCACCTGGCCTCCTGSTAGGAGCATGTGAACTAATGAAAGCAACCAATAATGGCAATAATTGCAGAAAATGCAATTTTATTCCATTTTCAAACTGCATTTTGTTAGTGATAAATATGAGCAGATAGGCCAATACAGCAGTTCTGGACTAATTCAATAACAATTCTGTATGAAAGCACTGAAAATCTCATTGTGGKGATTCTAGATATCCATTATATTCTATTGGAAACAAAAAGGCTRCTCTAGTTGAGTGTGAAAAAATATTTAAAATATAATTAAAAACATTTAAAGCTTTTCAGGGCTCATCCACTCAAATAATATCTTTGGTTTTGTTTGAACTAAAATGTTACAAAATAATAAAAATTCAGTTATTCAGTTGCAATTAAACACATTCCATTCATTCATCACACCGTCATGACTTGAGAGACTGTAGTTTGAACTCAAAATCAACTTTCATTTTGCTCTTTTAAATTTGTTTAATGAAAAATTGACTCCAATTTTTTAAGAACTTTATATCACGAGAAATACCTGCTTTCCAGCTTGTTGACTAATTAATTAGTTATATCTTCAGTAGCTTATGTTCTGCTCTRGTCAGTTCCCACACTACTTAAAGTTTTATAGAGCTGTTATATTAGACAATATTTGAATAATTTTTATTAAATAATGATCATTAGAAGAGCTTTGCTTTCACTTCTRTGACCTTTATAATATCTATATCCTTTCTGTGTGTATTTAATAATTTTGGAGTGCTCAGAAGGTCTGCTGAATTCACTTAGATTTGTGGCCTTTCTGACATGATCTCAGATACAACTAAATGATTATGACTAGATTTTTTTCAGAACCGGAAAGTGATAGAAATAATAATAATAAKAAGAAAAGATACTGTCCCTTGCTTATCAGTATTTATTTTAAGAAAATGTGTTCCTACATATTAGTAATAATGATAAATAAATTTATTAACTGAGTTAACATCCATTCTTACCTAAACTATCACTTATAATTTTCTGTTCAGTTATGCATAAGGATTCACAAAGAAAACTCGTACATATTGGGTTTGTTTCATCCAATTTAACTAAAATCATGTTAATTATAGCTTTCAAAGTTTATGTCCGTCTCCAGAAAATCACTGTGATCTTTGTTAGTAAGTTATTTAGCTAGTGTTTTGGGACTCTTATGCTATCTGAAAGTTATTTGTAATAGAATGTGTTTTCAAAGGATTATAGTGAATGATATAAATAATTCACTCATAGACACATTTTTGTTCTTTTTTGTGAGTCATCTGAAAGATATTTTAATTAAGGTATTGTTAATTTTTTCCTCATTTTTTTTATTTCCCTTTTGAAATAGTAGTAGTAAGTAGGAGTAATGGCATTTCGTGCCATTCAAAATATTATATTTGCTGGTARTTTGTTTTGTCTTTATGTATATTAGGCTAGAGTCAAGATGTAGTAGTAAATAGTGATATTTGGTTAATGTATCTGTGCCATCTGTTACTTTTTTTTTTTTAGCTTTTGTGTTCCACATTTTCACAATGCAAATTGTCATCAATAAAGAGAGCTAAGACGATCACTTAGTCGCATCATTCCAGGAATTAGAATTTTAAGAAAAATAAATTGCCAGTACTCACAGTAATTCTGAACTGTGAGAACTGGTAAAAGTAGCAGCGGATCTATTTTTAAGGGAGTACAGTAATCCTGAGATTTCAGAGTTGCTGTCTAATCTGGAAGGATTCTGCAACCTTTAGAAACCATTTATTTAAGCTGTTTACAGGAACTGTTAGATAGCCTTAAACTTGCATGTCACCCTATTGATTTATGTGGTTGGTTTTCCTCTAAAACAAAAATCAAACAGAAATTCATAAAGAGTGGGATTTTTTAGCAATAGGCTTTTCTTCTTGTCAATCTATATCAGACTCTTTTTAAAGTGCAGAATTTGTAACATTAGCTTTTCTAATTATGGAAGTTATGATTCGTAGCAGTGGAATAAAACTTTGAGATACACACAGATTTTTTTGTGGAAATTAAATATTGATATCAGAGCATAGATGCTTAAGATGAACAGACCATAAGTGCGTGTTCAGGGATGGTGCCACCTCAGAAACAGTTTTGGTAGAGTGCCGTATGGGATGGAAATGCTTGAGAGGGCACCACARCCACAGTCAGAAAATAAATAAATAGCTTTACACAACACAAAGGCTCATGTACTGAACTCGGTGACAGTGAGATTGAATGTGTTGCTTCTTTGACCTAGAAAGAGTCCTGAGACAGTGACAACACCATTTAACAACCTGACTTAATGCAAGGCTCAAAACATAATAATAAGGTAATTGTGACAGATTTATTATTATTTATCACATACTGTTTTTCCTACTAAGTCTCATTTCCTTATGTGTGATGGAGCAGATGCATATCATTTCTTTAACCACTGAAATGTAGCCACCTCAAAAAAGGAAAACTGAAACTATTTAGCTGTGCATGAAAACAATATTTACTATTTTAAAAAGGTACAAGAGGCCAATAAACAACATTTTAAAAGTATTTTGCAGGTTTAACAGAAATTTTTTCTCTACTCCTGCATGCAGGGCATGTATCTGAGAAACAGTGCCGTAGAAAAATCCTCTGATAACAGCAACAGTAGCTGAGAGAGAACAGTATACTCTTTCCTTTCACGTGCATCATTAAAGCAATGATTTGTTAGTGGGATGAAATAACTACATTAAGACTTTTGGGTTACCCCATATGTCTTTAAGTGAGGCAGAATTCAGTGTCTCTGATCATAGTTTATTTTGATTCAAAGAATTGTGCTGGTTAATAAATAAACAGACTTGTTTCACATTGAAAATATATGTTTTTCAAATGAAACTGAGCAAGCAGTTAACTTACTGGAGTCTTCTTGAAAAAACAAAACCAACMGTATTCTTTAAGAGGAAAGATGATATTGTGTAAGGCCTAACTGGAAAATATAAAAATATTCAATGCATGCCACAGGAACGAGGATTTCATACTTTGGGGTAAGTAATTTATAATTTGAGGTGTTCCAAAATTAACAGAAAGAAATGTTACTAGYAAAAGATATTTTGGATTTTTATTCATCTCTGAAGGGCTAGAAGGGGAAATAATATTTAAATGGAAAGTAAACAAATTTATAGAAACCTAAATAGCCTACTTCAAAACATGGAAAATCAATCCACATGCTTAATCAAGGTTTTTGAAAGATAAACGGAATATCCCCCCCCCTGCACCCCCCCAAAAAAATGAATAATGTCTGAAATAGGAAGTCTGAAAATGTTTCCTTGAATTGTTTAGACTACTGAGAGGAAGCAGCAGGAACCAAAAGTATATAACTCTTAGAGCACACTTAAACTGAGTTAATATATTAGAAAAATGCAATCTTTTTCTTTTTTTTTTTTTTTTTTTTTGCCAGAACCTGTCATAGTAAGAGAAGAAACTGAGACAAGTTTAAATAATTTAAATTCAACCAGCTTATAACCCCTGAGGTTATGTCACTAAGTTTTATCAGGATTCAAAGAGAGCAAAGCATGTTATCATGGAGGTAATGAGAGCTAGCAAATAGTAAGGATACTAGCACTGTAAATTAAGATATAGTGAACTGGAGTAGGAAATATTATCTTGGTAGTACTGTATTTATATTATACTTAATCTTTTCTATATAAGAGACATCAATCATAGTCACTGACAGTGCTAACTAATAAGCATTTTTGTGAGCATGAGGCAGCATACTGAAAACYAGTTCGTTCACATCCGTACTAGGACATTGACGTGAATATGATTGATTGGATAACAAAAAAATAATGCACTCCCCATGAAGGAAGTAGTGTCTAAGTACAAATCTTTTAAGGAATCAGTTCTAAGTGCAAAATGGTTTACTTATAATTGGTAGATACAATTCATTTGGTCATTTATGAAACAGGATGGGGACAAACTCTTTTCAAGAGGCAATGG
>NW_028186745.1:2451430-2851707 GCF_003343005.1 Rhea americana
TTACTGATTCTGTGATTCTATGATTAGATGCTTTATGGGTTTTCCCCAAATGAGATCATTAGAGATATTAAATAATCATTGGGTAATAAATAAAATACCATCAAAGCCATTGATAATGAGTTTTAGCTGTTASTCTAGTAATATTTGGAAAAAGAAGTAAGTTGGATGATTTTGGAGCCAAATAAATTTCTGTGCATAAAACAAGCTGGACATTGTGAAATATGTTTTTGTGGAAAGTGTATGACAAAACTGGCCTTAAATATTTTAKTTTTGAATAAAGTTTTGTATTGCAAGTGAAGTTGGTGGCATTTTAGTAGGCTATCTGAAAAGCATTCCTRAAAAGGATAAAGATAACATGAGACAATATTATTACTCTACCACATGCAAGAGTGTTGTGAATATCATGTCTTCAGGTTGTGAAAACTAAATTATTTTTTGAGCAATTAAATCATGTACCTTTCATTTTAACAAATTTGGACCTTTTACGTATTGACTAATACTTTCCTGTAATATGCACTCCCATATTTAATTGCTTAATGATAAACCATTTTTATGATTTAACAATATTAATAAATTAGACACCACTGAAGGCTTGCAAGTAAATTTTTATACAGTTTGGATATATTTTATTATGTAAATTTTCTGAACGATGTATGATATCCATAAGAATATCCAAAAGAATAAATCATTCTTTTTTATCCACATTTCAAATTTGTTGTGGATTTTTTGTTGTATTTTTGTTATATCTGCAGTATATTTAGTAAAGCAATTTAAAGTAGCATTGACTGGATGCTTGAGCTGTCAGAAGTTTTCTCTGTTTTCATGATGTAAAGCAGTTTTCATTTCACAGAACTTTACTTTCTCTCTCCATATGTAAAAGCTTTAAATCAACCRTTTTGACAGAAATGATCCAGCCATAAGCAAAAAACAAATACAGATCCTAGGCACAGTCTCATGACCCAGAGGTRTTTTTTAATTTGTTTTTTTAGCTTGGCTGGCTGACTTTTTGTAGAATTTTTGTATTACTAAAAACAGCTTAATAATGGAAAGTGATAAAATTTATGCTARGAAATCCACATTGTATAGAAAACTACTGTTGAAAACCAATTTCTAATATTACTCTCTTTAATCACATATAAAATGCTTTCCTATTTCCAGAAATAGCTACAAAGTCTTGTTGTATTCTGGTTGAAACATTAGAAAGGATATTACTTTCTCTCCTAATTTATTTTGAAACTTTTTTTTTTCTGTGTTCTATTTCCCATGCCTAGAATCAGAAAAATTTAAGTTAGAAGGTCCCTCTGGAGGTCATCTTGGCCAACCTCCTGCTCACAGCAGGGCCAGCCTCAAAGTTGGTTCTTACTTCAAAGTTAGATCATGCTGCTGAGGGTCATATCCAGCCAAGTTCTGAATAAATAAAATATTTTTAGTAAAAGTTCCTTCTTTATTTTCCAGTGATGATTTTTGTTGTTGATGTTTTAATTCATTCTTAGGTTTTTGGTAGTTTATTTTTCAGGACAATTGAACATATGTGGAGGAGTTTTATTATTTTTATTTATAGTGGAATTTCTTTAGAAGTTTTCATTGAATTTCCTTTGCTGACTGATARTGAAACAAAAAATTTAGAAGCAACAAGCTTTGGTCACTGCAATCTTGGTCATTAATTACATAAATAAAAGCTGGAAATGAGAAATACTTTTGCTTCAAAATGGTGAATAGTATGATTTTTCAGGCATCTGAAAAAGTAGCTATTAACTACAGCTAGTAGTACCTGTAGTTAATCATTTCATTGAAAGTAGGCTTACTGATGTGTATTGATTCATTCCATGAGCATCTCCTAAAATAGAGACCTATCAAAAATAATGAATCTGATAAATATCAGCTAGGTTTTAAAAACASCAGATATGCTACTTTGATATCAAAATCAGTAATGGAAAAAGGTTAGATTTGCATTTTTATTTTTCTAAACCAAGTCAACTGAGCAGCAGGTAGTTCATATCAAATATGGGTCTTAGTTCAGTCATCAGCATTACTTTTTATTTATYTATTTATTACTATTTATTTATTTATTTATGATGCATGTCGTCTTCAACATTTTTATTTGTTAAGAGATTATCAGAATAACACATGCATGTCTTCTCTTTGGCATGACTGGATCACGATAATTCTTAGATTTTTGAGATTCTAATATATTTTGCTGTTAAGATGTCTTTTATTTGAAATGAAGTAGCTCATATCCTTGCACTTTCATTGAGAGGGCCAAAAATTTCTTTGCCATTAGAAACAAAATCATATGCTTCTCTACATATGCATCTCSATACGTAGATTTAGAATAATTTTTAATGATCTCTTACACTTTGTTAGAGCCTTGAATATATATATTCTAATGCATGTGATTCACTTCCTGCTACTGTGTTTTTGTTGTTCTTCAGTTACATTTCCAGCTTCCCAGAAACTTGGGGTGCTGTCAAAAGAGGTTTTAGGAACTCTGCTGCCTACCAAGTTTTTCTGATCTCTTCAGCTACCTTTTTCACTTCAATGCCAGAGTCTTAAAAAGATTATCAAATTCTGTCTGTCAGCGCATGAATCCATGCCATCTACAGCTACCTAAGTGCTGGGGAGAAGGGGAGGGGAGAGGGGAGCAAAGAGAAGATAGACCCAAACTCTTCTCAGAGGTGTTCAATGACAGAATGAGAGTCAACAAGGACAAATTGGAACATGGGAAATTCTGATTAGACACAAAGAAAAAAGTCTTCTCCATGAAAGTGGTTAAATACTGGAACAGGTTGCCCAGAGRGGTTGTGGAATATTCATCCTTGGAGCTATTCAGAACTCCACTGAACACTGCCCTGAGCAATYTGGTCTTACTCTGTAGCTGGTCCAGCTTTGAGCAGGGTTTAGTATAGATGACCTCTGCAGCTCTCTTCCAATGTAAATTACTTTATGATGCTATGAAACTTCCCCTGAAGATTTTCAAAACTTYCAAGTGTTTCCATCTCAAGCACTTCCTGACTCAGAGGTTGTTTCTATGTATATTGTGATGCTAAAGAGGTTTCTCTTTATTTAGCACTGCCCTGCTTTCCCTTGCAAATTGTTAGCTTCCATGGTGTCCTACAACAAAGAATTCAACATCTTATCTGTACACTGTGTGAAGAACCCCATTGTGTTTGACTTTAAGCCTGCTTCTTTCTATCTTCTTTTGATGCCTGGATTWCTTGTAACAGAAAAAAGCAGAAAATGTTAATAATTCTTTTCCTGCTCCATATTCCTCAATTTTCTGGGTCTTGTTTGTATCCCACTATCAGTTTTCTTTCTCCCTGGCTGAGGAATCTATGTTTCTCTGTTTGTTCCCCTACCAAGARGAGGACTGGGGAAAATGTGGGCCCRATACTGAATGGGGTAGGGACCCTGGTAAMAAAGGATACAGAGAAGGCAGAATTACTGAATGCCTTCTTAATGTCAGCCTTTACTTCTAAGGCCAGCCCTGAGGAACCTCAGGCTCTGGAGATAAGGGAGAAAGTCTGGAGAAGGGAAGGCAAGCCTGACTTWCACAAATCCACGGGCTCGGATGGGATGCATGCACGGGTACTAAGGGAGCTGGTGAATGATGTTGCCAGGCCACTCTCCATCATCTTTGAAAGGTCCTGGAGAACTGGAGAGGTGCCTGAGGACTGGAAGAAAGCCAATGTCACTCCAGTCTTCAAAAAGGGCAAGAAGGAGGACCCAGGCAACTATCGGCCAGTCAGCCTCACCTCCATCCCTGCAAAGGTGATGGAACAGCTCTTTCTGGATGTCATCTCCAGGCATATGGAGGAAAAAGTGATCAGGAGTAGCCAGCATGGATTCACCAAGGGGAAATCCTGCTTGACCAATCTGATAGCCTTCTATGATGGAATGACTGGCTGGGTAGATGAGGGCAGAGCAGTGGGCGTTGTGTCCCTTGAGCTCAGCAAGGCTTTTGACACTATCTCCCATAACATCCTCCTAGAAAAGCTCAGGAAGTGTGGGTTAGACGAGTGGACAGTGAGGTGAATTGAGAACCGGCTGAAAGGCAGAGCTCAGAGGGTCATCATCAGTGGTGCAGGGTGTAGTTGCAGGCCTGTGGCTTGTGGCATCCCCCAGGGCTCAGTACTGGGTCCCATCCTGTTCAACTTCGTCATCAGTGACCTGGATGAGGGGACAGAGTGCCTCCTCAGCAAGTTTGCTGATGATACCAAGCTGGGAGGAGTGGCTGACACACCAGAGGGCTGTGCTGCCATCCAGAGAGACCTGGACAGGCTGGAGAGTTGGGCAGAGAGGAACCTCCTGARGTTCAACAAGGGCAAGTGCAGGGTCCTGCACCTAGGGAGAAATAACCCTAGGCACCAGTACAAGCTGGGGTCTGGCCTTCTGGAGAGCACCTCTGCAGAGAAGGACAAGTTGACTATGAGCCAGYAGTGTGCCCTTGTGGCCAAGAAAGCCAATGGTCTCCTGGGGTGCMTTAGGAAGARTGTTGCCAGCMGGTYGAGGGAGGTGATCYTGCCCCTCTACTCAGCCCTGGGGAGGMCTCATCTSGAGTACTGYRTCCAGTTCTGGGCTCCCCWSKACARGAGAGACATGGAGCTCCTGGGGAGAGTCCAGCGTAGGGCTACAAAGATGATCAGAGGGCTGGAGCACCTGCCCTATGAGGAACRGCTGTGAGAGCTGGGCCTSTTCAGCCTGGGGAAGAGAAGMCTGMGGGGGGATCTTATCAATGTGTACAAGTACMYGAAGGGAGGGTGTCAAGGGGACAGGGCCAAGCTCTTTTCAGTTGTCCCATGTGACAGGACAAGAGGCAATGGGCAGAAATTGAAGCACAGGAAGTTCHGCCTGASCGTGAGGGGGAATTTCTTCCCTGTGAGAGTGACGGAGCACTGGCACAGGTTGCCCAGAGAGGTTGTGGAGTCTCCTTCTCAAAGCCTGCCTGGATGCATCCCTGTGTAACGTGCTSTAGGTGACCCTGCTTGAGCAGGGGGGTTGGACTAGATGATCTCCAGASGTCCCTTCCAACCTTACTGATTTTATGATTCTATGATCTTTGTTCCCCTTCGTTGGACCTTTTTCTGCTCATGATATATCCTCTTCGATATGGAGGAGACCAGAACTGCATGCAGCATTTAATAAGCAGATCTTAGTATGAAGCTGAAAAGTAAGGTGGGTTGTTCTGTCTTGCTTGTTCCAGTACTGATGTGCCTGTGTGATCACTAGGCAATATTGAGCTGACATATTCATAGCATTATGTATCGTAACTCTTGGATATGGTCAGCTCAGTGGTTAATATTTTTACATGTGAAAGCAGGATTGTTTTTTTCATATACATCTTACCAAAGAACAAAATTGCTTAATGATATGAATGAAGACCAGGAATTTTAAATAGAGAAATTTTAAAATAAATCACAGAAAGACGGAGCAATTTGAAAGTCATGTWGATGAGAACTCACTAAAGACAAATAAAGCTGCATCTGTTTACCCTTAAAAGATTTAATGTTGAGCTACTGTAATACTGTCACAGCTTCCGCATGTTTCTGAGAGTAAATTCTCAGGTTAAAAACTTTGTTTTGCTTGCTTGCTTATTTGCTTTTAAATAGTACTTGACCTCAACTTAGGCAAATTGAAGTGATTTGTTTTCTATGTGATCTCTATGATACTTAATCTTTTTCAGAGCTTTTGAGATATCTTTGGAAAAGCAATATATCCTGTTTAAATGCAACTTTTTCTTCTTCAAGTTGTTTTCCATCAGAGTCTAGCATTTTATAAGTACCATTTCTCTTCTAACTTAGTACGTATATAGTTCTCTTTGAAAAAAATATGAAAAAAACTAAGTCAGTCATTAATTTTCAGAGCTGTTTTTGCTACATTATTTTAATTWGTTTTGAAATCTACTCTAAGATTTAGATTTGTGGGTACAGATACACTATGCTTGACGGATATCAGCTGTCATTTAAAAAGATTTTGAATGAATGATGGTATTGGAAATAATGCAGTTTACAGTATAGAAGATTTTCAGCAATAAAGCAAATTCATATTTGAAACTGAGTACCAATTAAAAAATACAAAGATTCATAGGCTAGATCAGATGGATAGAATATATTTAAACAGAAATAAAGTCTTTTGACAGTTCTATTATTAAATATCTTCATCAATTTATGATATATAAAATCAGAAAAGAATTTGTAAGCTTTAAAACCTAGACATTCTAAGTTTGTCTCTTTATAGACAGATTGACTGTAAAACTGTTCCTTTTATATCTAGCTTAAAATGTTATCTGAAAAGGAATACTTTGGTATAACTTTTTGTCCTGTACTTGTATTGCTTTTAAATCTAAAATTCCATTTACAGAAGGGCAATCTCTGGCTTTACTAGACAGACATGTAAGAATTTTGCTATGCATAAGTACTGAGGATAATAGAGACTAACAAAGAACCCCTCTAAATCAAGGATAAATCAGAAAAGAATTTAGKTTTTTTTAAGCTTTAATTTTTACTATTTCATCATTTCTGATCAAAGGTACAAAAAAGGCATACTAATCACTCTTACTGTTGAATGCCTCAGTATGCATTTATAGTAATTAAAGCAGACTTAACCAGAATTGTTTGGGAAGGACTATTCAGGCCTTCAAACAAGATCTTCCTTTGAGATACTGCAATTTCAGCTTGGATACTTTTGCACAGAAAACATTAGAAAATTGACTCTACTTAGCAATTTTATATGGGATTGCATAGCAGTTCTGATGATGTCCAATACATTTTTATAGTTGCCAGTCTCTCCAGAGAAGTAACATTTTCATAGTTACTTTTAGCAGTTCTGAAAGATTCTGAGAGGTTTATCTATGTAATGGTAGCTGGAAAAATCAAATCCTGCTGATTATTGAAGAAATAATCCTGCATTTATTTTCGTACAGGCATGCTTGAAAATTTTCATGTCAAGTAGATATGTAAACTTAGATATTTCAAATAAAAACTGATACTCCAGAAAATTATGTTTTTTTCAGTTCCTGCTTCATTGATTAGTCACCCACAATTTTCTTTAGAGGTGTTTGAAAATCTGCTAGATGCAGTAAATTTGAGCAAAACGTCTTTCATTTCTGTTACTTCAAAAAATTAAGGTCAATAATCATCTCAGATGATTTCTGAACAGTAAACCTTTCTCAAGGAAAAAAATAATCAAACTTAATCACAGAATAGTTGGGTTTGGATGGGACCTCTCGAGATTATCTGGTCCAACTCCCCTACTGAAGCAGGGTCAGCTATAACAGGCTGCCCAGGACTGTTTCCAGTCAGGTTTTGAGTATCTCCAAAGATATTCTACAACCTGGGCAATTGGYTTCAATGTTCAACCATCCTTACAGTAAAAGAATGTTTTGGTGTTCAAGTGGAATATCCTGTGTTTCAGTTTGCACCCATGCCTTTCACTCTGTCACTGGGCTCYACTGAGAAGAGTCTGGCACTGTCTTCTTTATACCCTCCCATCAGATATTTATAAATGTTGATAAGGTACCCCCTCAGTCTTCTCCTCTCCAGRCTAAGCAGTCCCAGCTCTCTCAGTCTTTCTTTGTAAGAGAGATACTCCATTCCCTTAATCATCTTAGTGGYCTTTCATTGGATTTGCTCCAGAAAATCCATGTCTCTTTTGTACTGGGSGGCCCAGARCAGRACTCAGCACTCCAGATGTGGTCTCACCAGTGCCAAGTAGAAGGAAAGGATCACTTCCCTCAATTTGCTGGCAACGCTCTTCCTAAAGCAGCCCAAGATGCCAGTGGCTTTGCCACAGGGGCAGATCTGTGGCCCATATTCAACTTCTTGTCTACCAGGGATGTCAAGGTCTTYCTCTGTAAGGCTGTTCTCCAGCAGGTTGGCCCCACACTGTAGTAGTGCCTGCAGTTATTCCTCCCCAGGTGCAGGACTCTGCTCCTCTCTTTGTCAAACTTCATGAGATTCCTCTCCTCCCATTTCACCACCTTATCGAGATGCCTCTAAATAGCACTGCAGCCATCAGGTGTATGAGCCACTCCTTCCAGTTTTGTATTATCTGCAAACTTGCTGAGGGTTCATTGAATCATCCTGTCTTCATTAATGAAGATGTTAAATAGTAATGACCTCAGTATTGGCCTCTGAGGGACACAACTAGTAACTGACCTCCAGCTGCACTTCATACTGTTGATCACAACCCTCTGAGCCTGGCAGTTCAGCCAGTTTTTTGTCCACCTTACTGACCAAATCTGTTCTTCATCCGTTTGTCTATGAGGATGTTATRGGAGATGGTGTCAAAAGCCTTACTAAAGTCAAGTTAAACAGCATCCACAGCTCTCTCTTCATCCACCATCTCATCCTAGAAGGCTATCAGGTTGGTTAAGCATGATTTCCCTTTGTGAACTTATGATCAGTTCCTGTCTTTCATGCATATAGAAATGGTATCCAGTACTAGTTGTTCTATCACTTACTAAGGATCAAGGTGAGACTTACTGATCTATAATTTCCTGAATCTTCCTTCMTGCCCTTCTTGAAGATAGGGGTGACATTTACTCTCTTCTAGTCCCCAGGAGCTCTCCCAATCATCATGATCTTTCAAAGATATTCGAGAGTGGATTCACAAGGTCACCAGACAGCTTCCTCAACACCAATGGGGGGGCCCCATCAGGGCCCACAAACTTGTTTATGTCCAGTTAGTTTAAGCATTTCCTAATCTGATCTTCCTCCACCAAGGGTAAGTCTTTCCTTCTCCAGACTCTCCTTCTGGTTTCAGGGGCCTGGGATTTCTGAAGGCCAATAAAGACTGAGGAGAAGAAGCCATTCAGTACTTTTGCCTTTTCTGCATCCTTTGTCAGTAGCTCTCCTGTCCCATTTAGCATCAAGCCCACATTTTCTCTAACATTTCTTTTTCTGCTTATGTGCTTACACAAACCCTTCTTGTTGCCTTTGCCAGTATCAACTCCAGATGGGCTTTAGCTCCCCTAACCCTATCCCTTCATGCTTGGACAGATTCTCTATATTTGTCTTGGCTCACCTGTCCCTGTTTCCACCTTTTGTACACTTCCTTTTTTATGTTTAAGTTTTGTCAGGAGCTCCTTGTTCACCCATGAAGGCCTCCTGCTACCTTTRCTTGACTTCCTGCTTGCTGGATGGACCATTCTTGACTTAGGAGGAGGCAATTCTTGAATATGAACCAGTTTTCCGGGCTCCTCTTCCCTCCAGGGCCATATTCCCTGGGATTCCTTGAAGCAGCTCCCTGAGCAGCTGAAGTCTTCTCTCCTGGCATTGAAGGCTGTGATCTTGCTTTTTACTTTGCTTCTTCCTYGCAGGATCCAAAACTCCACCATCTCGTGGTCACTGCAGCCAGAACTGCCCCTGACTTTCACATCTCCAATGAGTTCTTCCTTGTCTGTAAGTGGAATTGACTAGCAKAGCTCCCCTTCTTATCAGCTCTTTTATTGGCTGTGTTAAGAAGTTGTCATCAATRCACTCTAGAAACCTTTCACATTGCTTGTTCCCTGCTGTGTTGTCCTTCCAGCAGACATCAGGGTGGTTCAAGTCCACATGAGGACGAAGGCTTGTGAGTATGAGGCCTCTTGCAGTTGTCTGAACAATACCTCATCTACTTTTTCCTGATTAAACAATCTCCAGCAGGCACCTACCGACCACAATGTCACCCATGTAGGGCTGCCCACTAATGCTGACCTGTAAGCTTTCAGCTAGCACCTCACCTATCACTAGGCAGATGGGTGTTCCAGTTCCTCTTACATACACATGGCAACTCCCTCTTCTCACCTTCCTGGTCTGTCCTTCCTAAAAAGCCTGCATCCATCCATCACAGTGTTCCAGTCATGTGAGCTATCCCACCATGTCTCCAGGATCCCAGTGAGATCATAGCCCTGTGACTGCATCCAGTTGTTGGCTCACATGATCCCTTCAGTCCTCCTCAAGGCCCTCCCCATCATGGGCAGAATGAAGGAGACACTGCCTGGGCTCCCATGCCCTTGGCTGTTACCTCCAGAGCTTTATAGTCACATTTGATAYTTTCCAGGTCTCCTGTGTCAGTATCATTRGTGCCCACATGGAAAAGCAGCAAGGGTAATTGTCTACAGGCTGGACGTGCCTTGGCAGCATCTCCACAACATCCCAAATGCAAACACCCATTAAGCAGCAAACCTGCCTAGATGGCAGGTCAGATGGGCAGAGGGGGGACCCCATTGCCCAGAGCAGAGGGTCTCCCACTAGGAACACCTGCTTCTTTGTCCAGATGCTCYGGTATGGCTGAGGCTCAGCTGGCACAACCCTGTGCCTTTGACAGTGTTCCCAGCTCCTCGCTAGCTACACAGGAAGTGAACCTATTCTGAAATTGCAAGTCCCTAAAGTCACCAGCTTCCAGCCTTCATCATCCAGAGTTTCTATTTTCTGACCTGATAGGCACCAGCTCGGCCTGTGCCCCTGCACTATAGCAGTAGGTTCTGGCTCCTGATGCTGGAGAGTCTCAGAGAAGAGTCAGTCGATCTCCATCTCATCCTCTCTGATGCTGTGCAGTCTGTTGACCTCTTCCCACAACTCCTTGACAACTGCACACACGGGCAGAGACCATCAGCTCCAGCCTCAGTGCCAGATCCCAGGCCCTCCCCACAGCCCGAGGCATGCAGAGCTGCCTCCTCCTTCCTGAAGTTCCACCTGGGCTGAAGCCTCCGATGTTRCAGGTTTGGCTTCAAAATTCATAGAATCATAGAATCTGTAAGGTTGGAAGGGACCTCTGGAGATCATCTAGTCCAACCTCCCTGCTCAAGCAGGGTCACCTASAGCACGTTACACAGGGTTGCATCCAGGCGGACCTTGAAGATCTCCAGAGAAGGAGACTCCACAACCTCTCTGGGCAACCTGCACCAGTGCTCCGTCACTCTCACAGGGAAGAAATTCCCCCTCACRSTCAGGCRGAACTTCCTGTGCTTCAGTTTCTGCCCATTGCCTCTTGTCCTGTCACATGGGACAACTGAAAAGAGCTTGGCCCTGTCCCCTTGACACCCTCCCTTCGTGTACTTGTACACATTGATAAGATCCCCCCGCAGGCTTCTCTTCCCCAGGCTAAACAGGCCCAGCTCTTGCAGCCGTTCCTCATAGGGCAGGTGCTCCAGCACTCTGATCATCTTCGTAGCCCTACGCTGGACTCTCCCCAGGAGCTCCATGTCTCTCTTGTATTGGGGAGCCCAGAACTGGACACAGTACTCGAGATGAGKCCTCCCCAGGGCTGAGTAGAGGGGCAGGGTCACCTCCCTCGACCTGCTGGCAACATTCTTCCTAAGGCACCCCAGGAGACCATTGGCTTTCTTAGCCACAAGGGCACACTTCTGGCTCATAGTCAACTTGTCATCCACCAGCACTCCCAGGTCCTTCTCTGCAGAGCTGCTCTCCAGAAGGTCAACCCCCAGCTTGTACTGGTGCCTAGGGTTATTTCTCCCTAGATGCCGGACCCTGCACTTGCCCTTGTTGAACCTCAGGAGGTTCCTCTCCACCCAACTCTCCAGCCTGTCCAGGTCTCTCTGAATGGCAGCACAGCCCTCTGGTGTGTCAGCCACTCCTCCCAGTTTTGTGTCATCAGCAAACTTGCTGAGGAGGCACTCTGGGCCCTCATCCAGGTCACTGATAAAGAAGTTGAACAGGATGGGACCCAGTACTGAGCCCTGGGGGACGCCACTAGCCACAGGCCTCCAACTGGACTCCATGTCACTGATGACGACCCTCTGAGCTCTGCCTTTCAGCCAGTTCTCAATCCACCTCAAAGTTCACAGAGCGAAAACATTTTTAACTGTATGGATGTTGTATGCCTGTTTTCTATGTGGAGTACAACGTATTTCTTGCAGTTTTATACCTTTGGGGGAAAAACAGGAGATATTCTGAGTCAGCATTCAGCTACTTCTGGTTCCAGTTGGAAAAGAGCATTAAATACAGGAAGATACCTCTTTTTTTTTTTTTTTAACATTGAAAGAAGTCATTTAGATTTTACAATGTATCATTGTTACATTTAAAAATAATTTTACTGAGAACCCCTTTTATGTTGCTAGAAATATAAAGCAATTGGGAAAAGAGTTATCTGCTTTTGAAACAAGCAATGAGAATAAAACATAGGCAATTGACTTACRTGTGGAAATGTAAAACATGTCAAACAACAAAATGTGAATGTATAAAAGCAAATATGAATGTAAAAGGTTATTTGATAATTTTCATGTAACTGGACAGAGCTAACATCCAATTAATGTTTTACAAATGGAGTGTGTTGGTAGATATGTTAGTAATAAGCATTGCCTTAGAGTGTAGTCAGAAGAATAGATTTTACTTTGCTGGATGCTGATACATCAAAGTATATGAGGAGTTAGGTCACCTTGATATTTATGTTCTTTTTTTAATAAATGAAAGTTTGGATTTTATGCTAAATAAGTATAACTAGATACCGGTAATGTAGGCTTGGGTGGTGAAGGGAGCCTTATTACCAGGGAAAACACAATATACAGGGATTTAGGGAATTTTAAGCATCCAATGTAAAATAACTCATTTTTGGCAAATATGTTCTCAGRAACAGCTGTATGTAGATCTTAACTTTGATCTATTCATTATCTTACAGGTAAAATAATTTCCATTGCATATCCTTAAGACACATTGTCACGTGTGTGTATAATGATACATCTTATAATAAGAGGTTTTATGAAAAATGTGATTTTGCAGTAGGATTTYCCCTTGAACAAGCAGCCCAGAACTTTTTCCACTGATTTTATTTTCAAATTAATTTGAGATTTGAGCAAAATCTACCAAAATGAAATTTACTGTTTCCCAGCCAACATTGAAAAAAAAAAAGTAAAGAAAATAACACAAACTAAAATTAACTTCATTATGGGACTGAACCTCAAGCATAAASAGTGAGGATTTGTGTTCTGTGTTTCAGTCAGTTTGATCTAAAATAGCTTCCTTCCATCCACGGTTACTGCTTTGGGGGACTTCTAAAGCACATTACTTTTCAACATGAGTATCTGAAATAATTAGTAATATGGAGATCAAAGGACAACACTGTCAATTATCCATGACTCACAGCAAGTGAGACTTTGTTATCCCAATATCATTCCGCATGGCTGTTATAAATGTGTTGCATGCAATTAACTGGCAAGTTTCAAATTATTTTGGCTGTATATGTGGCATGAAAGTGTTATATTTCCATCAAAAGAAGTTCTATTTCTTCTCAAAAACTGCTGTAAAAAGACAACGATTAATGTGTGAGGCTAAGGATCATGAAAGAGCTTTTACTTTGACTGAGATTTATGTCAGAGTATGTTGGCTGATTTCTATTATTCATATTACTATTTAAATGCAAATTACTTATAGGAAATCTGTATCATTTTTGCAATTTAATTATCAAAAATGTGTTTTTGTTTTTGTGCACTTGKGCACGATGAATTGAACCTGTGTTGCTTAGACAATGTAGAATGGCATTTCAGTGTCATGATGTGAGCTCTTTGTAGCTATCGATGTAAASCAGGGACAACTCAATCCCTAACATTTTATCTCATCTTATTTTTCTRATTGTAAGATAAGAATCTCATTGGACATACTTTAAGTCCTAGTTGCTAGAATCTTTTTAAGTAATGTTTTAAGCAAAAGAATCTTTTTCAGACTATAGAATACCAAGGACATAGGAAGTAAGCATTTTATGGGAAATTACCACAAGGTAGTCTGTTATTGTGCTGACAACTACAGGGATAAATAGTGATAGAATTATTTTTATAGTTTCTTGAATACATTTGACCCAAGTAGGGCTAACAGCAAAACTTGAGCTTAAAACTTGTGACATTTACATGGTAGATGTGAAGGATTAGACAGAAAATATGTGCAAGCTAGCTTCAAAAAGGACTTGGAGGCCTCGTGGCACTATACTATATATCACCATATGTGATGAAGTACTATATCAAGTTTAAAGTAACACTTCATCTGACACCATTGGGTCTTGTGCCATGCTAAAACAGTTGTCTGGCTTACAGCTTGCAGCCTTTTACAGTCACCAGTATTTGCATATTGTGGACTACAAAGTCATGGCTTTGCAGACCACAAAGGTCTCAATAGTTTAGGAGACTGATGGAATGGAGTTTGAATCATGAGAAGTGCTGCATAAGGGTTTCAGGTCATTTTTAAACAAATACCTCTAAAATTGCCATATAGCCATGGTTTCAGAATTTATAATACRTTGATTTTTTAACCAACCTTTTAAATGGTGTAATTCCTTCTTGGTTTGGGTGCTGTGTAGTGAATCGTCATGTGAATGAATCTGAAACAATGACTCTAAAGTTCCCGGATTTTCATCTCTCTATTTCGTCCATTTGCGCATGCTACAAATTTCATGTGCTRTATTCCACTAGTTTGCATGTAACTGCAGCCACATCATTCAGTAACAGTATGTGTCTGAACAGTAGTTTCTTTTGAAAAGCAGTAGTCTGATGTGGTCAGTTGTGAGAGTAGAAGATGGTTTATATCTACCATTTGTATAATCATCATATCATCGTATTTTAAGTCTGCTGTTCTTTTTGGAAGCTAAAAGAGCTAATGGTAGTGACTGAATTTAAATGGATTATAGAATCACAGAATCAGTAAGGTTGGAAGGGACCTCTGGAGATCATCTAGTCCAACCTCCCTGCTCAGCAGGGTCACCTAGAGCATGTCAGACAGGGTTGCATCYAGGCAGGCCTTGAAGATCTCCAGAGAAGGAGACTCCACAGCCTCTCTGGGCAACCTGTTGCAGTGCTCCGTTATCTGTATTTATTAAAAATKTGCTATTATTTTGGGAACCCTGTCACATTTAAAAATCATAAAGTTAAAGTTCCTTCACAGACAATAACACTGATTTAGTATAGCAAATCAAGTCTGTGTTAGAGTACTAAATTTTAAGTAGAACTTCTAGCTTACTATAACTTACAAGGATAAAATATTTTTTGCCATGAATTGTTGCAGAAACAAACAAAATAAGGTTTATATTTTTTTCTCAGTTAAGAGATAATTTGAATAAGATTTACTTCTTATATGGACWCAAGATAGAGACTTCTATAAATCATTGCATTATGTAATGATAGGAGACAAAACATTGTGAATTGGAGCAAAGACAACTTCGCATTTTGCTCCTTCAAATTTTTCCAGTTTATCATCTCCTAAATTAGGTATATCAGATTAGAAAATAATTAAAAAGAATCTGGCTGGCAAATTGCCCCAGAACTGCCAGAATAAGCAGTGGCTATCTAACCACTTTTGTCCTYTTTCAGTATGTTCAACATCAAATTTCCAGCTTGCATTTGTTTACAATCCCCAAATAGCAGTTTTATAGAAGTGGTAGTGTTTATATAAGCTACAGGTACATATTAAACAGGAAATTGTTTTTCTGCTTCTCTTTACAGACAGTACATAGCTGATATATTTAGTTTCACCAAGGGAATCTTTATTTTTAACAAAATATCAAATGAGGACCTGCAATTAGGGTTTTATTAGAAATTGCTTGAAAAAACCATTCTGACTAATATGACTGTCTCATAGTTTTTACTGCTATTGTTATGAAAAACCTTTAAAGTAGATTTCCAGGAAACTTGTATTTTTCTTTCTTCTTGGAATACAGTCGTGAAACTATGACATCATTGCAGTTTCCATTCCAGCACCGAATGAGGTGTTACAACAGAAGTTGTCATGCTACAGAACCAAAGGATGGCCCCACAGATGCAAAAAGACTATAACACTTTACTAACTRCATAAATTATGGCACAGATACAGCAAGCGTAGTAGACTTTCAGCTCTTTGATACCTTGTATTATTGTTTAATAAGCTGTTTTTGCCAAATCAGCAAGTCAGGACCCATTAACAGCCAGGAGGTGTCTTCTTCGGTGAGGTCATCATGATCAGTTCTCGCTTTTACTTACATAGTCTTGGTGCCTTTCTCTTTACGGAGATTTTTATAGTCTAAGGATCTTGGTATATGTGAATGTTTACTTGTTTCTTCTTGGGTAGTGCACTTTCCGTAGCAATAAGGTGTAACACTGGTACTTTTGGGGAGGCAATGAGGTTGCTATGTATGAATCAGGGATGTAGACATTAATTCAGACATACATGATGAAGTATTATGAAGTTTACAGTAGCACAGCATCTGACAATGTTTGGTTTTGTGTCTAAAATATGCCACGCTAAAATAATTGTCTGAAGCAGCAGAAGCATCTGTTTCCTCCTCAGCACTTCTCATTACATCATGCCAATACAGGCATGCTTTTATATACACGAATATATTTATAGCAATTGCTCAGGGGGTTTGTATGGTTACTTTTCCACTTAATGCACATAATCAGTATCATCTGCTGACTACTGTTTGCACTCAGAGTACAGCCACAGATGCTGATGACAGAGGTCATTAACCAAGTGCTTATTTTTGCTGCATCTGGGTTTACTCTGACTATTTCCATATGGGAGGGCAGGGGYAGAAAACCCATGGTTTACGTGGGCCCATATTTTGAAATTCTATTTCACTTACTGCAGTGAAAGAGTAAAAGGTAATAGTTACATGTGATTGTTCAGCTGCAGTTGCAAAGTATGTTGAGTAACAAATCCAAAAGCCATTTCTTTTCTCTAGCAAAGAGAAGGGGGCCTGCAATGGATAGGTAGTAGTGCCCTCAGGGATGGCATCCTTAATGGGTGGGGACATAGTATTTTAGGCAGTTACACATTACTTGTCTTTCTTTAAGAATAATATAGTCCAATTCTTAAGTTTCCAAACTTGAATCATAAGAATGTTTTTTATTATCAACCTTGTGCAGTCTGGCCTGTTACAGATTCACTAATGTTATATTTTGGGCGAGCAATCTCCAGGCGTCTAACAGCAGTGATTTTGACTGACTGCTTCTTACTACAGTTTATGATTACTTTCAAAGAGTCCCTCACAGCCGAATTAGATACTTCATCTACTCATTCTTTGTCAGTTGTTCCCTGAGTCACAGTAACACCACAGCTGACGACAAAATTAATATCTTTCCGTGTCAACAGTGATGCCTCATGTCTCATGTTTTCTCTTCCAGAGTTCACACAAGCTACTCTCCATTTTACTTTGATTTTTATTTATTCAATTCACTTTTTCATCACCCTGTGGTTCTCAAGTTCCTCTTTTGTGGTGCTAGGAGAATGGTTACAACTTTGCCCTTTAAGCATGAGTTCTCCCTGTTTATTGTTGAAAAGGGTAGATTCTGGAACCATAACAGTAATTAGCTCCAAGATTTCTCTCCACTGACTTGGACATTAGACCGAATGGAGAGAAATATAATAAATGTAATGACCTAGGAAAGAGTATGCAGATTTTTCAGTTAATTAATTTCTCCTGGAATTGCTAACATATATATAATAACATACATAACATATATATATATAAAAAAATAACATATATAATATATATTACATTAAATATAATAACAAATGCATAAGTAATTGCTAACAGTGGTAATGGAGAACATTGGCCTGTTGTTAATGGCAGTTCTAGGAGAACATCACAAGTGTTTTCCACCTCTTCTGCAGTATTTGTTAAATCAAGCGTTTTGACTTGCAAGAAMTTTGATTTTATTTAGAAGCAAATACAAGACTTTCACAAACTTCCTGCCTTTCTACCTGAAATAACTTTCATGTACAGGATTCATGAATCATGCAACTTGATGGAACAAACCAGCCTTTAATACTTTCTATTGATTTCATGAAAAAAGGACGAGAAAGTAAATTTGCAATTGCTCAGGCGTATAAGTGAGCTAATTTACTCCAGTTTCTTAAAACTAATTAAAGATACAACAATGCAGTCAGATTAAGGTTGTAGTTTAGAATGAAATGAGGAATAAGCTGGTTCAAATGATCTAAGAGTCCTACTAATAAAACAGATAACCAATTTTATTTAAGAGGCTGCCCCTAGGGGAAAAAAAAAATGTGTGGCAATTTTCCATTGAGACTATTGAAGGAGGAGTCACCTTCTTTTCAGTCTAAGACCTCTGTCATTATTTTAATCAAGCAAGCCAAAAGACCTTTCTGGTGAAGAATGTTGTTTTTTCAGTGGGTGCACTCATACACTGCAAGCATCCATTATGCCCTCAATACCTCCTGAAAGAGATGGCCCAAAGGATGGATGTCCTCTAGAAGTGCTGCAATATACGTACTTGAGTCACTCKCCTATAGCTTTACCTTTGAGAAATTTTACTCGTTATTTTTTTCATGTTTCATTAATTTTATTAGTTTTAACTTTGCCCTTGTTCACACAGTGGTGAAGCCATATTTCAATAATTGACTGTAATAATAATCTTTCAGACATGGCCACTTTAGCAAAGTTTATTTAAAGCTTGTGTTCTAGTTTTGAAGAATCTGGGAACTAAACTCAATGAATAACTCAGTGTTGTTTACAGTTACAAAACTGTTAAAGGTGTCTCTCCCAAAAATGCACATACCTGCCCACAAACATACTTAGGACAGATCAGATAAAACCAAAAGCAGCAATTGAGAGGCAATTTATCTTTGTGTGTGTGTGTGTGTGTGTGCATGTGATACTTAAATTACAAGGTTGTTAATGAAAAAGGGGAAGAAAGGGGTCAAGCAAAAACAGGTTGCTGGTCAGTACACTTGTCTGACTGAGCCCTATGCTTGGTAGCTCCATCTTTTCTCCTAACAGATCGCTTCTTCTTTATTGCTTCTTAAATGAAAGCTTACCTGGCTTTAAAGCCCATTACCTGAACCCAAAAGTGTCTGTGTAGTTGCTGTGGCCAAAATGCTTGGTGGTAGACTGTGTTTACACCTTATTTTACTGTGAAAAAAACAATATTTAATGAGTTAGTATTCTAAAAAAAAAAAGAAAAGAAAAGCAGAGGAATAAACTAGAACTCAGTGATTTTCTAGAAATACAAGACTGATGGGAGCCTAGGCTAGTAAGGAGATCTGAAATTCTGGCCAASATAACTAAGAGCATCAAAAATTTTTCTAAAACTATCTTATTAGTTACTCAGTACCTCCAATCAGCTCATTCTTTCAATGACAATTGTTTACAGTATCTCTTAAACTGTGTGACAAGACCAAAAGAAGGAATTGGGGGACTATAATGATCATATGTTTTATTTTAATGCCTTTTGGCCCTAAAAACACAAATTACATGCTCTCTTAAAATTGATAATGGATAAAAGTTTCTCTGTGGCCTATTCAAATCTGGGTCTATATTCATCAAATGAAAAACTATTAACTTCTTAGTTTAGTAGTAGCTTTACTTAAAACAATCATAATTTACCTTTTAATCCTTGAAATTTTGATTTTGCTATTCTAACTCTGTTAGAAGGTAACTCTTACCAGATATGTCATGCAGAGAGAAACTACGCTATTAGGTAAAGTAGTTAGAGAGGCAGGATTTGGCTTAAAGGTGGTTTTAGCTTCAAATAGTTAACAGGTGGACAGCTAGAATATATGCCAAGATACATATTTTAATACTTGTGCATCTCCTTGAGCTTTTTTAAAAATAATTTACCTCTATATTCCTGGAAATGCATGTCAGCATTTTGGAGTCAAAGCAGAGGCTGAACGTTAGCTGGTCATATTTACCTTAGTCATTGTAAATAACTATTCAACTTCAGTAATGTATATGGTTGACAGAATACGGGATAGAAGAAGATGAATTTATCACTAAAGCACAGTTTTTATTATTGAACACAATAGATAAGCCCTTCAGGGCACAAATGTTAAGAAGTTCAATAAAGGTGGTTCACAGTTATAGAAACTGTGAAGAAATAACCTGAAGTTACTTCCTACTTTTGTGATATTCATATAAAAAGTATCAAAGCTGTTAATGAAAATATACAGATGTAGAAAAGATGTAGAAGTAAATGATGATGTAAAGGAAGTAAAGTAATAAACAAAAGCAGTTACATAATATTCATTTTTTTCCAGCTATAAACTGACCACATTCATGAATCATTATAAAATATCAAATATTTAGCTAGTGGCTTTAGAACACACTTTCATTAAGTGCATATCAAATCCCTTTAAACTTAAGGAATTTATAAATTGACTGCAAACTTTTTTATTGCAAGTTTTCTGTATTAGCAATTAAATAAGACCAGAACATGCTGTGATGAAGCAGCCATGAAGAACCCTGTTATGCAGTTGATCACTGAATACCCAAAAGAGATGAGAAAGAAACAAGCAATTCTTCCCCCCTGCCAAAGTACCTACAGCTTTAAGTCTCTGGCCACTGATAGCTAAGTGCTTTTAGGCCTTACATTGAAAACCATTTGCAGGTAAAATTTCCTTAACATTAGTTATTCCATTTTGTCAGCTGGACTTTGATTACTCACCTCCAGGGTGTGAGTGGCTAGCTCATCCCTGTCGAAAAGTATTTTATAGTGAAGATAACTTTGTAGGAATATATGTTTCTAAACTGAGCAAAAAATATTAACTGCAGTATAAAACTACTACTCTCAGGACTGAAAAAAATTACTGATAGTGTAACTGAAAGCTGTTGGCAAAGTTTACAAGAAGCTATTTCAGTAGAGTAGGCTATTTTACTGTCATCAAAGGAATATCTTTCATTCAAAGTGTTGTATAATGTTGTCCTGATGTAATTGGTCATCCTAGTACACATTTCTACATTTTAACTTACCAATGGCAAGGATCAATATTTTCTATAAAAGAGTAGGGTTTTTTCAATATATCTTTTTATAGAAATCTTTGTTTTTCTTTGACTTTTATTATCTTGTTGTAGGCAAATTATTATAAAATATTGTATTTCTAACATATACAGTACAGCCAGAGAAATATTTAAAAATGTATTTTGTGATATTATTAAAAAACAGCAAACGTAACAAAGCTGTATAAACATCAATAGCTTTTTTTTGCTGAAGCTCTAGCTAACCTAAGAATTTTGCTTGCCCCTTCCTTGGGTTACTCTTCAGTACATAGCTGTCACGCTTTGCTCACATAAAACACATGCAACCAAGATATAATTATTCAACCCAATACCATTATCATTAACTTATTATTATGAGCTGTTCTGTCAATATTCTTCTATTTGTGCTTCCTTTACATTGTACTTTATTGATCCCRCTATACTCGATCATAATTCATGTACTGTAAAATTTGCAGTGTTTCAACAATTATTCACAAATGTACTGTTGCTTATGTTATATGTTTACCTCATTGCACTAAAAATTCTTCATGTTTGCAACGTTTTTTCCCCATAAAAGTAGACCACAGTTGATGCGAGTGAGTAGGTACAACTCACACACCATCCAGTGTACTGCCCTAACTAAGGGCCTAACGTTACTACTCCTTTGGAAGTAACTGAGGGGATAAGAGAATACACAAAATGGAAGAAAGTCCCTTCTCCCTTCTAATTTCCAAAGCCAGAATACTTTGTTATCTATCTGTGGTGCAAGAAGAGGGGAAGGATATAAAAGTCCTACAGCCTTCAGACAGCCTTTGAAACCTTACAGCATGAGAGCTGCATATGGTGGTGTGCAGACTTACTTCATGACCATGATGAGGACAGAGATGGCAGTCCTGCCCTCCCATAGCTCTTGAAGGGAATTAAAAAAGGGATGACTAGAATCAGGAATAAAAGGACAAGCATCCAGCTTGTGTCTTAATGCGCTTACAGCGTTCGAGATTTGTCCCCAAAGTTCATTTAAACTGTATTTTTTGAATAGTCAATATCATTTTAAAGACTTTAGTGATGGTGATTGCATAGCCTCTTATGAGCTATTTGAGTGCTTGTTTAAATATTTCTCTTATGAAATCATTTGCATAAATTATTATAAGTGGAACTACAAAAATTTAGGCACTCTCTCTTTAGAAAGAATTTGTTTTATTACTTCTCCTAAGGAATTTGTTTAGCGCTTAAGGATAAAGCTCTGATTTTTGGGGAGAGTGGAGCAAGACAAAAAGTGAACTCTACAAAAGTTAAAAGCCTAATTCACGCTGAACATTACTAGTTGCTTGCTATATGGATAATATTGTTACTTTGAGTAGACATATTCTTGCAGAGAATAAATACTGTCTTGTTTGATTTCACTGGTTACCAGATCAACTTTTACTGTTGAATAGACCTTGACCTGAATTTCACTGATTGCAGTAAATGAAGAGTAGTAATGAAAAGGATAAAGAGCCTGAAAGGGTCTATTCTTTGTATTCACCTCTACTTCATACATCAATCTGTAACATCTCTCTGCTGTTTAATTTGTTGAAAAGCATAAAGAAAAGTGCATGGAGACTCACAGACTCTGCAGATGTTTCATGTTTTGTGTCAGCGGTTTATCCATTTCTTTCTGTCCTTGCTATTAAAGAGCATTATTGTTTTCATATTGGCACATCCTGAAGGCCAAATTAAGTGCAATTATCTGTAAATGTGATCACTGCAAGTGATTTTTTCCTGACAAAATTATTGTTATAATTTAACATTGAGTTTGACCAGGGCGGCTAATAGCATTGTTCTAGAAAAAACGAAAACAAAAAAGAACTTCAATACATAAGTCCTAACATGTACAAATTGAAATATATTAAGGTTATTTATATTAACTTTTAATTTTTCTGATGCCTTCTTGTCTGCTTTATCAGATAGCATTAGTGATGTTGAGGCCAGCGTAGCTCTAACATAGATCAACAGACACAAGGCTATTTTTTTGTATTTCCTATATGTGCTTGGACTATGGATAAAACTTTGTGATTCACTTGTAAAAAAGCTCTGTCTAACTTCTATGTACTACCTCTTGCACTTTGTTGGGACGCTTTTCCCATCCATCCTTTTTTATACTTGCTGCATACAGATCTAGGCAAGGTTGTGTTTCATTACATGTTTATAGAAGTGAGAGAATTTTTCTCCTGAATGGGGATGTTGAATGTCATTGTAATGTAACTACAAAAAAAAAAGCCCCGAGGCTTTTTGAAGGAGGGAACCAACAGCAAGCAGTGGTGTAGTTGCTGATTTGATAGAAATTAAAGCAGTAAGAATGAAAAGGGGGGGGAAAGAAGAAAAAGATCAAACGCTGTAATAATTTGTAGGAAGGGCACAAGATAGAAATTTCTTGCAGTGCTGGAGCTGCTAGAATATTTTCTTTATTACTGTAACTGACATGCACTAAAATAAGMGGTAATTAGCACTGTGGAAATAATCACAACTAGATGAATTGTGGAAGCATATATTTTATTGTAGCTTAGCCAGTTTCATTAACCCACATGGGGTTACAGTTCTTCGGATCAGACCTAGATGAAAAGTTAGTTTTGAGAGCAGAAAGGCAAAATTCCCACGCCTCTTGCATTATGCATGAGACATGCTCATTTGGCCCTCGCTGTGCCTTCCCATGCTCTGGAGCTGCTGTCCTTCTGAGGCCAGTAGCACCACCGTGCTTCACGCTTCCTGAGCCTCATTTGCACAGAGTCCTGATGTGGCAGAGGGATGCTGAGGTTAAGCATCAAAGGAGCATATCTCCTTGGGAAGGAATAAGCAAACTTGAGAGAAGGTACGCACTTTGGAGCTACAGCCTTCTGCTGATCCTTCTGCATCATGTAACTAATACCACCATCACCCCCTAAATGTCACAATTCCTGCCTAATCCACAATGCAAATACCTTTTTTTAACATCACTGATTATATGAAATGGCAAATGTTGGATCAGAGAAAGGTAGAGATGTTTTAGTAGGAAATAAAGTGATAAAGTAATGGCATAACTGCAAAAAGAACCTAAACTTAGATTAAGAGCAGGAAAAGTCCTCCATAAAAAGTTTCAGTTGGCATTGACTGGATTGAGTCTTCAATGAAAGAACTTTTTGTGATACTGCTTGCTTTTCCTGTTTTCCTGAAGATTATACCACATGAAATTTTGTGAGTTTTTTAAAAAATTAGTTTATTGTATTAAATGTATTAATGTATTTTTAAGTATGAAGTATAAATTAGTCACCTTTCATGAGTAAGTATCAGTGTCCTCATTAATCAGATGGCAGATCTTTGATGCTTTCCTCTTCAGTTAGTGAGTCACCAACGCTCATCAGTGTTGTCACTAACTGAAGTTAGAGGCCTTCTGGTACATTGTGACTGTGTAATAACTGCTGTTCTGCCAACAGCAATCATAATTTTCTTTTGCTGATATTGCTAATCTTAATCTGTTTGAACACAAAAATTGATCCTTTATTTTGTGGCTTTAATTTTTAAGTATATTTTTAAATGATTCTAAACTCTTCTGTGCAGATGTAATCCACTTGCARATAACAATATATAATCCTTTATATTATGAGAAATTAAGGCTTAATGCACTTTGTTAAATCCACCATTTAATAAAGGCAACATAGTATTTGTATAAGACCAGTATTTGGGCTAATCCATCTGCCTTTCTCTCATGAAATCAGCAAAATCTCTGTACTCTTTGGAACTAAAGGCTTATCTTTGTACTATCTGTGAATTAGCCCAGTGAAAATTGGATAGTAATGAACTTCAGCAATGCTTTAGAAAGGAGTGAAGGAAAGCTAAAATGTATAAATTAAATGTACAGTGCTGAACTGAGAAAGTGATTGTGTCCATTGCATTTGAGTCATGAAAATTGATTATGTTTAATGAACCGTTGCTTCTGAGTTCTCTGTCAGAAGCTTAGAAGACTTCCAACATCAGAGCCTTTCTCTTCAGGCTACAAATCTGAGGAATTTCCTAATATGAAAGTGTCAAGAAACTTTATAACAGAACTGATAAAATTATGCATAATAAATCAGCAATGGTACATCTAGTCTTTCCAGGTGAAATTGCTGGTGTTCACCACAGAGTTCTGAAGGAACCTGAACATGAAATTRCTGATTGCTAGGTGTACTGTGTAACGTACAATTTAAATTGACCATGGGGCGGTAAATGAGATGCTAATTTTTTTATGTCT
This sequence comes from Rhea americana, assembly GCF_003343005.1. Classification (NCBI taxonomy): domain Eukaryota; kingdom Metazoa; phylum Chordata; class Aves; order Rheiformes; family Rheidae; genus Rhea; species Rhea americana. The sequence continues at coordinate 2,476,350 of NW_028186745.1, forward strand.
CCCGGTATGAATAAAGAAGTCAAATAATATTTTTTGACTCCTAGAGAGCCAAGAGAAACTGTAATAAAAATTTGAATTGGTAAATTAATCAAAAAATATGATTATAGAAGAGGCAATGCAGTTTTAGCAGRAGGAAGTAATGCCTCATTACTCTGTTAAAATTCTTTGAAGAAATAGCTTTCGGATAGCACGGATCCAACCAGTTGAGTATATGCCTTCATTAGTGTTTGCTTTGGAGCAGTAATACTCTTTAATTTAAAGAGTTTCTTGGTAGTGCTCATTTACTGCTTCTTTCTTCAGTTCAAAGAGTGGTTTTGATGTGTTTGAAATAATAGATTTTGCTTGGAGCACATGAGAAGTTCCAGTCTAGGTAACAACAAATATACTTGCTTTCCAGATAGAGATGGGACCCCTAAGTGCCCAAACCAGTGCTCGGTCTCACAGACAGATTGAAACAACATTTGTGATGGGCAATAGTTTAAATTTAATCTGAAGTAAAATTTCTGAACTGCATAGAGTGTAAGCATAGGGATCACAGCTTTAAACTCCTGATCTCTTCTTTGTCAATTACTTGCTAATACGGCCATAGCTTTGGCATACTTTCAAAAAGTCCATCCCTAAAAAATCTTAAGGAAACTTGTGAAAAGAAAGAAGGTCCTCTTGGAGAATTAACTTACTGATAGCAGGAAACAGATGGTAGAAAGAAGTGGTCAGTTTTCACAAGCAGGGGAGACTACTGGTAGGGTTCACCAGATGGCTATAACGGTACCAACATCATACAACATACTAGTAAAAGTTGTGGAAGAGCATTTCAGTGACAGAGCCTTCTACTGATGCACTGTTGTTAAGTGTGTTCAAAATTAAAACCAAATGCAAAGGGTTGCAGAAATGTTTCCTAAAATAGAAAAGGTAGGAAGAAGGGTAGAGTAACAATTTCTGTATGAGGATGACCAGAATTATAGAAAAGATTCTGTACAAAAGTCTATACAAGAAAGGACCAATTATTCTAGGACTCTTCAATCCATGAAAGGGACAGTGAAAGGGGAATATCATAAAGGTCTATAAAACCACATGAAGTACAGAGAATATGAACAGAAAAAATACTCAGTTTTTCCCATAGCATAAGAACAAGGAAGTACTACAAAAAATCACTAAAAGGCAGCTTTCAATTAAAAAAAATACATATTTTTAGTCACCACAAAATGAAATCGCTGCCAGAGTTGTCTCTAAATGCCAAAAATATATGTATAAAAGTAACTCAAAAATTAGGAAAACATCAAGTTTGGAAGCCCAGCAAGAACTGCTAAATGTATTAAGGATTAAGGACAGCTCTGACTTGTGAAGTTTCTTACCGCTCTGCAGGAGCTGAAAGGGTGTGCTGGAGTGCCCCTCTCCATCCTTCCCCTCTCGCRCTGCAGGACAGTACGCTCCACTGGCCAGCTGCATGGGCAACGTTCTGAACATGCAGAACGAAATACTGAACTGAACCTCTGTTGTCTTGCATCTCTCCGCTGATGCCAGCAAATTGCCTCTAAATAGGGTCGTCACACTGACTCTTTGAAGAACATAACACTCTAATTTGTAACCAGCAAGAGGCAATGAAATGAAGAAGATAAACCTGCTCTTCCTCWTGCCTGTGCTGTTCACCTGTAACTGGAGAATCAATCTTGCAAATATGCTTATTCTTAACATTGCATGAATTCATCGAAACTACCCCTTTTGAAAATTGGAACTTTAGCTTTCAAACTGCTAGCTACYGAATAACTTCTGACAAATGTGCAGTTATCAGAAGTTAAGCAYGCAGAAACCAGTATCTCATAAAAGAGAGAAGGCAGTGGAATGAGTTGATTACAAATTCATAGGAAAACTTAATAATTTTTTTTTTGTAGTCAAAGCATACAGAATTTCAATACATTCTCTACTACAGATGTTTACAAGCGAGTAAGTGTTCACATTCAAACACGAAATGCCTGGTATTTATTTATGCAGTATGCTTGTCTCACCAGCGTTAYTTGTTTAAATCTGATTCTCTATAGTGTTTGAGTTCCTGCTTTTAGTGATTTTAATGTCAAAGTGTTTTTAGAGTAGGTCCATAAGGCATTCAATATTTTGTAATTTTAATTTTGTTGACGGACTGCAAGGGCTGTGTTAAGCAAAGCTGACACAAAGAAGTGATCCTACTTTGCTCCTGAAGATTAGTCTCCTAAATCTAAATACTAATGAGAGAGAAATCCTAGACATATTTTTTTAAAGTATCTTAGTGTGACGATAGTGTAACATTAAAGAAGAAAAAATGCCAAGGGCTGCCTAACGGTTTCATGTTTATTTTTATTTGTAGGCTTGCATACCTGAAATGTTTGATGCTATTATGCCAAAATATAAAAGCTTAGTTTCCTAAACTGTCAACATAATCTCTCCTCTAGGAAAAYTGTTACTTCAAACTAATTTAGAGCTTATAATTTTAATTATATTTAAAACATAATCTTTAGTGGGGGGAGAGCAAACTCTGTACTTATGGTAAATAGTGCCTGTGATARTATTGTTTTTTCAGAATAAAAGATAAAGGTCAGAATTTGAAAACTTATAGGTRATTTTGTTAATATCTCTTTAAAGATTCCATCACTTAGGTTGCATAATAGGCCTTTGGGTTCTGTGATGTTACATATTCCAGTTTTTCAAAGTGATTCATTTAATTCTCTATGATTTATATAGCCTTAATATTTTTATTAGACAAGTAGCTATGAGCATCTGTCTTCTTTATGATCCCAAATAATGTGAGGGTGTTATATAATAAAATACACTGTATACAATGTCTCCTTTATATCTTATCTATGTTGGTTTTTGCAGAAAGAAGTTGACAGAAATTGATATAAGTCACTGAATACCTTTACAATTCTGTCCCTCACAAAAATAATCTGTAGGAAATGAAACAAGACAACTCCAAAATGGATGCAGATCATAATAACGTAGCTATGTATTGAGCAAATGTCTTCAATGGCAAGCAAAAAGCTTGATACTTTATTTAGCTGAATGTTCTTATAGGCTGTTACTTTTTTCCCTTTGCAGTGGAACTCACTGAAGTAACGTTGTTTTTAAAAGTTCCAAAATGTCAAAGCATTTTGACACAGGRAATCTCAGTTTCTCATCTCTCTGATGAATATATTTTACCTCCTAACTGAAATGCGAAATGCTGATACAAGGCTCTTCCAAAATGGGTACCTGCGGTCTGATCTCAAGAGCACTGCAGAGGCAGTGTGGATTGTGGGTAAAGAAAGTGGATGAGAGAGCAAGAGTRGATGAAACATAACAGTAAGACTTCTTAAATTCTTCTAATTACCATATCAAATATGGCAAAGAACAGGAGGAAGCACTGCAAACAAAACTTTTCATGATGGTAGAGCAGCAAGATCGTTTATACATCTAGAGATACTAAATTGCATACTTTCTGTAACCCAGCATATTTTGACCTTAAAATATTATTCTGAATACAAGAAAAAGAATATTAAAGAATATTTACTGCAAATATTTCACTTCCATAGCAGTAGAGAAACCTGAAATGTTGGAGAAATAGGGCAGCGCAAATATATGTGAAAATTGTTATGCCTCAAAAAAAGTTTTCAAAAAAACTAAACAAAAAAACTTAAAAAAAATCTCTGATACTTTATACACTTGAGGACAATATTGTATTGCTTTTTGATATTGCAGGCTTGGAATATAAACAATACAAATGATAGACTCAAGAAATTACTGCGCTGTATTGTCAGATGTGTTTTCCAGGTGTATCACTGTCATAGAGCTTTCCTAAATCTTTTCCAATTTGACAACAAAAGTTTTCTAAAACAGATGCTAAATTTGCAGATTCAGGGAAGGATGTAGCCACAGTCCAGATGTGGAGGGGGATGAACAGTCTCTCTCCTGCTACATGTCCTAGAGTGCACAGCCCCAATGAAGGACAGAAGACAATAGCTCCCTTAGCACTTCCAGTAGATCTGCCTTTCATATACCCATAATAGTCTTAATAAATGCAAAGATAGTAGAAATTTTATTCCTACTTGATATTTTCCCATTTATAAAGTAAGGGATTGTATTCATTTTCTCTGTTGTAGCACCGGGTAGGAGCCTATATTCGTTATGAATCCTAAATAATTTTTAATATCCCTGTATTTTTCACTATTATCTTCCCTATTGTAAATATGAGAAATTCATATTTATTTCCTAAGTTTATGACCTTGCTGGCTATTTTAAGATGCACRTATGTCAAATGAGTCCATAATAATGGCAAACTAGACTGGGAGAAGACCCAGAGGCTAAAATTAAGACTAAAATGTAATAGAGGATTTTAATTCTATTTTACATTGGATTTTAGTATTAAACTAGCTTATTATTGTTCTTCACTCCATGAAAGATTTCAATGTTTGTGTATTTTACCTACAGTGATTTTATAGTCTTTTCAAAGGCAAYACCAGTTGGTTTGGTAAACCATAAATAATTCTCCAAAGGTTCTTGTCTTTACAGGCATAGTACAATCAAATAGTCTCATTTTCCTWCAGTACAGAGTTTATTGTAAGAAGATTCTTGGCAAAATATAAAAGAGATTTCCATTTGGCTGTGCCTCAGTTAAAGAACTAGCGTGTTGAGTAACAATTAATTTATCTGACTGGGCAAAGATTCTCCTGTTACTGTTGAGAAACTAGGTCCTCTAGGAAACCTCTTAATTTACTTTGCATGCCAGTAACAGAGAGATGTAGGCATTCTGTACACAGCTGCAAACATTTTTGGAAGATTTTTCATCCATAGAGCAATTTATAGAGACTAATGTATCTTAAGATTCCAAWAAGAAACATTCTTGATCAACAGGAACTTCATCTGGCCATAAAAATGGTTAAGGTTAATATAATTGGTAGTTCGTTTTGGGAGATTTATTCACAAACACCTTTTTTAATATGTATCTTCATATAGATATCTGATTATATGAGAATATTATTTGACTGCATTTTTTAACCTACTTTTAACCCTACACAAAGTAAATGAAGGTAATTTGCTGCAGCATTGAGTCAAACCAATAGGACATGCTGATAATGCATCTAAGGTGATCACTGATGATATTTTCATGGTACTTCCTAATGGGTCATGGATAAATAAAACATTGCAGCTTACTTATACTGTCTACTGTACTGAAAAGAAAAGTCATCACAGAAAGCTCTGGAGTTTATGGTTCAGCTCTTGCTTATTGGAAAATATGCAAATAATATATCTTATCTGTTCTTTTTGTTCATTAGGCTTTGACAGAGGCACCAAGTTCTTCTATAAAATATTTTTGCAGTTAATTACCTTGTCAGGAAGTCTAAAATGGGGGCTTATTATTTTATAATTTGACAAACCTAAATACTGGCATTTTCTGTAATATGGTGTCACCTCTGCAGCACTTCAGATCTCTTGTTTGAAGTATTAAATATGAATTGCTTTGATTGTTTTTCAAAGTATTTTGTGTTTTCCTTCCYGTGTTATGCATTTTAAATGAAGCATATTAGGTAAACATATTATGTTGCATACACTTTTGCTTGACATACTCAAGTTTAAATCACTGTCTTTTTGACTGTTCTGGCTGTTCCTTTACAGAGCAATCCACCAGTTGTCTAAACAGTCTGATCTCCAGTACTGCATTTAGGAAAAAGCTGATAAAAACTACAGCTGTTAGCCTGAAATAATACATTCTTTGAAAGTCAGGCTTCTTTTACTCTCACTGAACTTTCAGACAGAATGTCTTTCTCAAATATCAAGAAAAAAAAAAGTTTGATGTTACATCTCATCAAATATGTTACCTTTTTTAACCTCAAAATACAACTTGAATACTCAGATCCATTCCATCTGCATGATCATATGTTCACAGAAAGCTTGACCATGTCATATCCAAAAGTTCATTAGTTACAATTCTACATAAAGGGAAAAAATATTTCTGAGGCCGTTTCTAAGCTTTTAATACTCTTCAGGTATAGCTACATCTCTGGCAAAGGTCTAATTTGTTTTGGCATAGGAAACTTCTTYTGGGTAATATTTGTAAAAAAGTGTGGTTGAAATAACTGCCCTTTTTCCCAGTGCTTCACTGGGCATAGGTATGAAGTTAGGACTTATGCTTCTATGTATCCTTGGTCTATGCTTTCAATTTCTGCAACACAGGATAATTTGTTCTTGTATCAGTAAATCACTTGTGCTGTAAACATACTCTGAGCTGGGATGTCTTTACTAGTTTCTCAGTGATAAGTATGTTTTCTGTGATCAACAGCATCAACTAATTGGGTGCACATAGTTTATGTATTTATAAAAATAAATTTAATATAATTTTGTAATATAAATATAATATTAATTATATTAAATACCTATCTTTAAATATAGAACCATTTTTCTGTTTTGTATTTTCTATTGTCAAGGCATCAGTCACCCCTAAGGTGCTTTTGGTAGCTTAGCATTTGAGGAGACTGGCATAATGACAGCTCTTTTACTAGATGATGTTCTGTCATTACTGTTTTTTTTCAGAGAGCTCTAATTACAACCCAGGCATTTCAACTGCTGTGAGTGGAAACTTGGCAGGTGGACTATTACTGCAGGACCAATTTACTCTTCTAATTTTTGAAAATATTGGTTTAGGTGCATTTGTTAAATTGTGGAAACACCATTCCAGTTTGGGATATTTTAATAGCATATTATCAAAGATGCTTTAAAATTAAGAGGCAGTACTTAGCATATCATCTGCATGACTGACACTGGCAAAATAATGAAAAAGTGGAGATGACTGATTAGGTATTGCATGAGAGTCTCCATTTAGAAGTTAACTTTCCTGCAAGTCCTCAGGAAGGATAATAAAAATATTTGTTTCCACGTGTAGCTCAAATAGCCAGTAAAGAAAAGACTAATTTGTGATTCTTGCAACTTGGGGCTTTCTGTGAGCTAAGGTAGAGAAAACTGGCATGACAAAAACCATTTTTTATCTAGCTGTCTGAGTCAGTGGGCTCTAGAAAAATACCCACTGGTGCATCTTTCATCGTATGAGAATATATACATGAAAGATTTGTGTTGTGGCAGAAAAGATGAAATTTCTTAAGATGCCTTGTTCTGTTGATATGTGGAATGCCTGTGTAAGGATATATTCATTTGGATGCTACATTGCATGGGGTACCATGGGGTATTTGGAACTAACATTTCTGTGATAAGAGAGATAGAAAATACTTGGGAAAAAAATAAACCAGATGGATGGTTTAGTTTTCTTCATCCTCAATAATATGCAACATTTGAGTAAGTACTCAGGATAACTCTGATATAAAAGGAGAGAAGAAAGAAAATGCCTAGTGGCAACTATTGCTAAATCAAGTCACCCTCCCTCAGAGCAAGCAGAAGCATCTGCTGCAGCTTTGAGATACTGAATCTGATGACTCCTGTGCCTAAGTACCTGTGCTAGGAAAGCCAGCATTGTCTAGCCTCATTTCTACTCTCTTGAGTCTTTCCTAACTTCCATTACAAAAAATCCTGTCAGAAGTACACCCATTTTGCTTTATCACACTTTCCCAACATGGTCAGGTGAAACTAAGTGAGATCTTTCACAGAGGGGAGGACCATCTGTGTCAGGAAGCCATGTAAAATTTGTCCTTTTGCTGACAGATCTTCCCAAGGCTCCCCAGAAGTCTTCATCTAAAATTTTTGATGCTGAACTCTTTTTAAGGCATCCCTGTGCCTTCAGCAAGGATGTTGCCTGAGGCTCAGATGCATTTCCAGCACAGATCCTTGAGTTACACCACTCTGCAGTCTATGAAAACAGTGTCAGTGGTGTGCTTGCTCGCTGGTTGTCTCTGACCTCTACCAGCACCAATGACATGTCTTATTAAAATAAATCCTGCTGATTCCATTCTTTTGGAGATGTCTCATACACTTCCATTGAGATTTGTCCATTAAAATATGAAAGAACTCCAACATTTGCATTAACAAAGCTGAATCCTTGTATCCAGGCGACGCAGTTTTGCAAAGCGGTTTCTGGAATCATTGCTTCGTTAAGGACCTTTACAATGTAAAGCACTGACACAGTCCAATCTGAATACTTCAGAGGCATTTGAATTTGTATTAAGACTGAGGTTAAACCCTTCAAACAGCTCTTCCTATTTCCTCATAAAAAGAATTTCAACATGGAGGACCASATTTACGCCTAGGAAACAAAAGTCTTCAAAGATAAAGGCTTTGACTGTGCTTCAGCTAAATTTTTTGTACACTGTATTACAATGTGATTAGGGCACAGCTGTAGTCTACTCACTCATCTGGTCTTTTAAGAGATGGCATGTCTGCCTCATAATGTTGCTCTGCATTTAATATTTTAAGTGGCAAAAATAAAATGAAATAAATTTTGAATTTTTACCTCAAGTTTGTGCAGTCACATTGTTGTACTTTTAATGAAATGTTAAAGACTTTAAGTAAAAATGTCAAAGACTCTGCCTGTGCTTTCCTGAAGTCTTTTCTTTTCAYATCTCTTGAGTTTCTTCACTAGGCCATGGTATGCTGAGGAAGAAGCCAGAACCATCTGTCTTGCCATTCTAAAAATTTTTTGTTGATTTTTGARCTTGGTTAGTGAGAAAAAACTCCTATACTAGTGAAAAAACAGAAAAATATAAAGGATTTAAAGAGCAAAAGTGGTCCAACTGTCTTTATTGTTTTAAGTTCTTCACACTTCATGGCTCTTGGCTGGGAAGATCCCGGACTGGGTGAAGGAATGTAGAACAGTCCTAATTCCGAGTAAGTTTTTTTTTTAAAAAAAAAATCATTCATATTGACACAAATTACTCGTACCTATTGAAGATTGTCTGCTACTTCTCAACAATAACAAAAAGCCTGTACAAATAAAGCAGGCCATTAAGTTCTGTATCATTTCTTGAACAATTGACTATTATTTTATTTTCTCTTTTTAAAGAAGAAAAACCTACATACTTACTGTTCAGTTAGCTTTTTAGATTAAGATGCTTGAAACAGTCCAATCTGAAAACAAAYGCAGTGAACAGTAGTAAGTTGAGGGACGTTCTTAGGATATTTTCCTAAGAAACTTGGTCACCTTCATGAGTGATATTTGATGAGCAAAGCAACAGAGAAAATGTCATCCTGTTATCTGGTCTGAAATATTCAACACTTCTAAGTTTGCCTAGTACTTTAAGGCCTAAATTTAAAAATTTGGCCACCTCCTACTTTTGCACAGAAATAATTTTAAAGGACTTTGAATTACTGAAAGCAGAGTAATCATACAATGGATATTTGCTTCATAAACTTCTGTCACGAATGAGGACACAGGAAAAAAGACTATGCAGAGGATAAAAAAATCATTATTTCTGAAGGTTTTCAATAAATATTGGAAGGAAATGATCCAGAAAAATTCTTTTCATTTTAAAAGCCTTTGCAATACTCAATTTTAAATGATTTTAAAATGCTTCAGCATGCGATCATTTTGTTCAGGAACATACCATTCTTTCCCTTCCCATTTGTCATGGTGACCCCTAAATGTTTTTCCTTTATCTGTAGATTGTCATCATTTTTTCTTTCATCTTTTTGTATTTCTGCTATCTAAAAATGGACGGTCAGGTTGTGAATTTGAGCTGCCAAAGTGCTCAGGCCATTCAAGTCAAGCTCCAATGACCAGACTGTGGCAGGTATCCAGTGGAAGAGGACATTAATGAGGGGCTTTTGAATCATTGAGATCACCAGCTGTAGCAGGAGGTGATGCTACAGCTCAGCTGCATTCCCAGCTCATCCTCATCTTACAATACAGCAGCTGACTTCCTCTGCCTGGGATCTATGCACCCACCTTTTGGACCCTTACTTTTGTGAGATCTGATCTTGAACTGATCTTAGAACACCCAGTAATACAAAGATTTTGGTATGTAATTTACAGGTTAAGGATATTTGGCYATCATGATCTTTAGGTGAAGAATGCATTGAATGGGGTGTTATCTTCAGAAGAGAACTACATAGGGAAAATAATGGGTTTCAGTTTCCACTTATAAAGCAAAACTTGACCTGAACAGATAACATGCTATTTTCAAGTAATATAACAGTTGGCTCTGGGGATAGCAGCGTAGCTCTATGCATGTTTAGCCTACTTTCCATATAAGTAGATATATACTATAATACTATCCAGGATGTGTTTTAGTAGTCCATTAGTAGTTTAATGCGCACTGTAGATGTTGATGGCCCAAGGCTTTCAGTGGATCTGAGGTGCGTACTTACGGTCTGCTTCAGCAGATTTTGTATTTTGATACACCCCTGCAGGTCTTAATGTTGTAGTATAAGACATAAACAGGTATTATTTCTGATTCAATGTCTGCCCACAAAAATGTGAATTTAAGGTAAAAAAGCATCTTTGGAATTCTTGGGCATTTTGGGTTTGTATTTAATCCATCATTGCTCTTTGAATCTATTCTCAGTAACCTAATGAATAAAAAAATACTCTGTTTCTCTGCCCCTGTCTGCTGCCTCCACCTTAGTCCAAATTTATTTTTAGTAAGCACTACTGAGAAGTTAGAAAAACAGCCTAAAAYAATGTTTCAAGATTATAATTTGCATATCTAGTAGTCATTTGTATCCCATAAAAATAACTATGGGCCCACCTTTTCTTCAGTGAAGAAACAAGGAAAAGACTCATAAAATAAAATGATTAAATAAAAAAGGAGAAGAGTGCATTTAGTATCTCTGTGCACTGTATACAAATTTATATTATGTTGTTAGGGCATGACAAAATAACTGTGGGAAGTAGAATATATCAGAGAAGGACTTTAGACAGAAGTGATGTAAAGACAAAATGGAAGGTTGTGACCCTTTCTCCTGAAACTAGTTTGAAAACTTATTGTTTTGCCTATCAAGGAGGAAAATAGCATTCAGCACAATATCTGCTTCTACAGGCAGATGGTGCTTGTCCCTTATAGCAAATAATACGGTTAAAGGTTTTGCAGAATTGGAATTTTTAAGTGTTATGTGAGCTCCCATGGAAAATATAGGAGGAACATCTGTGAGGCTGTGTTTTGTCTTCAGATCTGAACGAAATACTGTAAAAGCATTGATACAGGTTGACCTCAAAAGCTGCTCATGTACAGATATTTTCTACAAGCATGGAGTGTGAAACTGGAGTGAGTTCTTATCCAAGAGAAAACATCCTGATTTCCTAAGGTTATGGAGATAGAATCCTTGATGCATCTCATTTTCAATCATCATCATCATCATCATCATCATGACAGTTTGCCTTTTAAGTGCAAACAGACTTCTCAGTGCTGTACAGTAATGTAAAGACAAACCCTGACTTTCAGGAATATATGTTTTCATCAGAGAAGGGAARCCAGAGAAACCATTTGTATTCACTTACATATATATATACTTATAWATATATATATAWAAAATTAGTTATGAAAGACCTAAATAACAGTGTTACTTTTTTTAACTTTTGGTTCTGTCATACCTCACTCTTTTTTTTTTCCTTTTACTCATGCATTATTTAAAATTAGACTTCTAGCTCTTCAGGACCATGATCATTACTTTTTATGTGCATGTGCTGAGTGTAATAAAATGTTACTGTTTTGTTTGGTTGAAGTCTCCGGATGTTAACAAATGCTAATACTAATAAAGGCCTGAGCTACCTTCTGAAGAACATCTATAATCTCACCTCAAGGAGCCAAATCTTTAAGTAAATTCTCCTCGCAGTCCTAATTGACTGATCTGTCAGAAAGATGCCACACTGCCCTTGGGAGATCTTCCTCAGTTATGGTGGTTTCCAGACAACTCAAAGTGTCTTTTGTTCCTTCTTTTCTGCCACGTTTTTGTTTGGGTGTAGTTTGTTGGTGGGGTTTCTCTTACAAAAACTAAAATAAAGACAGGATATGTATTCCTTTTCTACTGACYAGTGAGCACAGTGATACCTAGGTGGTTTCCTGCAGATGATGTTTTTGTCTAAAAGTGGCTAAGTTTGCTTTCTTCTCTAATGCTTTGATATTGTCAGTCACTTAATGCTTTGATATTACCAATCAGTAACTGTGGGGAAATACATCTTTAAGTGGCTTTGGCACAAAAAAGTTGGAATTTATAAYTACATTCTTCAAAGCCTCATATTATATATTACTAATTTACTAGAACTCTTTCAGGGAATGAAGCAAACCTCTTTCATAGCCTCCTTATCTCTGAACGATTASTGAATAGAAGAGATATTTTAGATAMAATATCTGAAGCAATTTCAGATATGAAAYACCATATAGACATCTTAGTATTGYCTCTGTTTATAATTTYAACTACTTAATGCTTCAGGTCTTAAGATCCTGTTATCAAGAAAGAGTCTGGTAACTGTGATTTAGTCGACAGTAAAAGATTTTCAAATATGTACACGAATGTGCATATTTATAATTTCTGAGAGCTTTAGCATTCCAGATTTGGAAATACTCTGTTTCCAATATATCATTTTCTTGTTACATAATTTCTATTAATAAGATAAGATTATGTTTTTTACTTTTTCAAGATAGATTAAGTTCTTTAATTGTGTGCATTTAGAAATCTTGGCTCCTTTAAGCAATCTAACTGTAGAATGTTAAAATGAGGTAGTACAGTACATTACTGGAGACTTAGCAGGGAATCCTTATTTTCACTTGGTAAACTATTTGATGTGCAAAAACCTTCCAAATAGGATATATTTTGTTCAACTTTTATTCTCTTGCTTGAAAAGCAGCTGATGAATTAGAAAAAAATGTGATAATGTTAGAAGTTGTGTAAGGCTAGCTCTTTGCCACACTCAATACAGATAAATTTTGCTGGAGATCTGGAATATGCATATTGAAAAAACTACATGTGCTACCTAAATGTAAAGTCCCAGAGAGTAATTTTAAGGACATGGAAGTACCTATTGCAGGCCAAAAAGGGGCCAGGTTGCATACTAACAGGTAAAAACAATGGACAATTGCAGGTTTAGTTTAATAATATTGACATAATTTTTGGCTAAAAACAAAGGTCATTGAGAGGAGTGTCCAAAAGCAGAAGATTAAGGAAAAATATGCCAGTAGAGCAAGCACATCATGATATGTTTCTTCCAGCAACCTTAGAGTCTCCATAGTTGCAATGCAAGGACTTCCAAATCTCTAATGGCTTTTGGGGCTTAATAATTTGTAGTGAATTTCCCTTTTGTGAACCTTTTAGTCTCTCCTTAAATTCATATCAACTTTTAGCCTCTGCAGCTGCTTTCTGGCAGAGTTCACAGCTTTGCCAAATCCTGTATGAAACACATCTTTCTAGTGGTACTGAAGCTGTCACTTGCATCTTCTGATGCCTCCCCAACTTCTTTTAGTGGATGATGCAATGTACCATTAAACACTGTTTGCTCTTCACATCACTTATGACTGCACAGATCTTTTAAAGAGTATTTAATACAAAGGATTTCCTGAGGATAGCTTTTAAAGAGTATTTATAATAGAAAGGATTTCCTGAGGATAGTCCTAAGTCCCGTAGTTCTTTGAGGCAGCCTTTCGCAATGGATGGCACTTTACTCAGCTTTTTAAATTTTTTTCTTCCACACTGCAGCCCTGAACTACTTACCTTTTTCCTCGCAGAAGGCTGACTGAACAGCTCCAGTTCTTCACATAGTCTTATTCCCCTGGTTAGGGCTTTTTTATGTTGCTTTGGATTCAATACCCTGACAGCATAGTTTGTGCATCTGTCCCTGTCAGCTGCTTTTCTTTGTGTGGGGGATTTTGCCCTCATTAGAGGTAATTTGGTGTGAAGTATGGTCTACCTACAAAAGTGGGATTTGATTTATGACAAAACAGAAATCTGTTTTAATTATTCATGAATTTAATTCACTGGTATGTTGCGTGGAGGCAAACTAATGCTAAATATATAGGAGGAATAATACTAAAAATATTTTAAAACTAGTTGTGATACTAAATAGGATTTATATTTTGAGGTTGTTAGGATAGTTCCTATTTAGAATGTGAAAACAGATGGTTTCATAAACTTCTCTGTACATTTAGAATTTTCTTAAGAGTTCTCAGGCATGATTATTTCCACTTCTTAGTCACACTTTATTATTTACTTGAGAACAACCCTAGAATAATTGTTTTCTTCTGCTAACTTTCTTGAGTATGACCATATCAATAATTCATGCCTGTAAATTTTGAAGCTTGTTTGAAGAGTGACATTTATCATATAGAAAGACCTGAWCAGACTTACCTGGATGATCATCATTCTATAATATTCCAGCCCAAAGATCAGGGCTTGTAACAATTATTCGTGTGAAATTGGAACTTTAATACAATTTTTATTTAGAAAATTATTGCTTGTGTAATGCATTAACTGTCTTGCTCCAAAAAGTGTGTTCCTATTAAGTGAGAGTTAGGAGTATGATTTCTTTTATTGCAGCACTTAAAATAATGCCCTCAAAAAGGAGCAAGATCACAGAATAACAGAATAGTCAAGCTTAGGAGGGACTTTTGAAAGACAAAACAGGGCCAGATTAGATCAGGTTGCTTAGTGCCTTGTCCAGTTGAGTCTTGAATCCCAAAGGATCCCTGAACATGCTGAAATCTGCATTCCTGAAGAGCATCATCATAACTCAGCTATATGTCTTGTGCACTTCTCTCAGGACYTAAAACTCTGCCATTTTATGGTCACTACTGTGAGGGTTGTAGTTGACTTCACACGCCTGATGAGTTCTTCCTAATTCATGAATATTGTGTTCAAAGAGTGCCTGACCTTCATATACACAGGCAAGGAATATCAATTTGTTTTATCATGTCTGTGGTTTTAGTCACTGGCTTTTGATACCAGAGACCACGAAACCAGTAACAGAATTGATAGACAGAGTATGTAATCTGACATCCAAGGGTGAATGTGCATGTAACATATTAGTATATATGTCATGAATTATCTTAAATTACCCAGATTTCCAGATTTCTGTCTTTAATGGCAAACAGTGCTGAAAACTTCTGAAAGTTTAATAGCTTTTTGCTCCAGAATAGAATCAAGTTTACTGAGAAGCAGACTAAGGATACAAGTTTTTTGTCACTCAGTAGAATTCAATAAAATCTGATGATAGGATATACCAAGACCAAAGCCTTATTCTCACTCTAAAACTCAAATACTATACAGTGTCTGTTTTGCAAATGCTATCTGTGACAAAGGCTTTAAGAATCTGATATTTCTCAGTTGATAGCTACTGAGATAGGGTAGSTGAATATTTTAATCCCAAAGATTTTTTTTAAACATTGTTGCTCCTTCATAGACCCATGGCATGAGGTTTGCATACTGTGTTACAGAACTGTAATTATTTATTTTATTTTATGGAGCTATGTTATCCATTTTCCATGTTGGGTGAAGTGAATCTTGACATGCTTTCTGCGTGGATGTGAAGGCCACATGCACATTAAAGAGGCCTGGAGATTATACTTAGATGTGTAGAGAAAGATACTTCAAGAGTTTGGAGGACTATATGTTTTTATCGTCCTCCAGGTAGACTGGTATATCCATGTTAGTTTTAGCTGAGACAGCATATATGGACCATTTCATCTTGAAAATTGTGAGTTTTGATCATTAATGTTATAGTCCTTTTAAGTCTTTAATTACWATAAGGTAGGTTATTTCAAAAGGTTTGGTTCCTGTGCATTTTTATATGTTCCGGTTTTAAGTGGTTTGCAATCAACTCAAAGACAGTCAATTACTTCTTACTGGAGCTCTCTGGATGCCCAGTTGTTCTAAAGCATCAGTGAACCAACAAACTCAGGGCAGAGAGTAACTTAATGAATAGCAATCTATTAGTCAAACCATTTCTTAAAGTTTAAAATGCATACTTGATTACTGATGTCTTTTAATTTTATTTTACATTCATTTGAGCTAATTCAAACCAATTAAGCTTGCAAAGTTCTTAAAACAGGGAACAACCGTATTTCTGCTTTGAAGGAAGGAAATCTATGCTAAAACATAGATTTCTCAATATCGTATCATTCTTCTCTTTTATGTATTCAATTTTTATGCATTCTAGAAATTGGTTTTGATTTATTGCTACATTATTTATATTGTTTTTAGTAGCTGACATACTGGCTTTGACATCTATCTTAAATATTTCTATTGAATTTGTCACAAAAATTGTTTAGCAGTACTAATGAAAGTTCAYACATGAAAGTTCAGTGAAGCAAGCATGTTTGTGACTCAGTGAACTTTAWCCCTACCAAATTTTTCAATTTGGTAGGATTACAAGATCATATTTCAACTACTCTTACTGTGGGAGGAGTTCACGTTGTCTCCATTTACCAGCCCATGTAGGCTATTGGAGGTTTAATCCTGGCCTCTCTGAGATAAATGGCAAAATTTCTGCTAGAATCAGACTTGCATTCAAGTTGCTCCAGTGCCGTGGGAGAACTTTAAAATGGAAGCTAACATAAATAAATAAAACGGCTCTATATATTCCAGAATCTACAACAATATTTGTTTGGATCAGTCAAAACTGATGGTGACATTTGTCCCTACATCACATTGTCTGTCTTTCTGTGGGGCATACAGTCTGTTACTAGGAGCAAAACAGCTAAATTTCAGATAGCCTACTTMAACAGTTTTCTACTTTTGAGGGCAACAGCAAGTTTAGCAAGCAATAACAAACTCATGCAAAATAGTCTTTCGTGTCTCCAAATAAAAGCTCATTATATTCAACATTGATTTAACACTGTGTGACACTAAACAAAACCTGCATTATTTCTACATTTTTCACATTTTGGGGGTTTTGAATTCCAGCATTCAGAGAATAATTAATGTCAGGAAGTTGCCCAAGCAAGGCTATACTCTACAGTAAATAATACTTCCTAATTAACACTGTTGCGAATTGGTGACTGAGTWGCTGCTTAACATGCATAGCAGGAATTGAGGTTAAACGTAATGAATTGTATGAAGGCATGTGTTGTGTAACCTGCCTTCTCGCAATGTTTCAAACATTGTGTCTGTTCCCATTCGCTATATTTTGTTGACATCTGGTGAGCTACACCCTGAAGCCCAGTAGTTCTGCAAAGAACCTGCTAAGGCAGACATGAAGTTCCCTTTTGCATTAACCCTAGGAGAAGYGCTGTGCAGTCCTGCAGGCTGTTCCAGTACCAGTTCCTGGAACTTCACCCAGGTGAGCCCGATAGAGTGCCCAGGCACTACCAGRGTCTCTTGGTGTACCTGAGACTGTATCGTGAAGGCTGCCTCTAAAGCACACTGCTCGGCCGTTTTGACCCATAGCTTGCTTCTGTTGATCACATGATGGACCGTCTAGACTGCAAGAAGGGGGTGTTTTGCACATTGTTTACTGACTGTCTTTGCACTGTGTACAAGAAAGAAAAAAAAAATCTAAAAAAAAAGAAGTACAAAATCCCATCTACCATCTTTCCCCAAAGGTAATGGGGAATAGCTCTCTTGGCTGCAGAACAGCTCAAACTCTACAATGATGCAAACCCTCCTGCTGGTGAACAGGCTCGGATAGAGAGCCTGTCACCCAAAACATTGTAAAACAAAACTTCCTTTAACAATTAAGGTTTGGAGAGGTCTGTGACTCAAAAGGAAATTTTTGCRACACATTGATATTGGTTCCATAGCCCGATTACACTGTCATGGTAGTGCCATCTGCAGTAGGTGAGGTTGCCCAAATTTCTGTAAATTGTGTTTTTAAAATGAAATTAAGCCAGTATCTTCTCACAAGCATTCTATGTAAATAGACATCGGTTTAGAGTATAAATGTTGAGAGATCCATTTCTTCTAAATATGCATGGCTTTTTTGCTGTGATGGAGTCCTTCAACTCATAACCATAAACCATATATATAGATAAAGGGATGATAAAATGGTTTAAACTTCATTCATTACTGCAAAAATGGGCCCCTTGAATTATTTTTAGTGTCTCTTCATTGTAATTCAAGAAGAGATGAACAGCTTGGTTTCTTAATCCTGCCTGCACACAACCCTGTCTAACATGCTGTAGGTGTCCCTGCTGAACAGGGAGGTTGGACTATATTATCTCCAGAGGTCTCTTCCACCCTTATTGATTCTGTGATTCTAATAATAGTGTCTTTGGGGGTCTATCTACATTATCAGCTGGAGCAGTACAAAAGGGGAAGGACCAAGCTGTGATTTGGTTTAGTCCAGTCTAGGACTATGTGTCCACATTGCATCTATGCAAGCAAAGGTATACACCAGATGCTAGTCACAGGTGCACACAGACCCTTAGTTAAGTGATAAGTGCATGGATAACTATATCCAGATTGCAAGAAGGGCACCCTAAATGGCACCCATGTGCAGGACTTGGATCTTACTTCCACCAGCAGGGTCACTGCTTGAGGCATACCAAGGCTGTGCATAGCAAAAGGCTCAAAGAGTAGATGCAAAACAAAAGCACACCTAAAAGGAACACCTCAGCACACTCTATGGCTAGGTAGATGCACCTTTGTCATGTTTTGCAACATGAAGTACACCACAGGCTTTTAAAACTGTTTGTGATGGCTGCTACTACTGCAAATGTCCCAAGACTTCAGCTGACATACAATTCTATAAAATAGAAAACTGCATGTTTCATAGAATCATAGAATCAGTCAGGTTGGAAGGACCTCTGGAAATCATCTAGTCCAGCCTCACTGCTCAAGCAGAACAGGGTTGCATCTAGGCAGGCCTTGAAGATCTCTCGAGAAGGAGACTCCACAACCTCTCTGGGCAACCTGGTCCAGTGCTCTGTCACTCTCACAGGGAAGAAATTCCCCCTCGCGGTCAGGCAGAACTTCCTGTGCTTCAATTTCTGCCCATTGCCTCTTGTCCTGTCACACGGGATAACTGAAAAGAGTTTGTCCCCGTCCCCTTGACACCCTCCCTTCGTGTACTTGTACACATTGATAAGATCCCCCCTCAGGCTTCTCTTCCCCAGGCTGAAGAGGCCCAGCTCTCACAGCTGTTCCTCATAGGGCAGGTGCTCCAGCCCTCTGATCATCTTTGTAGCCCTACGCTGGACTCTCCCCAGGAGCTCCATGTCTCTCTTGTAGAGGGGAGCCCAGACCTGGACACAGTACTCGAGATAAGGCCTCACCAGGGCTGAGTAGAGGGGCAGGATCACCTCCCTCGACCTGCTGGCAACACTCTTCCTAATGCACCCCAGGATACCATTGGCCTTCCTGGCCACAAGGGCACACTGCTGGCTCATAGTCAATTTGTCATCCACCAGCACTCCCAGATCCTTCTCTGCAGAGCTGCTCTCCAGCAGGTCAGCCCCCAGCTTGTACTGGTGCCTAGCGTTATTTTTTCCCTAGGTGCAGGACTCTGCMCTTGCCCTTGTTGAACCTCAGGAGGTTCTGCTCTGCCCAACTCTCCAGCCTGTCCAGGTCTCTCTGAATGGCAGCACAGCCCTCWGGTGTGTCAGCCACTCCTCCCAGCTTGGTATCATCAGCAAACTTGCTGAGGAGGCACTCTGTCCCCTCATCCAGGTCATTGATGAAGAAGTTGAACAGGATGGGACCCAGTACTGAGCCCTGGGGGACGCCACTAGCCACAGGACTCCAACTAGACTCCATGTCACTGACGACGACTCTCTGAGCTCTGCCTTTCAGCCAGTTCTCAATTCACCTCACTTTCCACTCGTCTAACCCACACTTCCTGAGCTTATCTAGGAGGATGTTATGGGAGACAGTGTCAAAAGCCTTGCTGAAGTCAAAGGACACAATGTCCACTGCTCTCCCCTCATCTACCCAGCCAGTCACTCCATCATAGAAGGCTATCAGATTGGTCAAGCAGGATTTCCCCTTGGTGAATCCATGCTGGCTACTCCTGATCACCTTCTTTTCCTCCGTATGTCTGGAGATGACATCCAGGATGAGCTGTTCCATCACCTTTGCAGGGATGGAGGTGAGGTTGACTGGCCAATAGTTGCCTGGGTCCTCCTTCTTGCMCTTTKTGAAGACTGGAGTGAMAYTGGCTTTCTTCCAGTCCTCAGGCACCTCTCCAGTTCTCCAGGACCTTTCAAAGATGATGGAGAGTGGCCTGCCAATAACATCCGCCAGCTCCCTCAGTATCTGTGGGTGCATCCTATCTGGGCYYATGGATTTGTGGATGTCTAACCTGCCCAGGAGGTCTCTAATCCTTTCCTCCTCAACCAAAGGAAAGTCTTCCCTTCTCTGGACTTTCTCCCTCATGTCCAGGGAGTTTCATGTGTCTACAGCTTTTCAGTCCRTAAAGTACACAAGTTTTTAGTGTATTACTAGAGTATATTACTCGATCCAGTAATAATGAGGTAATCTGAATAATGAATATGTCCATAGATGGTTTTTCATGACATCAAAAGAATCAAACAGTAAACATTCTCCAGCAGTCACTTTATCCTGTATCACTTTCTCAGTGTATTAAACATACAAGGTAGCATATATTCTTTCATGACACCTATCAACCTGTTTTTCTTCTGGTAGCTTACTGACCCCCTAGATAAAATATTCTGTTCTCTTGGCTATTACACAGTTGCTCCTAACATGTAAGAGGAACTTCCATGATTTCAGCTGTGTGACCCTCGCTCCCATGA
This sequence comes from Rhea americana, assembly GCF_003343005.1. Classification (NCBI taxonomy): domain Eukaryota; kingdom Metazoa; phylum Chordata; class Aves; order Rheiformes; family Rheidae; genus Rhea; species Rhea americana. Next base: position 2,496,911 of record NW_028186745.1, read on the forward strand.
CCCTGTAGTTATTAATAAGCTGCATTATTAGTAATGTTTATTTGCTACTGATGGGTTAACACAGCTACTTAAAGCAATTGAAAAGTACATATTTCTACTCAGCGCTCATCATGAAGCAAATGATTTATCATAGCATTTCACTKTACAGAGTTTTTTAAATGCTTTTTAATACAGCGTTTATAAAAAATATAAATATATTGATCTAGTCTAAAGCTCAYTCGTGTCAAAGCACAAACTCTATTCAGTATATTTTTGGTTTATTTATACTGTTAAGAAGAGACATGGGATTATTCTTTTTCTTTTCTCTTGCACTCCCTTGACAAATCCATTCAAAGAATATCTTTTGAAATAATCTTTTCCCACTGCCGATGTTTGTGTTAAATTTTTGGAGGGTAAAAGATCTGCAATGCATATGTAGAACTCTAATAGTTTCTCTTTTTTTCTTTTGCCTTCTAGCCTTTCTTCAGCTATTACTCTGATTATTCCTGATCATTAATCTATTATTAAAAAAACCAAGAGTCTAATGTGTTTAAATTGTTATTAGGCAATTGGGGACCGCTGTAACAGGAGCGTCCTGGGAGACTAAGACACCAGGCAGATGTCAGAACTTCAGAAAGCATTTATCTGTGCTCAACTACTATGCAATCAATCTGTTAACCACTAAGAATCAAGCATTAATCAACCATCAAGCTGTAGGAATATGGTGCTATGAGTCTCATGCTATGTTGTTAGCTTTGATGGCCACAGACTTTGCTCGTTTTAGTCCCTGAGACTGCGCTGATCGGGCTCAAGAGCTGAAGTGGGTGTCATCTCTCTTCCCCAAGCACTGTTACAGAATCATGGCCAGAGATCATCAGATCTCACCTGTAAGAGGCTTATGGCAATTTATAAAGTCTTAAAATCTACCTCACCACTGAAGYATTGGTTAAAAAGTAGAGTATTGTGCAATGAGCAGGAAAGAACTACTGTGTACTGCAGTAAGGGATGTCATGGAGAGCTGGGCTGCTGAAGCTTCTTAGGGCACTGCCACTCTCACAGCTCGTCCTGTGAAGCCAGTTGCCGACTAGCTAGCAGGCTGCTATGCACCTAAATTTGGATTTGTCAAAAGTAATAGAACTTGTGTTTGGATGGCCTCACTTCCTGTTTTTTCACTGTGTCATATATGTTCTACTGTCTACCTTTGGGATACTGCTTCCTTGATGCTTTTTCCTTTTGAGATTTCCTTCTGACTTTCTGAGATGCTATATGTAGGAGATGGCTTCTAGATTGGTCTAGCAATTTTTTAGTACTAGTTCAAGTGCAAATTATCTTTTCAAGTATGTTTTGTTTGTTTTGTAAATATAAGTACTCTAATTACTCACACACTTCTAGATAATAAACTATGTGTCTTGCATAGAATTTTTAAACCAATCTTAGGAACATGGTAGAAAAGCATATCCTTTCTGTAAACTGTGTAGTTTGGTCTGAAAGCTCTGTAGGAAGATTTTCAGTCTCTCTAAAATGATACTTGACTTCTCCTGATGGGGAACACATTTTAGACTCCTACCTGAGCTCATGCAAAGCAGGAATACTTGCTCATTTAAACATGTCATTTAAATTAAGTGCCCCCCTCATTTCTACTTGTTGGGAGTAAGTGCTGTGGATATAGGGAAACTCCCTGAACACTTCTTGATTGTARTAAGTACGCAGTAAACCCGGTTTGTGAGCTGGGTGTTAGCATAAGACTGAACATGCATAGTTCCTGTAGCAGTTAAGCTAATGGAGTAACTCCATTCTGCATGGGTAAATAGCAGGTTGCCCTTTTCACCAGGAGATGATCACCAAGCAGGTCAGATGTGGTTGCATGGATTTTTCTTATTTAATAGTAAAATCTGCTCCAGCTTCAAATGAGGATACTGAAAGAGAATTTATACTTGATTTAATTATTCTGTGTAGCTAGATGACACTGAGTGTTGACTATGTGCATGTGCCATAAAATGTAATGAGTTTGACTAAACGCTTTCAACCCTCTAAAAAGGACCGTGAGTCATTCACTCATATGGTATTACAAAAAGTTATATTGAGTCAATAAAAACAAGTAACATTGAAAGCAATACTACCTTGGATGCACTAATATTTTGTATTTTTAGTTTTGGATTTTGCAACCAAAATATGTTTGTTCCTGGGGACAACTTTTCACTGGCACGAGACTGAACACCTAATTTCATTAGTCATTTTGTTTCTGTATGATACCTCTTATTCCTATCATCATTCCTTTATAAAAGGAAAACAACAATGTGGTGTTTCCTGACTTCCTAATGTTAATGAGACAAAAAAATGTAGGCGTTAGTAAGGTAGGAGCATGAGAAGAACTGCAAAAARATTTGCCTTTCACACTCCCTCCATAGCCAAAGGGAATCAGTGCTAATTGCATGACCCGTACAATGATGCAGGTCTAACCAGTTGTCCTACTTAGCAATCAGGGAGAAACTTGCCCCGATTTCTGCCAAATTGTGGTGATCCTTGTAGCTATAGATATTTTCCTTACATCAGAAAGGTGTCAGAGACAGTGAGAACTGAAAGTTTAGTATTCAGAAATAGGAAAGTAAGCTTTAATGACCCAGTGCAGTAAAAGCTAGCAAAGATGSGTCTCAGGTAGTTGAAAAGGGATTTTCACTGATGAATTGTGGCCCTAAGAAGGGGAGAAACCTAATTTTATTGTGGATTGAGATGATACCTCCTCCTAGGTGGTTCATAGTAAACTATCCCGTTCTTTCATGCTTTGGGGAAGCTAACTTCTCAAGGAAAGTCAAAATCAGTCACAGTATATAGTACCACAAATTCAACTGCCACATATGAGCCATTCGGTAGCATTAAGCTGAATTGCATCCTAAACCTTCAGTCCAAATCACACATCTCCTTGGCTTCTTTCATGTGTTGGTCAGTGAGGCACTGATTTTGGTTAAGTCTGTTTAGGATTTATATGGGTTTTGTAATGCAAATAACAGCAATACTTCATAATTAGGGAGCTTGTTCTTTTTGTTTTCATATTCATGAAAGTATACAGATGGATGCCTATTACAAGCAAAGACACTATTAGACACTATTATTTGTTTTATTTGTTCTCAAAGATTGGGTTGTATACCTGAAGAGTTTCCAAAGAAAATATTTGAAATTTGGTTCATAATTTTTATCCCCAAATTTATTTGCAGCCAGGATTAAAGCTCTAGAATGATAGAAATGTGTTGCCAAAATCTGTCCCTTGATAAAAGTAAAAATCAAGTTCACTCATTCAGAAAGGACRTCTTCATACATGAAGAAATGCAGTATAATGCAGTATTCTGTATTTCATTGTGTCATTTTTATATTACCCTCATAGGATTCATGACATCAATAATCCCAAAGGTAAAAATTTCAAAGTACTTCTCTGCTGTACAAGATTTTGCACTAATGCTTGTACTTCAGCTAAGACTAAAGACATCCCCTAGTGAGAAGCGTGTCATTTCTGTTCTCTAGTAATGACATCTGGAACAAAAGATTTACTTGAATAGCAGWTGTTTGTAGACACAGTCTGCTATGGAACTTATCTTCCCTTAAATGAAAATTTTAACCATAAATACTGCATTTGGCTTCTGCTAGATCTAGTTTGTGCTTTTGCACTGGAAGCTAGGCTCTTCCCTTCAAAAACCTGTGTTGTCATCTTTGCAGCTCCTGCTGCRTACACAAATTTGCAGTTATAAATCTCTACCCACTATAAACTCAAATAACGAATGAATTCCAGAACATGATAATTTAATAATTTCTTCTTTTATTGAAAGTTACGCCTGGGATAATACTACAAATAAAATTGTATTTTAGTTTCATGGTAGTTTTCTTCCTCATCTGTCCGTTTGCAGAGATGGAAAGTGTAATTACCTGCATACTTGCAAACAGAAGGTCCTTGCAGGCAAATGACTAGATTGCCCCAAGCTAGCTGCACTTTCAGAAGAAGAGCCCATATCCTTGACTCAGAATTCATTACTCATTCTTCAGACTTTATGGGAACTGCTAACTGTGTGTTCATACCCATTTCCRAAAGATTTCTTTTCATCCCATTGCTAGTCATCCACTCCTTAATGACCTTGAACATTAATATACTGGAAAATAATGAAAGTTTCAGTGGCATTAGCTGGCAGATTAAACTGAAGAAAAATACAACTGCCAGATTTATTTCAGATTACCCTGAAAGTTATATATTATTTAAAAGAAAAGGAGAAATGTCAACACTGTATGTTCACTGCTAACCAAATAGAAACTGACTGTAATAATTGCTGGGTGAACCAGCATAGGTATATTCTTACAGTTAGTGAGCATCAGCTTAATATTTATGAAATCAGTTAGTTTTTATTCCATTCATTTAAACTTTGACAATTCCCTCACCAGTTATATTTTCTGGCTGATGGGAAATCTGGAAGACAAGTGTTTTTTAATGCAGAGGTCATCGAAATGTTGAATGCTTCTGTTACTAAATCAGATTCTCATTCAGCACAGTGGCAGCACTGAAAAGCTATCACAAAAGACTTGGAGATCATAAATAGGAGAAGTATGAATTATCTGGGAGGTCAGTGTAGCTTTTATGGTTCAACTGAAGGGTGGAATAATGCTCGAATTTGTGTTCCCATCATCTGTGAACCGCTTACTTCTCTTTGCCATTTTTTTTTTATCTGATTTGTATCTCATCAAAGCTGAGCTGGAATGGTGATAGAGGTAACCTTTCATAAAAAGATAATCTTTCATTGATCATAGTGGYAATAGCCTGGCTGTTTCAGATTTTAAGGGAACATATATGTGCTTCCCTTAGATTGTCAATCCGAAAAGATAKAATAAGCTTATGTTTATTTCTCTGGTAACAGATACCAGACTACTTTAAAACGCACCACATTCAGGTGTGGGTATTCAGGGCTGGCTCTCCCACTTTCAGCTTAGATATATTTTGGGAATAGTTAACCTTTTGGAAAATAATACTAACATCACTGAAATTATGTCCTTTGATTTTAACAGTTAATATTATGGATTATATTCCTTTTCTAAAGCTTATATATTGTAGTAGTAAAAGAACAACTGTTGATACCATTATCATGTATTTTTCCTGATCTAACTGGAGATTGTATCAATAGATTTTATTATGTTGTTCAAAATAAATCTTCAGCTTTTGCATAATACCATGCTGTTACAATTAATATCTGTTCTTAATCATTTTCAGTCCTTCTTATTAAAAATATAATACTCTGAATCTAGAAAAAATAATCTGATTAGTGATGTGATTCATTTCAAAGTCTCATTTTCAAATGGCACTAATAGGTAAAATAGAATGCTTGATTAGAGAAAATTCAAGTTGTATTGAATAAACCTCATAAAGGAATGGTATATAAACGAAGGGTGGATAATAACGACTTTGGCCCTGACTTTCAAAATGTCRTATGTCTAATTAATAAATAATGGATTTCCTTTGCTTTCAGAGCAGGGAAAATAATTCAATTTCATGAATATTTCACTGATAGCAAGAATGAGGAGCATTTCAACATAACTTCGGGAAATTCTGTTATACAYGATAAAACTTCCAGTAGTTTAATTATCATACAATTAATCTTGGAGAAGAATTCARCAAAGACAAGGTAAGTTAGAAGCCTTTTTTCATGAAAAACGTCCTAGCATTTGCAGTCTCGGAAAGCCTTATGTACTGACTGCAGAAGACCGAAGAGATAATATAGATTATTTGTAAGGTATCCATAAAATACTTGGAAGTCCTGATGAGGCTGCTGCTTGTGTCTTCCTTAGCTTTCTACCTCTTTGCCATCAGAAGTACCAGCACCTTTCTGACCTCCCTGGGTGAGTGCTGTAGCTTGGGGGTGTGCATAACTCCAGAGTGATTGCCAACTGTCTCAAAAAGCAAAGATGAAGTGTGGCTTACTACGGCAAATATAAATTTATCTGCTTTTTCTTTAACTTGCATTTAATTTAGAGACAAGCAAATTTCTGAGTGCAAAGAAAGCCACTGATTATCTATACTAAGATAATAATGTCTCTCTTAATATCTGTATCACTGCCATGGATATGTGTGAGATCCTCTGATGTATTTTAAAAAGGAAATAACAAAGTATTCTTCAGAACGTTAATGGTATGTGAGCGATTTTTGTCGATAAAGGCACTAGAAAAGTGCAGTGACTCCTTGTGTTGAAGGAAATTAACCTTTTAGGAGATTTGGACAGAAGTGCCAGGAGGATCTGGAGTCATCACAGAAGCATGTCAGGGTCTGGATATGAAACGGGCCGTTACCCTGGGAGTATGTGTCCCRCAAGCATGAACTTTCTCAGACATTTAGTAACACACCCCTATTTAGGGGTAGAGCTGGGTTTTTAAGTCTGCTGCAGGCATTGCAGTCGTTACCTTTCTGAGATGCATGGTAGTATTTGGGTTGTTACCAGGGAGAAATGTGGCATCTATAGAGAAGGGTTTTTCACCTTATCGCGGTAGGTCAGTAGTGGTCATTTTTTAAATACCAAGGCCTCCACACTGCAAGAGGGGAAAACAAAGAAGGCAGAAACGACAACACGCGCTGCCCGAGTTATTGCTGGGGTTCCCCTGGGTCGGTAAAGCTGTAGCGTAGTTAGACTATGCCCTGGTGCATCTTTCTTCCCTCGTGACTGGCACAATATCTTTTGATGCTGTAAGAGTAATGCAGCGTCAGTGAAAGAAAATGTCAGTCMGTATCACGGAACTTCCCAACAGAACTAAACAACTAGTAAACTAATATGTCAAGGAAAGAAATTCAACCTTTAATATACCTAGCAGAGCAAGAGCAAGTATTAATAATCCCTCTTTTATTAAAACTGACTGGAAAGACGTGCTGAGATTAGCTCAATAGCTTTTTCTTATTGTTTCACAGTGAGGCGTCAAATATTTTGAGTGTAAGTAAAGGCTGATTATTTGACAGCCCTACTAAGGGTAACGTATACAAACCAACCAATTTTTRTTTCTTCTTCCTTCTAAAATGACTTCCCCTTATGTTGACATCTATTCAGCAAAATTTACAGATTTATGAACTGAATTTGAGACTTTATTGCTTGAAGACCTTATCTGAAGAAGTGTGGCCTTTGCTCTTCTGTCTTTCTGGATTGTGTCTTCTTTTTGTATGCTTTTAGCAATCAGCACTATGAGGTTAGAGCTGACAGCAGGGCCCCCAGGACCTTCTCCCTTCCAGCTGGGTCCCCAGCTGGAGGGCACTGCAGCTCCCTTCMAAGCCCTGCCATCCGGTTTCCTTGCCCCTCTTTGAGGCTCAGGTCTTGTCCCAAGCTGCGGCCATAGTTATATAATTTTCCTGGGAGTTGGAAGGACTTCTAGGTCTACTGGTTTTGAAGTAACCTGATTTTTCCTCGTTAAGTCTAATATAACCCATAAATCCCCTGTTTAGTGTATCATGCCTAACCTTGAATTCTCTGCCTTTACAGTGTCTTTTTCTCCTTTGGTTTAGTCTCTGTCTCTGTCCTCTGTTGCTAGCTCTTGTTGCTAGATTTCCCAGATGTACTGATAATAATATGCCAGCAATATTGTAAAATACATAGGAAATAGCATCCAATGTCTATCTTACTATAATATTCTCTTACAGGGCTGGTCTGCCCTCAGATGAAGAGTGTAGTCTAAATGTATACTTACCTGGAGAGGAAGATGAGAAGTCTGAGGTTTCTTCCTCAGCCAAATTTTTACCCTCTGTAATTTTGCTGAAAAGTGGGAAAAGGTTTATATCATATGACAATTTCATAAATCACAAGAAAACCGTGTATGTTAAAGAGCCTCAAATAATAGCTATGTTATAATCTTGTTATTCTGTATTTTCCTGTATGCTGGACTGTTATCTCCTTTCCCTCCCCTTCCCTTCCTTTCCCCTTCCCTTGCTCCAGCCTCTCCTCTCTTCCCTTCTCCTCCCCTCTTCTCTCTTTCTCTCCTTCTCCCTATCCTTTTTTTTCTTTTCAATTATTTGGCATTCTTTTCTGTATCACATTCACAATTAATAGCTTGCTTGTAACACTGATCAGAGAGCTTTCCAGAGAATACTTATGTAATGCTTCCAGTAATGTTAAATTCTTCCATAATGTCTGTGATGAATGAGCTGATTAAACCATCTCCTTGTTTAATATAATTTATTGACTTTAAATGGAGAGAAGGAGGCCCCAGTATAAAGAGTCTACGGTAAGAAGAACACAGGAATGTGGCAATGAAATTAGGTAGTAGTGGGATGGAGAGGGTGGAGTTTGTTGTATTAAGATTTCTAAATATATACACAACAACAGATTCACAACTTGCGAATCTACATTTATCTATCAACGCTTCCTTCCCATCTGTTTCCCAATTTTCTCTTTTATCTCTTTTCCATCYGCTTTTGTATTTCTAAACAACATTCTTTGCTGTAAGACTGGTTCAGTTGCTGTCTGAGTTTGGAAAATAACTAGCTTTTAGACTTAATTTCAATCTAAATAATTCTGAGAGCATTCTAGGATAGGTACATGCAGTTGCATTAATGTATGGTGTTAGCTAAGTATGCATCACTCCTTTATAACGTCTAGAGGAAGATACTATGGCAAGTGACCRTGTTTTCCTGAAATGTTAGTTGTACATCATCCTGCAATTCTAAGATGACAGCCTGTGTAGTTGGCCAAAGTACATGTGTTTTTTTTTTTCTCCTGAGATACTACAAAAGTATGTTGAGAACTCTAGTTTGAGCTCTCTTCAATCTTTATTGGATTTGAAGGTTTAATTTTGTCTATAGTAAAGCGGGAATCTTATCTTTCCTCATGCGTCTCATTTTTTGTCTTTTTTTTAATAAAAACCTTTTCTTCAGCTCTCCTTATGTAAAGATTAGTAATAGCAGCCAACAGCCAACAGCTAAACTGAGAGAATTGTCTGCGTCTTGACCTTTGTTCAACAGGAAGACAGTAGGTTAAAGTAAGACTTAAAACACTGTGATATGTTTAAATCCCTAGAGTCTTTATAGTCATGAGGAATCCAACATTATATAGAAATAAATTCCCATCTTAGATTTTATAYTGTCAATCTTATTTCTAGAAAGACTGTTTCTTTCATTTTGTTATTTTATTTCAGTTTTACAATTACTATTTTTCTTTATTCTGTTTTTTTCTCATCTCATCTCTACCTGCAAAACCCCAAATCCCTGCATTAATTGTTTCCCTGAAGTAAGCAATTAAGGAAGAAAGAGATTATAATTACTTTGCTGATCTGCTTAACTGATGTTTTCTCAGTACAGACAACTTATATATTGACTAGGATCAAACCGCTGCCATTCGCACTGGTGGGGAAATTGCTACTGTACTGAAGAAAAGTCTCCTTGTGCCCCATGAGCAGTATCTACAGTCCTTCCTCTGTCCTGTACTATCCCTATTTTTCCCAATCTCTTCCATCTTTGAGATACTTAAGAACAAAACAAAGTATTAATCAACAATCCAGCATACAGCTCTTTTTTATATCTTTTTTTTCCTCTGATACATTTATAATATAGGGAAAGTAATACATCAACATGTATGTAAAAAGCCCAGGAGATTCTTCTGAACTTTTTCATTCTGCTCTAGGAAAAGGGTAGAAGTTATAGGTCACAACCTAAAGACAGTCTTAAATAAGGCTATTTTTAAAAGGAGTTTATATTAAAGGATTAGCTATCTGTTTTGATTAACCATAGACTAGCCATGTGTTTTTTTTTCATTATTTCTGAAGCTTTATACAACTTAACACATGCTTTTTGAATGACCTTGAAAACACAATGAATTTATTTGCTGCATCTTTAAGCTCTTTGTTCCTGAAGACTTACTGCAAACTTGGTCCACGGAAGACAATCAGTCTATTTGAGAAAGAAGACTTAATTCCCCTACTGCCAGAGAAATAGCAAGCTTCTTCAGGTTAGGGATGAAATGTGTGGCAGCAGCATAGCATGTCTTAAGATATTTTTAGTTGCTAGTTAATGGAAAGTATACGTCCAAGACTGTCAAAATCAATGGTATCTTTTGTTTTAAGATTTACTTGTAATTTATTTGTAATTAAAATGTCCTGCTGGAAATGCTACCATGCTGTGCCTTTATTTCCTTTCTGAAAGCTTTACCAAAAAAAAAAACCCCAAACCCAGTATTATTTTGTCAAGTAGAATTTTATGCTCTCTTAGATAGATTTCAACCTAAACTTTATGAATAGCTAAAATGGTACAAAATGGAAGAAAGACAGACACACAGGCAGTTAAGAAGGCTAGTTCTATTTCTCCCTTATGATACAAAGCAATATAATTATATTCCATTACCAAAATGTCACTGTGCTCATACTCTCCGAATGATTCAGTAGCACCGTGGGCAGGATTCTTTCAGAGTGTTAGATAAGGCCTATTGATCGCTTGAACCTCCTTGAGAGTGTTTAAATGCTCCTTTAGAAGTGCCTAGCTCGCGCGGCTCCGCTCCGCAAAAGTGACCTTTGGTCTGCAAGAGCAGAGGAAAACAGTGGTTTTTCCACTATATTTCAGTTTAGTCTCTCCGTCAGCATTCTGAATTTGTGCCGTACGGGTTAAGGAATATACAACTTTAGGGAAACCGCGCATGCTTGAGTTACGTAAGGGCACGTGATTATACAAGAGGTTGAGCAGGGTGAGTAAATAATACTTGAATCTCTTCTGTACTGTTTTTCAAATATTTCGGGTAATCAAATGGCAGCCTATATATTTGCTGGAAATCAGCTGTTAACTGGAATGCATTGCACAGGGTGTGGAAGTGGGCTAGAAAACAGGGGTTGCAATTGCTGCAGAAAATTTTTGATGATTTGGATTTGTTTATTCCAGGAAACCGAAACAAGATCTTAGCAAAAACAAAATAGGGGAGAGAAAGGAGCTACCACCTGAGAACAGTAAAACACTTGAAAGAGGGACAGCATCATGCCAGAGTAACCAAGAGCGCAATAGTTTGTGCTGTACATATAAATATCGATCAATCCAGAAAAAATGACTCTAGCACTAGAGTCCTTAATTCTGTCCTCTGTTTAAGAAGCCTTCTGAAAGCATTGATATTTTCAGAGAATTTATTTTTTTTTATAAAATTCCCAGGTAGCTCTAATGAGTGTTGCCGCGCGTAGTGATAGAACAACTCTGCTGACAGAAAAGCAAATGGTTTCCATGTAACGTGGATTCCTGGTTCTACAGTGCTCTGTGAAAAAAGTGGATTAGCTACAGTGTAGGTCAGCGTGGCATCAATTTGAGCAAACTAAAGCACAGATTCTTTCTCTCAGATCAGTCAAAACATCTGTGAAACTTCACAAATTAGAAATAATAGGGACAGGCAAATCTACTTGACACTGACAAAATAATCACTATTTTTTGTTGAGGTTCTCAATAGCTCATACATATGAAAATACTGTATGTGAGAATTTATAGGTGCATATAAAAGCTACACAGTGACTAAAGTATATACAAATTGTATTTCTGTCTTGTTAAAACTTCATGCATTAGTCAAAGCATCAGCTCAGAAACTTGACTTTCATTTTAGAAAGAGTAAATCACCTTTTCTCATCACAAGGGAGAAAAACAGCAAGTATTTCCTTTCTTCGGGTTGCTGATTTTGTGTTGAAAATGGGAACTGAGTTTTAGCCACCTACAGTAATAATGCCATGATTTAATACTATTCCAAGTATGTCCTATTATCCCATAGATATGAGATAGGCTCATATAGAATAAGCCTAAGACTTACCTTTTCCCTTGGAATTACAGGTTTGTTTTTATGTCATAGAAAAGAGTCTTCTAGGCACTTGATGGAAAGACTTAAGAAGTCTTTCCATTTTTTTTAATTTGGCAAATTATTCTTCCTGTTTTCCTCCTGAAGTAGTTTGTGCTTAAGCTTCTTTAGTATTTACTTGTGGCTTAACAGTGTGAATTAATGTGAATAAATTATAAATTTTTGGATTTGCAAGAAATTCTCACAAATGATGACTATTATAATTTTAAGAGGGAATGAAGGATGTACCCTTACATCCTTCTCTCTATTTAATTAGAGTAGAACAGTCCTTTTACACAGGTGGAATACATCAGTTTGTATGACAATCACTTTTTTCTGGGTAGGATATCATATTTTAACAATGGTGTGTCTGCATTTTTGTGGTGTTTGAGTTAACTAAAGGCATTGTTTCATTTCAGTTTGGAAGACGCTATATAGAAGATCTTTTTAATGATTTCCGAGATGGACGAAGACTTCTGGAGCTCCTGGAATGCCTTACAGGCCAAAAACTTGTACGTATATATTAACATGTTTCCTGTATATTGAAGTCATGGAGGTGTTATAGGTGTAGTTAAGTGTTCCTCTTTAAGTTCCTCCATTGGTGAGGGCCTATGCAAACATTTCTAAAAAGACAGAAGAGTTTGCTAATGTTAACCTATAAATGCTAAAACGACACTTTAGAAATGTTTGGATAGCCTTCCTTTTGCTCCTGTTTGGTTTTTGTAAGGTTAGGATCTCTCTGTGAAATTTTCTCATAAAAGAGTAAGGAAACAGGCTGAGTTCGAGAGTCAAAGCCCAAAGAGGATATACTTGTAAATACTATAAAATGCTTATCTGTTTGGTTGTCATAGTAACGGTTGTAGATTGTGTCATGGAGTAGAAGACTCACTACAATAAAAATAATCTAGATTTATTCTGATTTTTAATACATATTTAGATCCATTCACTGAAAAATGTCAAGACACCAAATTAGCTTCCAAGTGTAGATCCAATGTGTTTCACAATTACCATTATTTCATATTGAGAAGCTACATATGTACAATATATTATGATACCCTTGCTGATACTGTCACAAGTAAATGAAGTATAAAACTATGGGTGTAATACAATTTTTAGATTATATACAGTGTATTCTAGTTTCTCCTTCAGGGCAGTCAAATTTATCTTATTTCCTTTACAGGCAAAAGAAAAGGGCTCCACAAGAGTTCATGCTCTGAACAACGTCAACAAAGCGCTGCAGGTTTTGCAGAGAAATAATGTAAGTGATCAGCTGGACAGGGTCAGAACAACATGTAGATAGCTTGCTTACTACTTTGTAACTGTTGAGTCCAAGTCCAGCTACAATACACAATCTCTGGAGTGAGGGCAGTTTTATTAATGTGACTTAGGAACTTATATGTTCTGCTCTAGGATGGAATATATTTCAAAGAGTTTAAAATCTGCTGCTAGCAAATGCTTGAATAATGTATCTATAATGAATGCTATTTGAAGACTAATCAAGATGCACAATCTTATGTTAGTGGAGGTGTCACCCATCAAAATTTCTCCTCATAAAACTCTTGACTATTACAAGGTCCCCAAACCCAAGAGTTGTCTTAAAAGAAATATTTTGGGGCATTTTTTCATTGCTATCTGTTCCTTATGAGTCATAGCACTAAGCAAATGAACGAGATCAAAGCCACTTTCCACACTACTTTGTCAAGGTTGACTTTTCAGGCGAGTATCCTGTGTATCATATTGGAGTAAATACTCCCGTAATATCTTCCTTGTGCAAGCCTTCTAATGGACCCATAACTTTACCAGACATTTTCAGTGGCCAGCTAATTATGTTGTATCTCTTCCTCAAGAATAAATTCAAGTAACTGTAACATTCACTTAAACTTAACAGTAAGGTGTGATGGAACAGTGATAATGTATTCTGTGACGCATATTATATTGAATTTCTTGATAACTGCAGTAGGTCACTAAACATGCTTGAGTGCAGCTGCTGAAAAAAGTCATCGATTTTATAAAACTAAGGTAATACTTATCCATCTGAGGATTTGTGCATAAATGAAAGTGACCTTACAAAACCAGCATGAAGAGCTCTAGCTTGAATTTCTTTTTTAACAGAATTTTAAGTAAATAAAATACAGTGTTTCTAAATTTGCAGTATCTGCAATATTTGATATCACTTTAAAAATCAGTGATGACAAATTTTAATTGTAAATGCTTTTAAAAAATATTACTTACTAAATATCAGCTAAATCCATTAATGAGCTGTTCATTCAGTTTCCAGGATACAGCTATAGTTTTTTTAAAGTGTAGAAAGAAAGTAGAGCACATTTCAATTGAATAATATAGAAGAAAAGTCATATTTTTAGAAAAAAGAATGGCCATCTAGCCTGTTAGGCTATCCTTTTCATACATGAAGATTTTGTCAATAATCCACAATATTGTGAATCAAATTAGTATTAAGCCAAAAGATCTACCTCTGAAATAGTTCCCTCAACCTTCAAAATCAATTCAAGAGTGATCTCTATAGGACTTCAGGAATGCAAGATCAATGGTTTTAAGGCTATTAAACACCTCTGACTCATCTAGATTCATCTTCTGGCATATGCCATCCTTGCTCCAAGGCTCTGCAGTCATCTGGATTGTAGCAGATGGGGAAATGCTGCTGCTTCCAGTGTACCCATCTGACAGGTTTCCTTTCTATGGAGAGGTGATAATATTTTGGCGAGGAGGGTTTTACCCCAGTATGGATTTGGGCACAGCTGAAACCAGCTGGGAAGTGTTCCTCTGTTTCAGCAAAACAGATGTAGTCTCCGTGAATTCAGGCTTCTGTTTCCAAAAGCAGAAGCTTTGGCTTGTAGAACACGTGGATGATATCTTAATAAACTTTACAGTGTATAGTTACCGCTTGGATGCCATTTGACATTTTAGGATATAAAGTCAAAGTTACACTTGAAAAGTGTTCCAAAAGACTGCTAGCTAGAAGGAACTGCAAATCATTTGTGCTGTTAGTAAAATTTGATTAATTGCTGAAGAAAAGAGTTCTTAGAGATTTTTTAGAGTTCTTGACAATATATCAGCTTTGAATGTGATTAGTAAAAATGACTTATCCATAGATGCATAGAAATTTTAAAAAGAAAAGGCTTGTTTTATGTTTACCTTTAGTCATCCTACAGATATGACTTCAAATAGCTTCAGAAGTACAGTGGAGATATGCAGACTGTAATTTGTACAATAATGGGGCGAAAAGTGGTGACTTTGCTATGTAAATCTCAGTTTTGACCATGAAAAACTGCATCCATGAGACAGTGGGGATGCAAACTTTAGAGTCACAGTTTCCATCCTAAAGTGCAGGTCTTATCTTGTACTTTCTTGCAATCACATCTCTGAATTTGGCATTCTTACTTAGATAGCATAAAAACAGGGAGTGGGGGTGAAGGATTATTTCACATGTGAAAGAAAGAATATGCCAGGGTGACAAGTGCAGATGCATAATATAATTATGGAAAAACAGCATTATTGGACAAAGTAATGTGGAAAAGGCTTGCCTAAATCACAGTCATGGTTTCTCTGCACTCCAAACCACATCCTGCCTTGCTTTATGTGTTGGAAAATGTAATAAAAGTAAAATAAATTCTATTTTAATCTAAATATAAAGAATAATGTCTTAGTTCTTTATTACAAGTTTAAATATATGTATTGTTTTCAACAAAGTATATTATGTAAAACATATGTATGTAGCATGTAACATGAGTTTTTCTGTGTCATCCTTTGGTTTTGTGTATTTTAATGGTAGAAGTTTAATATAAAAGGTCTTTAAATTATTATTAACTATTACTTTAATTGTAAATTTTCACAACATATTTGAACTGAAATAATTGGAACTCTAGATCATTGTCTGGTCCTTGCTTTTGCCAGCACATTAATTGTGCCATTTATAAAACATGAGTTGAATGCTTACTAAACAGCAGAAACCAAATGAGAGATATATCCTAGCCCACTCCTCTTTCTCCCTCACCCCAAAGGAAGTCAACACCAAACAAATGAAGCTCACACCAGCCTCTTATGCTCACTGTTAATCTCCTACAAATATGTTTTGGTTCTTTAATAGGTTGATTTGGTAAATATTGGCAGCTCGGACATTGTGGATGGAAATCATAAGCTGACCCTTGGTTTGATTTGGAATATAATCCTCCACTGGCAGGTATGTGGCATTGCTGCATATTCTACTGATCCTTTTTCCATCATTATCCAAGCACAACCTACAAAGTAAACAGAGACATTGTAAACAACATAAGATCATCTACAAATCATTCATGACTAAATTAGCAAATCTTATGCCAATCTGCTTACATATTATCTAGGATATTAAGAATCTTAAGAAGATAAAATAGTTCTGGAGCATTAGCATTACTCTGCTGGCTTGAATTTCATACAGATGTTGCAATGGAAAATATAATACAGTCATAGGAATAAAAATGAATAGACAAAACCAGTGTGGAGATACTGCTTTCATAGTCACCCATTTTTCTTTCTAATACCTTAAAAAGGAATGACTTTCATGTTTTAATTGAATAATAATATTTGCTGCTTTTTCACCACTGCCACATCATGACAGGAATTATTGTTAGAACACTGAAAAGCTGCTGCTCTCACTATTTATATAAGCAGACGTGGCTCATTTAGCATCTTTTCTCTTTAGAGAGAAAGGAGGGATTATGATACAAATCTTATAGGAGCAGACATGCTAAATAAGGACACTTAGGCACACTAATTCTGAGAAAGCAGTAAAATCAAAGTTCAGAATGAATTAGCATCTAGATTCTCTGAGTCTGTGCGTTTGCCTGAGCCTGGACTGAGTCACTGTTTGTGCTGGTTCTGTTTCCCAGGCAGTAAGTATTATAACCAAAGACGGTGGGAAACAAAACCTGAGAGACCTTATCTTTAAAAATTGTACGATCCTGTCAAAAATTATGTACAGATAATTCATGGAAGCAGGAGCTATTCTTTTCTAATTTTACTTGATTTACTGTAGCGAAAACAACAGTGAGGAAAAGCTTTAAACCGTTAATCACGCCTACCTCTCACTCCCACTCCAATACTGCTTTGTTTAAGGGCAAAACATAGTTCTAAATTTCTTTCTAAAAGTAGATAAAATATGAAACCTAGCTGTGCAACTTCTACCAATAATCACTGAATCACTGTGTTTTCATTTATATGAATTACAGACTGACATGAGAATTTTTTTTGTTGAAATTTGTATTCTGATTTGTTCATATATTTTCTGAAGTCAAATGTTAAAGATATGCTTTGGTATTAACAACTTTCTAATTAATTTTTCTTTCACCTTTTCCCAGCATTCCCCTTAAGGCATACTTGCACATACGCAAAAGATAAACATGTTTATTGTCAGGTCAGGTTTTTGACCACAGGCGTGTGCTCTTGGAATACTTCGGTACCTCATTCAGCTTGCAGTACTTTGGTATTTCATTTCAAGCTTGATCTTGAGCCTAGTGATAACTGTGACAGCAACTATGATAGTACCTGTGACTTCAGTTGAACTAATTGTGTATGAAAAGTTCAGGGACTGTATCTGCAAAGCATTGATTTAAAGTGAGAATGTGCAATACTTTCTAGGCACTGCCATACCAGTTCTGGACTTTTCCTTTTATTCAAAATTGAATAAGCAGATTTATAATTTGAATAAAATTTATTCCAGTTTCTTTTCTAAAGGCAAGTTAAAATATGGTTGACAAGAAACATATTACAATCATGTTGCTGCTGAAAAATTAAAAAGATAATATAAATTCAGATTTGAATTTGTCCTTTTCTCTTTTTAAACAAAAGTCAGGAGGTATTCATATGCTACCTTTTTACCTCACAGGACTGGAACAGTTCAAAGTGAATTTGCTTATTTACAGCTTTATGGAGAAAATCTTTTTTTTCTCCCCCAGATTTTCTTTCAAGTTTAGAAGTAATTTACAAGAACATATTTTAATATGTTCCTGATTATTCTACTATGTTTATAGTTTGATACTATGGTAGATCTTTCCAGCACTTCTGGTGAAAGAAGGCTATAAGTTGCTTAAGAAAGCCCTGGATGCTTTTCTGTGTTGGTGCCATTTTGGC
Organism: Rhea americana; assembly: GCF_003343005.1. Taxonomy (NCBI): domain Eukaryota; kingdom Metazoa; phylum Chordata; class Aves; order Rheiformes; family Rheidae; genus Rhea; species Rhea americana. The sequence continues at coordinate 2,514,802 of NW_028186745.1, forward strand.
TATCACAGGTAACTCATGGAATTAAGAAGCTGCAAACTTGACAAACTGTTGTTAAAGGCTAAGTTATGGACTCAGGATAATCAAAGATATGTGTGCAGCACAATATTTGAGTAAAATACCTTACCGCCTGTGATTTTTTTTCAAGCCTGTTACATTTATTTGGAGCGTGTGGGAGGCCTGAAAAGCAACGCACAGACTCGTTGGTTGAGTGCGTGCTAGTGACGCAGTTTATGCTTGATGATGTAATCCTGCTTTTCCAAATCCTCTCATTTTCTGATTCCAAGAACTTGCAGTCCTGGGAAGAGTCACCTAGATGAGTTTTTTCCTTATGCGTGTGTGAAATAGATACAAGTTGTGTGGACAGCTAAAGAGTTTTATTGCAGGCGACTGGGCAAAACCAGAGGCTCAGCAGCCATTGAGAAGCGGAGGCTGTGGAGGCACTGCAGCAGCCAAGATTTGTCTCCTCCTTGCCACTCTCATTTTCACTCACTAAAGATCTCCTGACTTTCAGGCCCCCCCCCCCCCCGTGGCAATTCTGTCCTTTCTTATTTAGCTTGTTTTCCAGATTATTATTGAAAGTTTCTCTCAATTTGAACCGTAGTTCTGAGTTGAGCACCTGCTGCCAAAGCTCTTTATGGTGTTGAATCTATTACAGTCTCCATTTCTTTGAAGCTGCTGCCCTCTTCCTCACAGCTCTGTGATCCCACTCTCACGGCTTCATTAACATTTACATGAAAACAAAAGCAAACCATTAATTTCTCAACTGTTACGTTTGACAAAGAATATCTGAACGGTGGAAAAAAGACCATGTTTCAAACTGTGTGGAAGATGGGTAGGATAAAAAAACCCTCAACAAACATCTTTTGTAAAACACAAATGGCAGCCAAATCCTGGTTTTCTTAAGGAAAAAAAAAAAGAAAAGAAATAATACACATATATTTCAGGGAGATGCATTCCAAGAGGCTTGTATGGAGGCCTACTAAAAGCACAGGGGCTAGAGGCATGCTTGTTGCAGAACTGGTGTTTTAACTGGAGTCACCATTTCATTTTCTTCTGGATTGTGGTGGTGGAAACAAAATCCTAACAGTTCTCTCACGTCAGCTTGAATCATGAGCAAAGAACATCCCTTATTTTGATGGATGTCTTGAACATGTACAAAAATATGCTTTAAAGAATTCTTTAAAATGTCCTTTAAAAGAATTTTTAGGATTATGGCTATAAAAAGTAACCCATGCAGTCAGAATACCTGAAATATTGCAAGTGAAAAAATACTAAGTCATTCTCTCAGGGAGCTGTCAGACTCCTACGTGACGGAGAAAAGTGAAAACGCCTTCCGTTGTGAATAACTTTTTCAGTTTCCTTCTTTCTTCCTTTTCTTTCTCCCTCCCTTGTAGGGTTAGCAACCTCAAGCCAAGTACCAGTTGTATAAAATGTTAGGTGTCTTGAGTGTTAGTCACAGGCAAAACAGGTATAATGCAAACTAATTTGTTTATTAAGGCAAGCTTCATATCACACGATGTTCCTGGTTCCCCTTACACACACGTGCACGCCCATGCACTCCTGTGCACGAGGACTTAGTTGCTCACTGTTGGGGGTGGCTGAGCTTTCCTTGCGGCGGACTTTTAGTTTTGAAATGCAGGAGACCGATGTCTTAGCTTCTCTCTCAATTATGTAAATTGTTTACTGTGGTAATTATCCATAATGAGGACAGAATATTTTCTCCTGAAAATATTAACCAGAAACTCAAGATATTCACACAGATATATAAAGCATTTAAAACTAAATAGTAAAACTAAAACCAAAAAAAAAAACGTAAAACTTAAAACTAAATGGTTTCTTACAGTTTTTACAATTTCGAAGTGTCCCATATAATGAAGTTTCTTCTGTGCTAAATATTCTTCTTCCACTGAAACTGATCGATGAACAATTCAACTGGAGAATTATAATGAATGATATATTGAGTAAGAGAACCAATAGGCAACTTTCCGTTTGTTCTTACATTTATCTTAGGTAACACTTTAAAAGAGCTGCTAAGCTTAAATAAACATTTAAATCGACAAAGCAGTGACTTAAAAAGGAACACTTTAAAGAAAAATACTACTACAACTTTTGGTGCTCTTTGGCTGGTGATGAAGCTGCTAAGAAATGTGTAAGTGGCTCTATGTCAAACACCAGACTAATGTTTTTAGAAGCCCCCTTAGAATTGTTTTCTGTAGAAAGACAACTGTAGATGGATGAGCTTTCTCTAATTTCAACTAATTATGAAATTAAATTCAAGAAAATGAAACACATACAATGTTCCTTAAATAATATAAAATTGAATTTCCTTTTCATTGAAATGTATGCGTGCAAATATAGGGCATACATTTAGGTCTAAAACATTATTTACTGTCCTCTGAACATGTTTATTTTTCTTGGTATTTATTTCAACCCTGTCAATATGAGAAGAGTGTTTTCCATCATTTTAATCAGCTTTGCTACAATGTATCCTCTTAACTAAGGATATGTTTGTCAGAGAAAAGAAAACTACAAGGAAAAATACTTATTTCAAATGCACTCTATTCCCATAAACAATGCACATAAATGTGCTTTCTCTGTTTCTTCACAGAACACTTTATGTATCACAGTGATGAATGTGCTGAATGTATTAGAAAAGATGACCAAGAAGTCAACATTGGTTGTTTTTAAACAGGAAGACTTCACTGCTATCAGTATACTGTGACACCAAGTACACTCTGTAATTACTTAGGAAGGTTTTCTTTAGGGCTTCAGTGCAGGCAACTGAATTTTGGGGGAGTCAAAGAAAAAGTCAGCTTTTAATGAATAAGTTCACCACTGATAAAATTCTCTCTTTTTGTAGGTCAAAGATGTAATGAAAAATATCATGGCTGGACTGCAACAGACAAACAGTGAAAAGATTCTGCTGAGCTGGGTCCGCCAGTCAACTCGGAATTACCCGCAGGTCAACGTTATCAATTTCACCAGTAGCTGGTCTGATGGGTTGGCTTTCAACGCACTCCTCCACAGCCACAGGTAGGAAGACTGGCTTTCGTTGCTTCAGTGAGCTTGCAACAGAGGGCTGTAAGAGGGCTTGAAGGTGATGTCCCTATTATAGGGGGGTTATGGTTAGTGGGGAGGGGGAGTTGTGTTTTTTCTTTTTTTTTTTTTTTCCTGTTTCTTGTATGTGGACTTTTCAGCATTCTTTTGAAAGGCTGCCTGTTTGCTTTGCCCTGGGTGCTGTGTCAGATTGAATCCTCTTGAAGATAAGAGGGGCTGAGCTTTCCTGCAGAGAAACTGAAGATGCTCAGTTCAGACCGTTTCTGGTATTTCAGTGTAGAGCCTGTGTAGAGGTCTGAAGTAGGAATGCAGGTGTGGAAACTTTTGAGAAGAGCAAGAAAGAGATTTGAAGTTAAGCCTTTGAGGTTGTCCTGCAGGGAAGAGGACATCTTTCTGTAGAAACCTAGAAAAGGACAGTTTAGTGTTTGTTGAAAGCCACTGATGGTTGCTGGATTGAAAGTAAGGATTTACCTTGAAAGGACAGAGCAGGAAAAGGTGGACTTGTTTTCAAGACTTTTCATGTTATTGCCCAACTGATTTGAATTTTTATTCCTCTCTCAGAGGTAGTCTTGTTCTAGTCTCCACTGTTAAAAAAAGAAAAAAGAAAAAAGAAAAAAGAAAAGGGGGGAAAAAAGAGCTTTCAAAGTCCTTTCATGGTTCAGTGTACTCGGCTTAACGAAAAGATACAGTTAATGTATTTTAAAAGCCTAGTTGGTAGTGCTGCTGCCACTACTGTTTTTAAAACAATACTCATTTTCTAATATTTTAAGCCCCTGATCTGTCTTCTTCAGCTTTTATACCTCTCTCCTAAAGGGAATTGGCCTGAAAACTAGCTGACTGCTCTGAATTATTGGTAAGAACTGAGATTTTTTGAACAAATAAATACATACATTTGATTTAGTAAGAGATTACAGAGATTTACTAGGTAGTGGTACAAGTCAAACAACAATTTTTTTAAAATTTTTATTCTTGGCTGCATTAAATGCTCAAAATCAGGCAAAATACTTCTACAATAGACTGAGACAATGTATGTCTCCCAGCTTCTACAGCAAAGAGCTGTAGCTGTTTCTTTCCAAAATTTTCACTGACTTATGCAACTGTTTATAAATGAAGCTGACTGATAAAGTCCTTTACTATAACAGTCCTAAAACTAACACTGGCAGCCACCCAGTCTTTTACAGTGGCCACCTATGCTTTACTCCTCCATCCTAGTCACAGTGTAAACTTAGGCATCTTTTGCTCTGAGGTCAATTTTTGAGGCTGTTCATGCCTGAGATCACTGAATAGACCTGACTGAATTAAGGTCCAGGAACTTTCAATTTACAAATATTGTTTAGTTGTAATGGTAGGAGCGAGGCACCATTTTAAAGAAGAATTTATTATACTGTAAAAAGTCTCAGTGCAGCCTTTCACCTGCATTTGTTACTAAAAACACTAGCAAGTGACACCCCCATCCTGCTGTTTCTCTGCTACTGCCATGCTCGGGCCTGGTGCTCTTCTGCCTTCGTGATCTTGACTCAAGTGTTTATGCAGGTGTTAGGACAACTGGGTTTGTGGAGCTAAATTAGAATAAAATTTCCTGCAATCCTTGACTCTTTTCTTTTGTGCCTTGTGTGCCTCTTAGAACTAGTGGCAATGGTACCAGGGCAGGTGGTTTGGCAAGCCAATCCACTAAAAACAGGAGTATCTAGGTATTTTATTTGTTCTTGTGAGCCATCTTTCTGTCAGGTCAGATTGACTTTCTGTTGCTATCAGTCATTGGATCAGTCCCGTGATCCAATGCAAGGGAAATAAATAGTGAGAGCATGAAATCTAGGCCTTGGTAAGCCTGGGGAATGAAGAGCAAAAAGGGGGAAAGAGTGATATTGCTTCCCGTGAGTGGAGTCCACAGTTACATCGTATTAGGTAAAAATGTTAAGCTGCCTCCTGAGGCTGCTTCTCTAAGTGGAAATGCCAGTCTATGCTGGATTAACAGGCTTGGAAAACGTCATCCTTAACTGGACTCATAACGATATGAGTCCTCCTGCTTCTCCTTCAGCATTCACTGCATCTCCAGAGTGGCTCTACTTTCATGATGGCGATTGCTTTCAGGGATAAGTTGCTACAAGGAATCAGCTGCTTAACTCTATAATGAAAACCTAATTAACAGATAGATAAAATAATCAGTGACCATAATTATAATATGATATTTTAGATATATTGATTTTTACTTTGGTAAATGTTCAGTAACCACTACATTTGGCTACTACTGAGATGGGGAATCAAAGTGATCGCATTGTATAATCAGTAATGCTCTTCACTTGCCACATCCAAAGGTTGTTTTTAATTGAGCAAAAGTGCTGCAAGTACTTGTTTGAAATATTTATAACTCATTTGTAGAATAATTCGCTAGTAACACATCTAAGACTAATACTAGCAATTTTGGAAGAGGGCCGTGTATAGTTCTGAATCATACAAACAACATCTTACAATTTGTTTTAGATGAAAGTTCATTCAAGAATGTGAGTTTCGTAGTATTTGAGGGGAAAGTAAATAACACATTCGGATTCTTTCTTTACAGACTTTCATGACTTAACTGTGAAAAGTAGTCTGTAGTGCAAATAGTAGCTCCTGCTTTTTATTCTGAAGCCTTCGAGTTCAGCTCTCAGTTTAGCCGGAGAGACTTCTATTTCGACCTTCAGTCTGCAGCATGTGTGCTCAGTCTTCATTACATTTAGCTGCTTTTTGGAAGAGAAAGCAGAGTCAGTCAGAAAAAAAGGTTGGCCACGGCTGGAAAACCTGGTGTGATAATGAACTCAGATGGTGGGCCAGGTGCTAGGATGTGTATTTTTTGCAAACATTAGCATTGTTCCTAGACTATCTGTTACTAAAAGAACAAAGCAATAAAACAAACAAAAATCCCACCAATTCCGAAAGGATAATTATACTAGTCAAAAATTTCCATAGTTTCTAGGCTCCTTTAAAGGGAGGGAAGCTTTCCTAGTAACAGGAAAGTAATTTCTTTCTGCTGTCAATAGGAGTCAGTCTTTCACAATACATCAGTATTTTCTTTTCTAAACTTGGTCCTATTTCATTTGCTTATAAAAGCAGTGCAACCTAGTGTTATTATGGTGTAGTATTAACAATGAGTTTTGACATAAAGTACAAACCTGTTGAGATCAGTTACTGTATTTGGTAGTTCTACTTTATAGCTAAATCACACTAGTATTTTTACAAATAGGGGGCTTTTTTTAAAGCTTTTTTTATAACTATATCAAAAGATTTGTTACACTGTGTTCTATATATTACCATAGCTGAAATTTTAGCTGAGTGCTCGAATTTTTAAATTGTAATTTACTAAAAATAGATTTAATTCAGTTCTACTTCCAGAAAATATTACATACAGTAAGCAGAACATTTTTTAAACATGATATTTTAATGTATTTTCAAAGAAATAAAATAGTTCTCTTGCAAACACAACTGTTTTACAACTCATAACAAATAATGGCAAACAATCTTGAAGGAAATACAAATAAAATTTAAAATAAATAACATTATACACTATATTCTATGTTTACTGTAGTTATTGCATCTTTGATTTATTCTTCAAGCAGCTTTCATTGTCAGCTGCAGTTTACAGCCTGTTACCTTTTTGTTGCAGTAGTTTTGTCTGTGGATGGTTTCTTTTGACTTCAAGGTGAGGGAAAGGAAAAGAATTTCAAGAGGAAGTTGACGGAATAAATAAAAATGGAAGATAATTTTATCTGTCTGCTTGGTTTTGGTGTTAACACTCTGTAATTGGTACTAACTATGTGTATTCCATCACTCCACCTAGTCTTAGCAAACCAAAAAGCAAACCTCAACCTCTTCTACATTGTGTTTATGTGTTTTCTGTGTATACCATTTCGTTACGGATTCAGTTACTAAATAGTATTTATCTGTTTCACCAACAAGTATCAAGACACAGTGATGGTGTGAAAAGTTTAAGGATAGACACTACATGACAGAAAACATATTCACCATAGTCCATTCCTCGCTGTCAAGGAATAAACACATTGGAAAACTGTTAAACTTAACAGTGAGGAGTGTATTATGGTGCCTCTTTTGTTTGTACCACTGTTATATTTTAGTATCTGCCCTCCAAAAACATCTTAGGTAGTACTAAGTCATCTTTTTTTCTGGAGTGAGATGCAAGAAACTCAAGAATGGAGGGAAAAAAATTAAGATAACCTTTTGAAGTCCCACAGTGGCATACCTGCCCAAGCACAGATGTTCCAACACAGAAACTCCTTAAGCTCCTGGTAGCTGGAAGAGTTAAGTGTTATTTTCAGTGAGAGGATACTGGCTTTATGTGAACCACTGACATGGTCTTTTATAGTTCTTTTTACATTGATAATAATTAGATAGCTACAAGTCTTAAAAATACAGCAAATTAATCCCTGTCCTTTAACTAGTGATATTTTAATTTCTCATACATAATGTTTTCTGAGATAGGTAGGATTTTTTTTTTTTTTTACTTTTTTTTTTTAGGTTCAGAGATTAGTGTGGAATTCATATGTGGATGAAAATGCTCATTGCCTTCTTGAAGGAATTAAAAGAAAGTAAGAGACTTGCATGAACCACTGAATATACAGACATAACATGCTGCAAGAGCAGTACTCTCAGTAGGAAGCATCATCTCTCATAGTTTTTTAAGCCAGTCTTCTCCTACTGAGGCTGACAGTTTTGTTTTGATCAGATATTTCTAATGCCCTTTGGTCATTTTTCAAGAGCCTACTTTGAGTAGATATTCCCATTTGTATAATTGCCTTATCTCTATGGATACCTATGCTCAATAGCTATTGCTCTGCTTTTAATACTGAGTGTGAGAAACAGTGGAGCTTGGGCTACTTTACAAAGCTGCAAGGGCATGTTAGTGAACCCAAGGTATGTATTTTCAGAATAAAAAGATAAACTCAGGATGCATTGCCATGAACAGTATGTTCTAAGTTGTACTGAATAAACAAGAAAAGGTGTGGCACCATCCTCCTAGGAATATCAGAAAAATAAACTGTTGTGGTAAGGAAGAGAGGTCAGTCCTGCTACTGTTGATACTGTCCCTAATTCAGGCTCTATATCACAGAAGACTTTCCCTGTTAACTTCTGGTAGACTCTGTAGCTGCATATGGGTCTCAGAAAGATCTTTGCCTTTTTCCTCTAACTTTACTCGGGCTATTTATGGCCTTTTAATCAAGATTTTCAAGTGGGAGCAAGAAGCACTCATTAGCTTCCTTCTTGCTTCTTTAAATTTGCTTGAACTTAGACTGGGTGACTGCCTTAGAAATCAGCACTTCACTGCAGCTGTCTGCTTCTGGATTGCAGATTGTCGAGGGAGAAAGAACTGTAGAAGCAAAGCGTGCCTTAGTACACTACAGGGAAAGCAGAAGACGATAGGGTGACAATGTATGAGAATATTTCTATTCTGACAGGTCACTGGATTGCCTGCTGCTCTGTGTTACTGGCTGCTGGTTTGTTTAAACTGTGAGAAAACTGGAGGTACCCGCAAATTTTCTTGTATAGAAAGTTCAGTGATGAAGAAACAACTTTTCTCTTAAAAAGGAGGCAATAACTTTTATGATGTGAATGTGGCTCCTCTCCACTTACATTTATGGAAAAATTTTGTGAATTAAATCTGTAAGTTGCTTTTCTGCTAAATTACTTTGGAGCCCTTAGCTAGATGTTAAAACTGCTTAAGGAAATGGCCTATTATACATGAATGGTGTTTTTTTGTAATGTTCATAATTACCATTGTATAATTATTTTTTTACTGAGAGCTATGTAAAAGTTATAATTATAAAGGTTGCCTATTTAAAGGCTTATGATAAGCTTCACTTAAGAAATGCTAAAGAAATGAAAACAATAGGACTACAGCAAAATACTGCGATATGAAAGCATCTTCAAAATGTTTCATTGTCGTCTTTCTAAACTCTCCCTTTGAAGTATAAGGGGGAAAAATCTTACTGATTATGTAAATTCTATTTTTTCTTTTTTTTCCTCTTTATGTCCTTCTGATTTAGCATTTCTTTTCTTAATCTAGAAATGGAAATATGTATTATGTATTAAAATTAGTACTGTTATTAGGTGACTTAATGTTTCAAGTGAGCAGTATGTTTGACCAGCTTCATTCTACTTTATTTTCCTTACTTTCCTTGAATCTTTACACCTTAACAGAATTCATCACCACTCCAGGATTCACTGCCATACATATCTTGGAGGCATTATTAATTTCCTGTTCATATGGAAAAACCTTATTTGAATGAATTAACATATCTGAAGTAGGTAAAGAAGCAGACTTCCAGAAATCCTGTTTTTTTCTTCACTGCTTATAAGCTGCTTTTTTTTTTCTGTCTTAATTTCTTTATCTGGACTCATTTTTTATTGTAGGTTTAGAATTAGCTTTCCATTATTGGTGAAGATTTAGTAGGTGGTCTCTGAGGAAGAGTAAGAGTAGGCTTTCACGAATCTGTGTTTCTCTTAGAAGTCTGCCTGACTGCCAGGGCTGACGCTGGGAGGACAGAGTTGTGTTGGGCTGGAGTTACTGAACATGGTCGTCGGCTGCCTCTGAGTTTTGTTTTGTTGCTTGCTTTAAATCTGATGGTAGCCTGCTGCTTTTGTGGTGGTTGTGATTGGTCTTATCCATGACTTTAATTTTCTGCGTAAAGGCATGGCTGGATTTTCTTGGCCTTATAGTGCTCCTCCAGATTCCCTTATCTCACATTCAGTGATCTACTGCTTCATAGGTTATACGATTGGCATACAAAAAACCTATTCTCTTTTATAGGTAATGACCAGGTATTTTCCTTGCAAATATATTCTGAAAAATACCAGTTTTGTTTTCTCCTTTTTTTCTTTCTGTTTAGTTTTAGGAAAGAACTTCAAGAACAAAAATTACCTGAAAATCAATGTAACTTCTGATTTTACAGTATAAAAATTCTCTTTGAAACAGTAAATGCTCTCAATTTTGGCTCTCCACAATGTCGTTATAAACTATGGAAAGGTCAGTGCTACTTTAGCTAATCAGCTAGTGGGTTACTGGAGCTCAACATGTTCTAGCTGCTCCTGACTCTTTTGAACATGGGCCTGCTCTTTGGTTTTCTGGAAGAGGAGTGAACTCCACTACCTCTGTCTGCTGGGCTTTACTCCCTATCAGAGATGAACGAAGCTGCAGACTTGAGAGCAGATCTCCTCTCCCTTTGTACCATCTGGACAACACAGGGAGAGCAAATCAAAGGTTGAGAATCAGTAATCCCTTTGATATCTTTTCTCTACTATTTCACATCTGCTTACACCTATATTTAAAACTCCTCAGCAAGCCAGTTGTTGGCTGAAATTCTGTTTTGATGTTTCAGGGATTTTTAAAAGCTATTTGCCATGTACCTACCACAGTTCTTAAAAATCGTTTCTGCTGTAATCTCTCTGGCGATGGTACTTGGCAGTGTCGTCCCTTAAATATACACAGCGAGACATCTGCCGAGACATCACACCGAGAGGCTGACATTTCAAACTGCTGTTACGGCACTCATGTTCTAGAGATGGGGTCACTGAGGTGTGTGTATGTGTATGGACTCGAGGATTTTTTTCTTAAGAAAGGGGGAAATCTGGAGAGTTAAATTGCTTTTGGAATAGAGAGAGCTTTCGAATGGGTTGGTGATGGGAGGAGATGTTTTGTTTTTGATTAAGTTAGTGCTCTCAGAGCTGAGATGCAGTAAATGGCTATGTACTTTTGAGCTGGCTTGGAATCAACACTCTCTTTTCTTTTTATGTTTACAATATGAAGAAAATCCATAAGAAAGCAGTCAGTGCTTTACTGAGGAGCTCTTACTACTTATCTTTTATAGTTACCTCTCAGAAAGTTCCAATTTTTGCCATTTTTGCACAAGTGAGATGCTGTATATGCTACATATGCTACACACAGACACATATGCAACAGAGCTGCTAAGCACGCAAATTCAGCAAAGATGTTCTATAATGTGACATTATCCAAAACTGTTTTCTTAATCAAACTTTTGCATGTAAGAATGTTTGAGGCCTAAAACAAACAAACAAACAAACAAAAATATTTTTGTCCTCTCTGTGTCTTATATTGAGATGGTATGGTAATGGCCTACCTGGACCCATTAACTTCAAATTTGCTTCCTATATTATGTATTTGAGAATATTGGGTGGGTGGGTGAAATTGAATATCTGTAATAGTATCTATAATGACAAACATTTCTCAAGAGGAATGAGACAATACTGTGTCATCCTTCAATAAACAGTACTTAATGTTAAATTTTTCCCTAGTGGAATCCTGATGGGCTGGGAGAAAACTTATTCCTATATATAAAATTCACATCGCCAACACAGCCATGATTGTGTAATGTGCTGCTCAGAGTAACATACATGTGATTAGGACTTCAAATCACTGCAAAAATATTTTGGGGCAAAGAGGAGGTTTTTCCAATATTGTTCTTTCCTTGTCCTAAAAACTTTCATCTCTGTGATTAATCTTTCCGCACTACGGTCTCTATACGTTTATTTTGAGCAAGACTTTTTTAAGAAAGTCATAATATAACTCTGTGATTACTGTAATGTTCCCTTGGCTAAATTTTATTTTATGAGCTTATGCATTCTGTGCTGTATGCAAGCCAAAGTGTTACATTTGGAGAGAATAAAGAAATAGAGACTTTGCGTATACCTGTAGAGTAAGATGTAGGTAGAAGGAAAAGATGCGTAGACGTAATCTGTATTTTGAAAATGGCTGTATTTTAGTACATAAACTATAATCTATCAGATCACAGACATTTTATACTCATTACTAGAAATAGAGCTAATCACCTCTTGTTTCCTTTACTTTCCCTCTCCTACTCCCAGCAAAATTTAATATTTTCATGTCTTTCTGCATCCGGCAAGGAGAAACTAAGGGCAATACCACTATTCTTAATTAACATTTGGAAACTCTGCACAGAGAAGCAAAATAGTTTATAACTTTTTACTATGTAAATCACTTCGCTCTCTTCAGAAGAAACCAGAGAGCAAAAGTTTGTAACTGGAAAATTACTACCACATACAGCATTTTTCCTTTGCTGTCTTGAAGTTATTGCAGTATGATGCAGTCAATATTTTTTGCCACCAATTACAACTACGAGAGACAGTGTTTAAAATTAACTTTTAAAATTATTAAAAATGTAAGCAAATTTTTCATAACTAATTGAAACATTTTAATTATGATAAGATAACATACTTGATTTATCTGTAAGTAGAATTACATATTTAAGTGTTTTTTGATTAAGAACAGTATCCAAATCATATAGTGTAGTTGTTTGCCTTCATATTATTATGTGCACATTACAGAATACCTGATTAATTTTTTTTTCTAGAATGCCTGATAACAAATTCTGATTTTGTAATGGATAAATATTAGCTGAAATGTCAGTGATCACAGTATATTAACATTATTTATATGGTGCAAATGATAATGTAAAGTCTCAGATTGTATATCTGAACTATAACTCAATTTTGTTGGTTCAGCCTTTTCCTGTAATAGCAGTTAAATTGTGCTCTAGGCTTTTGCTCATGTCAGTTAAAACCTGTGATGGGACTCCAGTTCCATACCCATCTGAAAAGTATGCCTTTTTCTAAAGGCTTTCCTAAGAAAAGTGATGTGTGCAGTTATGCTACCTGTGTCCCCAGATTGTGACATCTTGAAGCTGTTGACCAATTTCAGTCGGATATGAGAGCTCGAATTCTCAGCAGCAATTGCCTTCTTAGAACTGCAGTGAAAAGCTACTGCCTGGAGAGCAAAAGAAGGCAGCAAAATGAGCCGGCCCTTATCTGTCCTGCGTGGCCTGCCAAGAGCCAAGCCCAGTGTGCATAGCCACGGCRCATAACCCTTCTTACCCAGGCAGAATTTAGGACTGAAAGAGAGCAAGCGAGCTGTTCTGGACATTTTGGGTAGTGGCAGGACCAGAGGAGTATGGGTGAAAATAGCAGATTTTGAGGAATGAGGTTATAGGCTTGTGGAACTTACTGGGAATGAAGAAATAGCGTTGATGTAATGGGGCTGGACATGGATGAGCATAGGATGCAAATCCATTAGATACCAAGCTTCTTCAGTTCCAGTGTAGACTGAACAAGTTTTTTGGTTTAAAAAAGATAAATAGAAAAGTGGTCACTGATCTGGATGGATAGTAATAGAAATATATAATTAAATTTAATCCTGACAAAAAAGAAATTGACTGTTCCTTTTGTTTGCTTTAGACCAGACCTATTTGACTGGAACGCTGTKGCTTCTCAGCAGTCACCTGTACAACGATTAGACCATGCATTCAACATAGCCAGGCAGCACTTGGGCATAGAAAAACTTCTTGATCCTGAAGGTTAGTATCAATTATRTTCTTTTTTCTAGACGGAAAATGAATTATTCCATTCTTTTGGTTGTAAATGAATTTTAGCTCTTTGCACAAGAACTTAACATTTTGAAAGAAATCATGAACTGAAGAAAAATCCTTTAGTTATTTATGTATTAATGTTAACTACTCACTACTGAAATAGCATAAGAGCTCTTTRTATGTACAGACTCTACAGTGACTTTTTTTCAGCTTTGGGGCCAGAGTTTTAGTGTGTGTATACTGAATGTAAGCTGTCTCAATAGCTGGCTGATACATATTTAAAACACTTAGCACATCTGCAGCTTTTATATCTTCAAGAGAGAACATGAGTTTGAGTTGTCTTTTATTATATATCCAAAATGTGAATTTAAACTTTAGGTACATGTAGCTTAAAAATAYTGCTTTTATATCTTCTATATACTGAATTTTGTCAGGATGACAGCACTCATTGTRTATTACTTATTATTTTGTCTCACATTTAATAGATTTGCATATTTCCTGTTATCTCATTTTAGCTCYTAATTGTTCTAGATGTAAATTTTGGATTAAATACCATCATTGGCCTAGGCCTGTAGTGTTTTTGATTATTGATATTTGTTGAGTTAAACTGAATCTCATTGTGAGACATTTTGAAAATTTCTTTTCTCTCTTGTATTTCCTTATGCAGTCATGTTTGGAAGGGTCCTGTTAATTTTGTCTGTTTCTGTATATCCTCTGCCCTACTTCCTTTATTTATGAGAGGCTAAATAATTACTGTCAGAGATAAAGCATTTCCAAAACATTCTTTACTACTACAAAATGTTGAGAAGCTGTTGTATTTACTTTATAGGTGTGCCTTTTTTTGTATACACAGTCTTCTTCCATACTGTGATCCATATGCTATGTTTTCATTCAGGTTCCTACCAGTTTGCCTATTATGCCAATAACAAATGCAATCTTTTCATATGTTTGATATGTACTGTTGTTATGTACAGTACTCAGTGGCTGACCTCAGGGTGAATTCTAGATGGAAAGAACCAGGATTTAACAAAATGTACGAATGAGTCTTAAAACCTAGCATCAGGTCTCTTACTGTTTAATTATAACAGGGTATATGTCAAGATTGCACTAATATCCTTGTATCTGTTATATTTACATAGCAGAATTACAGGAAAAAACCTGTCTGCTTATGCTGTAGTTCAACATCATGAAGTTCTCCGCTCTTGTGACAGAGCATATAACCCTGCTGCTTTGTAAAGTGAAAAACTTAGAGGGGATGGACAGTGATATTCTGCACTGCCTAGAGTTAGAAGAGAAACATCATGTCTTAGGCAGTTCTCACATTTGGAGCAGCAACAAAAACTTGCGAGTCAAAGATGACAGGGACTTGCCATCTCAATGGTGAAAACTTACTGAGCTCCTCCTCTGTTTCGTTCTGGTATGGAGTCAAACAGCTCCACTTATACCAGCAAGGTATTAGGTTTTGGCACTGGAACCTGCAGAAGAAGTACTCAGTAAAAAAAAATAAAKAAAGAAAGAAGTGTTTGCTAGTACATCACCTTCCATTTCGAGCACTGAACTGTTGTGGGCCATCAGAGTAGGGATGGGCTTGGTATGTGCTGAAGCACGAGATGCAGCTCATAGGCTCTGAATGAGTTTGGAATTGAAAACTTGATTGTGCAACTGAATAGATATAGCTGCAGACTGCTATATTTGGTTGAGCTTTCTTCTTAAAATACATTAGCTAATAGGTTATTTTCTGGATGCACAGATCATTTTTTAATTGGATGTTTTATTCTATTTTTGGCAAAGATATTTATTTGTAGTTGTTTAGCCAACAGCTGAAAAACTCTCCAACTTTGGTGGTTTTCCAAATGTGTGCTATAATTATTTGCTGTTTAATATTGTGGAGAATTGTGGAGCTTGCCACCTATTTCTTTTTCTCCTCTCCAAATAAAAAAAACTGCAAATGTTTTAAAAAGAATAATGAATTCTGTGCCTGTTTATATTGAATTTGTTTAAGTACAACAGTTTGGTTTGCCAATACCTGATGGTTACCTGTTTATTAAAATTCATTTGATTCTGTTATTTGTAAAGTAAACTTAGTATCTCAATTTTCCAGTTCAGTGCATTTAAGTAAATCTTTTTGACCATCTCTGATTTTAAATCTGTTGAACTATACTTACCTCCTTTCTGCCTTGTGCCAGATGACAGTTGTAGGTAATTTTCAGGAGAAAAAAAAATCTGTCTTGAAAGTGATAACAAATTTGTCCCTAGACTGGTAAGTAGAATTACTGCTGTATCAGTAAGTGAAGAACTCTGTTTGAACATTGTAGCATCCTTTTTYTGTAATTTTATTTTGTATATTTGCCACCTCTCAAAATTCTCTTAACTTATTGTGTGATGACAAACTCTCAGTGCTCTGGCTGTTAGTTCAAAAGGACCTACAAAGCACCCACAAAATATTAGTAACAACAAAAAGGAGACATACATTCAGTGCTGAAACATTACTTTAACATAACTTGAAATTATGTCAGTACAGCACACACGCATGCAATCTGTGAAATCCTTTGAAAAATGTTTTTGTTAATTAAATGTGTTAGTTCTGTTTTCATGTTTTGAAAATACTGTGTAGAAAAGGAGCTGCTATTTAATAACGTGATACTCTCCTGAAATCACATAACGTAGGTAAAAAAAGAAAGGTCTTTTTGTTTGTTTGTGCTCTAAAGTTTCTGCTCGTTGAGATCACATCTTGAAACAGATGACTGGGGATTCAGGTTTAGCAATTACATTTTGAAAAGTAAATGGTTTCGTTCAGCCAAATGTTAGCTTACTAGGTTAGATATGAAGTTGTCAGTTTGTTTCCAAGTTGTTGATCATGAGTAGCTATTAAAACATTGTTTTAGATTTTTACCCAGTTGTAGTTATACTGATGATGCATGCATCTTAAACATTTTGTTGTAAGACATTTTTGATTATGCTGCTAAGCTGTTTAAAATCTTGTTAATATTTTTTGTGATCCTTTAAGAAGAAAAATATAGTTACCTCTCTTTGCATGTTAAGAATATTTGTGAGTATCTAGTCATATTATATCCCACTCCAAATTCCATGCAATAAGGTTGCCAACAAGTCACTTTAATATAGCAATTTTTGTTCAGATTTGAATAGTAGAGCTGGCACATGGAAAAATTGTTCTATATTAGTGTGTTTAAGGTGATTTTTTTTTCTTTTTATGTGATTTCTTTTAAAGGGAAAAAAAAGACCTCTTCTCTTAATGCAAATAACTTGGAAAAAAGTTGAACAAATGTTGTGCACCTTCATGATGTCTGTTGTGGAGTTCTGATATTTAAATTTGCGTTGCTGACCTTTGAAAAGATTTTGGTCAGTTGTTTTCAATATAAATAACTCAGGTTTTAATGGCCAACTGTTCTCTTCAGGTTAGGGTGTTTTAGATACAATTAATATAACCTTCTGTGTATATTTTTCTTCTAAAGAATATGAACTTGAAAGGCAAGGTCCTCACCTCCCTATTTTCCTTGCTTATTGTTCTAAATTATTGTTGTGTATGAGGAATGAGAGAGGTGATGGAGATATTTGCAGTCTTTTTSTTG
The DNA here is from genome assembly GCF_003343005.1 of Rhea americana. NCBI lineage: Eukaryota > Metazoa > Chordata > Aves > Rheiformes > Rheidae > Rhea > Rhea americana. The sequence continues at coordinate 2,531,837 of NW_028186745.1, forward strand.
GTATGTGTTAACTTTTAGCTAATTTCAGGAAGAGACTTGAAAGATCTTAAGAGCATAAACCAAATGATGTCAACATTCATAATTATAATTCATATGAACATAAAAGTTTTAAAAATTGACTCCAGCTGTGAAGATTAATCTGTGTCTTTTAATAATGCCTAATACCTGCGGTTACATCTTTTAATAGTTAACTAGTTCTTCTGGATCTCCTCCCTGCTGCGGTTGTGGAGGAACGTGGATCTGAAAATGTGCGTGGGTCAGAAAATGTACTAAGTGCAACTGTGTTGCTTGTTCTGTGTCCAGTATGCCCTACTAAAACGTAATGCTGTACTGCTACAACAAACTTTTAAAAGAAAAAAAAAGGAAAAGAAAAAAAAGTCTTGATTTGGGAATTGAGTCTACAGTCTTGGAAGTTAAACAAACAAAACATAATGCTCCAAGATCTGTTCTTTCATATCTTTCTGCACTTTCATAGGCTTCTGGAAGGCAGTTGCAAATGTCGTAGAAATGGAGAAAACCTTGAATGTAATCATTTGGTCTGTTGATTGGCAAATTTTATAAGCGAGTGTTAGCAGAAAAGAAATATATAACCCTGGTGAAATGTAATTTAGGATCTGTTTGKCTCTGGACACTTGATACAAAGTGGACAACAGGTCTGGCCTTAGCTCTATCAGAGGGACTCTCTTATTCATAGCATCTTTTTAAATACTTCCAAACATAGCATAAGAAAAGTAAACAGTAAACAAATGCCTTATGCTCAGCAGCATATAATAATTGAATGTTATTGGATATATATTTAATTTTACCTGTGAACTAAGATGATTGTTGCCTCCAGCACCTAATCTCAGTAGCTCAATAATCTCAATAGGCAAATATTTGGTTCGACAATTTTGCTAGAAGATTCTTGCAATGATTCTGTTGGTACTCTATGCTATAACATCTTGCATTTCCTCCTCATTTAAGTATGKCTATTATATATTTAAATATGACATAATCATCTTTAAAGTGATACTTGCCTTTTGGGCACAGACAGCATCAGCCGGCTGGCAAAATGAGGATATCCCTATAGCTTCCGCTGCCCTCTGCTAGCTGTATTTCTGTCAAAGAAAAAGGTTTCTGCAATTTTCCCGTATGCCATTGCTGTACAATAGCAATTGTTTGATGGCAAAACTTGTCGCATGGTGGTGCAGGATCTTCAGGAGAAATGCCCACAGCACGGAGCAGCAATAGGGCCTGCTGTCTCAGATCATTTGCGCTAGCCCAATAATAAATAGCTGTGAAGTTGTAGAATGGTATTTCAGCTGTCCTTTTTGGGTGAAGTAATTATCCAGTTTCTTACAATTTACAGTGTAGCATGATAAAACTTCATTTAATCTATCTCRGTCACATTTTTCCATATTTTTCCCTTAATTTGCTCTGATGACATGAGTTCTTGGCAGYATTATGAAGTGATAATGAGACTCAGCCAGTTTTCCATTTGATMCCAGTTTTGTTTGATCCTGACTTTGCAAACTTCTGCATCGCAATAGTAATGGACTGCACCGCACCTAGRGCAGAGTGGAGAGGGAAAAACCGGGCAGCCCTGTAGTTCACRAAGCTGTTAACCCTGTCGGTGCCCAGTACTTGTGTATATTGGTAACGCCGTTTTTCTTGTTTATCTTGTTGCTCGTRTTCTCATATATGGCTGATGTCAAGGGAGTACAATATGAGCAGATACTTGTTTTCCAGCATACCGTAAAGTTTAGAAAGGTTTTACCTAGTATGGTGTTAGTGTTTATTAAAAAGGAAATAGGGGAGGAGGAGAGTCAGAAAAGGTATGTTCAATATTGTACTGCGCAGAGCAGTCAAGGAAAATGCTAGAATAAAATTTAAAAATCATAACTTGGGCTGCGCACAAACTTTGATGGTTAGAAAAAAAAAAGTATTGTTCTTTTTTTACGCTTCTTTTGTTTCTCATTTCCTGAAATAATTTGGATAAATAATAATAAGATCTATATAGGGGTCCCAATAACAAGTTACTAGTTACAGAATGTTGGGCTGGACTATATATAAAAAAACATTTGGAGAGGTTTGGAGATGCCTTTTAAATTAATGCCACTGGCTTTTTCCTAGCAGTAAATTYTCAGCTGGGCAAGTGGCATAGATACTATTACACTAACTATGGAATTAAATGTAGATCTGCAGGAGTCTTCGCTCCCAATGCCAGTTAGTAATGCTAATTACTAATATTCGGGATGGGTTATAATCTGATCAATGACACTTTTAATGCCCTTTATCCATATCTGTAGTGACAAGAGGTGACTTGTTTTTGAGAGTTCTCTTTGTATATTTGTTGGTCCAAATATTCAATATTCATTCAGTATTTGAACAACTGTATAAAAGCTAGGTAATGTAAAACAAAACATATTCCTTTTCTGAGAGTCAGACAAGATTAGGTTAGTAATAAAATTCATAGATTATCTRTATTAAGATATCTAGTTTTGGGGTTGCTTTTGCTTGTATTTCAAATTCATCAAGATATTAATTGCAGCATAGCTAGATACAATGACTTTGACAGTTTATTTAAGCATCTAATTCATTTTTCCTTAGCATTATTACCTAGTCTGTTCAGATATTCTGCAGTTGTGCAGTTTAAGTGTTTGTTTTCCTGGAAWGTATGATTACTGAATATTTTCAGACATTGACTTCCAAAATTATGTCCAATATCAAAATAGTCAGTGAGCAACTGCTAACTTTAAGCAGTACTATTCTGAAGTTGAAAATAATAAAGCCTTTAAAAAGAATTAARCACTCCTAATCACTTCTCCTTGCTGCTTTTATCTAAAATAGYTCCTTTTTAAAAAAATTCAGGAAAAATATGTTGAATTAGTCTCTTCAACTGTTACTTATGTTCTGGTGCATGAATTCTGCTAATCTTCAAACATTCATTCTAGTGGAACTGAAGCAGCAGGTGGACTTGCATAGCTATTGTTACGGTATTGAAGTACAACCCTAAAAGCACAACTCTAACTACTGCTCTACTATATGTCACTACAAATTGCCACTCTAAGTGCTGGACGTGTGGTCATGCCATATCTTGTACTTTGTCTTAAGTTCATAGCATAGCTCTGAAAGACAGAGTGAGAAAGGTGCTATGGAGATATTTTCAAAAATAAAGATAAGAATATACAGTGAATTCCATATACTTATTATATGTAARTAGTGCAGTAGTTAAACTTTTATCTGAATGAATCTGTAATATGAATTAGGATTTTCAAGGGTCTCCTAGCTTGATCCACATTTCCATTGTGATATTTCATTCTAAYGTTCCTTTTGAGAAGTATTTACCCTACTCCCCCAAATTGTATTACAGTTCTTATTTTTCCTACTGATAAGATGAAAGTCCTACTTCTTCTTTGCAGTTTCAAGGAAATAGAAATAGCCATCAAAAACAGTTAATTTACTGAACTCTGAGCTTTCATCTAAAACCACTTTCTCTTCCATATTTATGAATAGGTTTATTACCACCTCACTGACCTGTGGGCAGTTTAATTATGARGAGACTACCTCACAGTCAGGAACTTTTACAGATTTTAAGGGAAATAATAAGTTATTTGAGGGGTACTGCATTAGAAGACTGTTAAGAAAAAACAGGCCCTCCCCCAGTGAGAAAGTCTGAAATAACTAGGATTTAATTTGACAAGGCACATATGTTATAAAGGAGATTATAAAATAATCTGGAATTCCATTGTGAGAGACTGTAATATCACCACGTGGAGCACTGAACTTGAATTATAAAGCGTTCTCTAGCAATGTCACGTTGCTGATACTATTGTAGGCAGCTATCAAGGCCATAATCGCAATCTTTCTTGTAGTCATTTGTTCTGAAATATTCTGATCATCGTTGTTTTCATTAAGAAACCCAAAACAAAACAAAAGAAAACGGATTTAGGAAACATTATTTCATTGTTGCAGTATTACTAAAGATTCATCCTTTGAGATAGCACTAAAAAACCAGTTTGATCTTAAAGCAGTCAAGAAGCCTTGTGTATGAAATGCAAATGAAGACCGTAGAAGAGTGCACATCTACTTGTATGTTTGGCAAGGCAAGGAGCTCTGCATCTGTTCTGAAGGGCCCCGAGTCTCTCTGTTGCCTTCTCACTGACAATGCCCGCTCAATACTTTGATGAACAACAAAAATCCAGAGCATGTGGAGGAAACACAGGAATTTAGGAGATCATGTAGGTTGTATGAACAGCAATAATTGAACATCAGTGAGGAGGAAGGGAGACTTAAAGCATGAAGATGAAAAGTTTGTTAGCTTTGACAGAGAGGAAATATTGGAGATAATTTCTAAAGATATTTCAAAAGAGAAGGAAATAGAGTAAAGGTAGATTTTATAGTTTGGAAAAAATCTATTTTGCTCTAAGACAAAATGGTTTCCTGTAGGATATATACTAAAGTTTTGTCCATCTTTCTGTGTATATATATATGTGTGTGTGTGTGTGTGTGCGTATTTCAATAAATACACAATTCAGCAAAAATAAAGATAAAATAAAAAATAAGGAAAGATAGCTCAGGGTGTATCAGAAATGTGGGTGCSACGTGCATGTCTTATTACTCTGCTAATGGCTGTATAAATACTTCTGAAAATCACACTAACGCAAATAATATTAGATTCTATTTAAAGGGTGTATATGCTTTCGTAGATGATTTGATAAGTCTAGATGCATAAAACCGATGAAGTGAGAAATGAATTAAAATATATGTAAAATATATGAAGAATCTTACAGTGGTGATATCTATAAAATGTTATGAATGATATGAATGAAAGTAGGGGAATTATTAGCATGATGAAGTAGAGCATAAGTATTCTCATATTTACAGATGATCATTATGTTCATCTGCAATTTTCAGTGATAATTTAGACAAAATTAATAAAATATGGATGAAACTATCGGATAGCTTGTAACTGTGCTTTTCATTACATTGGTAAGCTTCAGTGACTGCACTTMCTGTTCTTCATCTAACGCTGAAACTATTGTGAATGACGTACTGTTAAGTCTACCCTCATTTCTTACCTGCGTGTTCTGCCCAGCTGCTTCCAAGGTGGGAAGGAACAGAGTGAGTCTGTCTGTGTTGTGGCACTAGAGCAAGAACTGGGTAGAGGGGGGAGATGAGCAGTGATACCAGTCTTCAGATTTGAGCCTGATGGTGAAGCTGGCTGTTGCAGGTTCACGGTGAACACACAGGTGTTTGATACACCATGATCCCGCCTTYTGAGGATCTTTTCTTTTATAAATTGTGTGGATTTTAAACCTGTGTCTTCTGCAATTTTTTAAATACTCATTCACTTAAATTCAAAATGCTACTTCTGAAGGTAAGCTCCCGGTCTGCACAAGCAGACCATATTACTCTAGTGCACGGTCCTTTTCAGTACCTGTGGATTTACAAGCCCACCTTGCTTTGTTGTTTTTTATTTTCCTGAGTTCTGTGTGAGTGTTTGGGTTTATATTAATATTCTGCAGTCACAATGCCACAGAAATGTCCGTCAGATTGTAATCACTATTCTGCTCTGACAAATAATCACATTGGTTTCTTTGCCACTGTATCACATTATGTGTAATTTTCTGTTGATCATTACTCATACTGTGTTTTAGCATTGTTTTTCCAAAAGATCATTCCTGTAAGTGTGTTAAAATATCCTGGATGAATCCTGTGTTAATTCCTCCTCATATTTCTCATGTTTCTCATGTGTTTTAATTACTTAAATATTTTGTATTCCACTGGGACTTGCTAGSCCCCTAATCCACCCTTTAAGCTAAAATTAATAATGTTTGCTTATAGCATGCTTTTTTCTTTAAACTGCTTTATAATTAATGAAGCCCTTTGGAACTGTGCACATAGTTCTTGGTTACTCAGAAAAATTACTAAGAGAAGACAACTGAGAAAAAATCAATTAGAGCAGAATTACATTACTTGATGCATGAAGTCAGGAAATCAAATAAATATATACTAGTCTTAAAATCACAGAGAAAGAGGGTTTCTGTTTTGTTTTTGGTAAATGCGGACTGTATAGTCTGACAGCAGTTTCCAGTAGCATTTCTCCTGATCCTAATAGCAATGCATATATTGTTACTGGATATTTTCTCATATCATAATATGAAATGATGTGGACATATTGCAGTTGGTAAGCTCACAAAAGCTCAAAAGTATATTAAAACTTTACTAAAAGTTTAACATGACTGCCCTCCTCCCTTCAATTTSAAATAGATTTCACCTTGAATATGGAGACTTACCTGTTGGAGTTAATGGGGCTTAATCTATTTGTTAGAGCTAAAAAGTAGTCCCTTCAAATAAGTATAGTTTCAGATCAAAATATCCTGCTTTGATTTTAGAATTACCATTGCCATAACATTTCCATATTCTGTACCTTAAACATTTGTAATCTATGTATAAATACATAAATATGATATTTTTAATTGGAGAAAAAATGGTTTCTGAAAATATTAATGTAAAAAAAAATAGAGTATAGGAAATGACATTTAGAAGTTAATATTGTTTATAAAATGTCTAGAGGAGGCTGTTYGCTCAAAATTTGGCAAAAAAAATATTTATTAGGGTTAAGTATCTTCCTATTTTTCAATAATTGGATAACTGGAATAATTTGCTTTATTTAAAAAAAAAATAAAGAAATTGGAATGTTCCACTGAAAAGATACCCCTATTCGTTTGGACATTAATCTGGATCTGAAAAGCTGCTAACGAGATTACTTAACCTTGAAGAAAAATTCATGTAGGGAACTTGAGACTTCTGGGTTTTTAAAGTCATCACTAATGCGAGGATGATTAAGATATTTATTTGTCACGAAAGATTGAAGTTAACTAATTCTATTTCTGATTAAAATCTCTGGATTTGAAGTGGAATGGGGGAGAAGACGTGCTATTGACTTAGACTGCTTTGATGCACATTATTATCACTAGTCCTCCATATACAATAGAGCCCAATTTGAGGGACAAAAAATATATAAATACAAGGTTAACCACTTTCCTAAGCCTCATAGGTCAGAATTTTAAGTCAAGTTAGCCAGTATGCTGAGCCTTATTCCAGGAAAAGATCATTGATTTATGCTGAGAAATAGAGTACTTTGCTTAAAGGGTGAATATGAAATAAAAAATAATTCTCTCCAAATTGTGATTTGAAGGTCAGAAGGTTTTTTTCTCTACGGACTGTACAGAAATAATCATTATTTGAGTAAACTGTCTTGCAATGAAAGATATTTCTGAGTGCAGTCTGATCTGTTTGCCATAAAAGGCCCACTGGAAAGGAATAAGACTGTTCCTTCACTGACAGGCAAACAGAAAGCTCTGCTGAAATGCACTGATTTCTCTTAATGGTCAAAGTGACTGTTCTTTCTAGTCTGAAAGATATCTGTTCTCCAGGTGATGGAAGAAATTAAAGTTGAAGCTTCTGGATGAGAAATTGAGGGGATAATTGTATATGAATTTTGGGGGATAGAACTCCTGTAATCAAACCTTGATCTCTACACTAGAATTCTACATCCAAGCTAATTTTCCAGACTCTATGTCAGAGAAGATCCAAACTTTTAAGTAAGACATCTAAAAAAGATGTTTTCTTTAGGACAAGATAAGTCAGGTCCTAGAGACAGATAACTACCCTATTGAATAAGTACTGGTTTTGGCTCTGACTGTGAGGGAGTCTAAAAAGCTACACATGCATAAGTGCAACCTTTCCTGAGATATATCCCATCCCTTAAGCACTGAAATCAAGATTTCTAAAAAGACCATGAGTCTAGTGATAATTCCCTTTTATAGTCRTTTTCACCTTTGGTTGACCTTCTTTCCTAATGAGATCTTTTATCTGAAACCTTAATTAATTTTCTTAGCACCTCAGTGTGTCCGCGTTCCTCCTGCAGGCAAGACCTTTTGGGTAGTGTGTTGGTGTTCCTGTACAGTAATCTGATCAGAAAAAATATCTTGAGAGGAATTTCCTTTTTCCGTACAATGAATGCTATTTTCTGTTGATTCGGTTGAAAGATCATGGCAGCATACAGTAATGGCTGAAAGGATTGACTCTAGAAAGAGAAAAAGACACCTCCTTCAGTCAGTTCTTACATTCTTAAGATATTAAAATGGAAAGCAGGACTTTGAGAGAAACTTATTTTGTTTTTCTCACTCTTTTCCCCCCAATTTTTGCAGCTTTGATGTTCACTGTGGAAAGAGGAAAAAGCTGTAGTGTCATAATCTCCATAGAAAATGGTGGATTTATTCATTTTGTGGCATTTCTGGAGATTATTTGCTTTGTGAATAGGGCAAAATCTGTCTCTAAAATTATAAAGTCCCTTAGGCTCTTGTGGATAATTTTCAGTGGCTTCATCTAAACAATGCAGCTAGAAGGGCCTTGGTCTAGTCAGCAAAATCAAAATTCAGGTAGTATTTATAGAAAAGTCTGAGACATTTGAATGGCATGAAATGCCAGTCACTGATGTGGCTTTTAATTCTTTGTTGGTGGTGGGGTTTTTTTGTTTGTTTTTATGCTTTTTTAACACACACACACACACACACACACACACACAAATTATAGCATATGGTTGCCTTTCAGTAGATAATGGAGGGAACTAATGTATGAATATCAGGAACACAATTCCTTACTTCCAAGGAATGTTTGTTTTCTTGGATTTAACGTTTTTCTGACTTCTTTTTCTTCATAGCGTGCTGCAATTTGTCAGGAGAGTTGTCATCTTTTGYACAGAATCTTGCAGTAAGCAGGTAGAACCTGGTGGTTCTGATAGCTCTGCTTATCACAACATTTACAGTTATATTATTCAGTGCAGTGGTATACAGAGAGAGTCAGAAAAGTTATTATGAATTAGTGAAAAGGGTTATATGGTTAATGTGCATTCAGACCTCTGTGGATACTGTTTTTGAGATGTGACCTTTAGAAGTTATTCTGCCAAAAAAGATGGAAGTAGCTTTGTCCCAAATCAACCAGTAATGRGGGAAAATTACTTATGACATAACCAAAACAATTCTATGAATGTGAACTGGAAAATGCAAGTGCTTAAAGAGGAAAATGAAATGAAGGATATAACTCTAGGCAGAGACAAAATAGTCTGAACTGGTTGTGGTGCTTTAAAATAACTTCAGAGCAAAAAAGCTGGTGATCCTGAAACCACTTCCTAGTTACACAGCAGCAAGGGAATAATGGTGACTGTTCCTTTAATTTAAATAAGCTTCCGTGCATTGGTAATGAACCAAGATAAGCGCTCTCTGAAAAGTTTTCTGACCTTTTTCCCCCCTTCAAGAAAAAAATACTTGATTACATTTTAGAAATGTGCTTTAGGATTGCATAATTTCCCTTAAATAAAGAATAAAAATGAAACTTGCAGGAATTTTCTATGRAGTTATAAATATTTAGTATTTCTGCTCTAATGCATTGCCATGATTAAGACTTCAACACTTCAACATTGGAACCAGAGCATATCTTGTAGAAAGATTCCTTAAATATGGCAGTGACTTAAACAAAAATACTTAATTCAACTGGGAAGACAGAATACCATCTATCATATTGAATTTGACTGTATAAAGGTCATGCAAAGTGGCTCTTGGCACTTTTAGCCAAGCCTGCATGCTGCYCCAAACTTAATGAAAAATCGCTTCTATTCTTGAGTATTCGCTGCAAGGCTTCTCCAGGAAGCACTGTCCTAATGATGTCTAAAAATCTGAAGTTTCAGTGTTAGTCACTGACATAATACTTACCCAATTTAAATGAGAAGAATTGATTATTTTAGTGTTTTCTTGCTGTGGCAGCCTCTACTACCACATTCACTTACAATTCTATAGGTAGAGCTGYGAAAGTTAAAATAGCAGTCAATGATTTGTCTTACTGCACACTTGTTTAGAATTGGTCATGCTCAATGCAAGACAATTAAAGCTAATGGAGATTGTAACTTACAGCTCTTTTCCTTAATTATTCTGGCTGAGCATCACCATGGGTCCTCTCTGTCCTCCATGGTCAGATTTCATGCATAAATACACCCAAGCCATCTTGTGACATTCCATCAGAACGTGGCCAGAGAAAGTACCTGGACCCAGATGCTGGAAAGCAGCCAGGGGATTGAAAATTTTGCAAACACCACCAATGACTCAGTTCTCAAAAACAAAGGATTGAAAATTACATTGAATRAGGGGAAAAAAAAATCAGAGCAAATAGCTAAAATAGTATTTTCTATTAACTATTATCATAAATATAATTGTATTTTTTGGCAGTTTCAGAACTTACTGAAAATAAACCGAAGTTAAAAATGTTTTGAAAAAGAATAACTTCTATTTTAAGTTTCAGCTCGTATTTTAATTTATCCTAACTGAAATTTAACTRTGATCTGAACTAACGAGTCAAAAAGAGAACCATTTTTGGTGAGTTGAAGTGAGCCTGACCCAGACATATCAAATTCAACTAAACATAGATGTAAACCAAATCAAAATAAACGGAGTTTAATGCTTTGCCCTTCAGTCTTCTTTTTGAGCAATTTCATTGTGCAGATAATAAACCAAGATTTCCTTGGCCTAAAAGAGACAACAGTTATTTAAACCTATTAATGAGCTCTGAATGGAGGAAGTCTGGATTCTGCTCCCTACTGTAGATTTTAGATAGTAAGGTTTTAATTATTTGATCCAYGTGAAAAATATGATAAAATTCTTCATTTTTACGAAAACATGCCACTTGCTTCCGTTTGCTTTTATATTGTTGCTATTTATTTAGGAAGCCAATACTTTCATTCATCTGTTGATTGTTCAGCAGTTTGATACTCATCTTAATAAATCATATAGTTCCTTATCTCTAACCCTGACGGAAGTTATCTTAGAGGTGTCATGGTGACCAGTGCCTGGGTTATTTGCAGTCGACAGTGGCTGGATAATGGTGAGAAATACAAGAACAGTATTTTTGCACCTGGGACCAAAGATTTGAAATGCTGTCATACTTCAATCTTGTGTGGCTGTCAAGAGGTTTTCTTGAAGCTTGCGTTGTCAGTACATATACAACCTGCAAGACCAGGGTAGAATAAGATATATTTAATTGTGTTAAGCAGAATATGATGAGTTAATGGTCTGCACGTATCTTTCCTTCTAATGTATTTTCCATAAATTCTGTATTCCAGTGGTTCCCTTCTGTGGCTGCAAATACTCGTAGATTACCTCCAAGGGGATAACTGTCTTATAGAAACACAGATCTCAAGATTCACATTGATAAATGGCGGTACTGAAGTCAGAGATGCTTCTGCTTGTAAAGAATGAAAGGAGACTGCTGACAGGGGCAAACTTGCAGAAAGGCAATCCAGAAGTTTTTCCTTTTCCTACAACCTGACATAGTACTTGTCTTAAATCAGTTTCTGAAAATTAGTTGTTAGGAATGGAAAAAAGGAAAAGAGTATTCCAAATGTTACATCTGCTATTTTCTTATGCATGGGCATTAGTATTAGGTGTTACTGTATAAAAAGTTGAAAATAAGTAGCTGGCATGTCTGACCTTTGCAATTCAGCTCAACTTCATCACTTCTGACCTTCAGTGTTGCATGAACTATATATTCGTATAGGTGAGGTGCTTCTTGAATAATTAATTCACTGAGATGAAACAGATACTTCTTCTGCATAAGGAATGCACAGTTCACTTTTTTTACCTTTTAACTTTAGGCAACACAAGTCTTGAAAATAGTGCAAAGAGCATTGCCAGAGCTATTTGCTGAGTTTTCATTTATATTTATCTTTTATTGCAAGTGATGTGGCAAAATGGAAGTAAGGTGCTGTTCTAGTTTTCAAATAACCCGTTCCTGTTCTGAAATCTGAGCGTTCTTGGACACTAAGTGGGGTAAATTAGGATATCTGCTCTAAGTGAGGAGAAAATGGTGATGAAGAGCAAATTCGCAAGTGTGAAGCCTTTATTATTCTCTAACAGTAATCTTTTCTTATAATTGGTAGAAGAAACTAATTCTTATCAGTATTCTCAGGAGGCAGCACTTTTCAGAAACCCAAAGAAGAGTAATAAAAAGTACTCCTACTTGCCCTAAAAAAATACACTGAAGTCAGCACTTCAGTGAATTGCCAGCTGAAAGGTTCATTTTCCAGGAACAGGACTTTTGTGAGCTGACTTTATTAATGAAATTCATGCATCAAAAGAAAGACCTTTTGGCATTCGTCTTGGGGAATGCCTTTTGGAAGTCCAGATAGTAAATCACATTGCCTTTTTTCAAGTAGTGGTTACCACTGTAAAGAGTTCCAGTATACCTCTGTAAGTATATCAGCAGCAAAGGCAAAACTACGGAAACTGTGGTCTTAGTACTCAATGGGGCAGGCAACCTCATAGCTATGGATACAGAAAAGGCTGAAACAGCCAGTGCCACCTTCTCCTTAGTTTTTACTCTTATCGTCTGTCCTGAAGCCTCTTAGCTTGATGGCAAAGTCTGCAGGAGTGAAGTATTACTCAGAGCAGAGGAAGATCAAGTCTGTGACCAAGCCAACTGGATACACCATGGGGCCTGGTGGAATGCCTCCAAGGTGCTGAAGGTGCTGGCAGATGTCACTGCAAGGCCACCGTCTATCATCTTCAAAAGCTTATGGTGTTTGGGGGAAGTTCCTGATGATTGGGGAAAGGCAAATGTCACACTCGTCTTCAGGAAAGATTAGGAAGAGGAGAATCCGGGGAACTACAAGCTAATCAGCTTTACCTCCTTCCCCAGAAAGACTACAGACCCAATTCTCCTGATAGCTGTAGCCAAGTACACGAAGGATAAGAAGGAGATGGGGAATAGTCAGCATATTTTTAGAAAGGGCAAATTGTGCCTGACCGTACTTATTGCCTTCCCTGATGAGATGTCTAGCAGTATGGTTAAGGAGAAGCCCATAAATGTTGTTTATCTTGATTCTAGCAAGGCCTCCTATAGTATCCTTAGAAACAAATCAGAGAGGTGTGGGTAAAAACCTGGCTGGACTCCTGCTCTCAAGAGGTTGTAATCAGTAATACAAACGCCAGTTGATGGCCAGTTACAAATAGTGTTCCTCATGGGTTGATACAGGGGCTTATGTCTTTACTGGTTTCAGTAATTACCTGGATGGTGGGGTGGAGAGCACCCAAGTCTGCACACTATCCATGGCAGAACCTGAGTCAGCAATGTACCTTTGCAACTACGAAGGCCAACTCAGTACTGGGTTATATTAGCAAGGGTATAGGCAGCAGGTTGAGAGAAGTGATTCTGCCCCTCTGCTCAGCACTTGTGAGACCATATCTGTAGTAGTGTGTCCATTTTGGGGCTCTACAGTGCAGTAAAAAATGTTGACATACAGGAACAAGTCCAGTGGAGGGCCACAAAGTTCATCAGCTTATGACATATGAGATGAGGCTGAGAGACCTGGGTTTGTTTAACCTGAAGCAGAGAAGGAGGCTCAGGGGACATCTCGTTGCTGTCCCTAGCCAGCTAGTGGGAGGGTGTAGAGAAGATGGAGTCAGACTGTTCTCAGAGTTTTCTTCACAGGCTGCAGCAAAGGAAATAAGAACTTGATGAAGAATAAATTTTTCACCATGAGGGTGATCAAATGCAGGTACCTAGAGAGGCTGAGGATTTGTATTCTAGGATATGTCCAGAACTCACTGGGTAAGGCCCTGAGCAACTTGATCTAAACCAACCTTATTTTCAGCCTGCTCATGACTAGATTATCTTGAGAGGTCCCTTCCAACCAAAATTGTTCTGTGATTCTACTGACTGTGAAACAAGACATCCCTTTACAAAAGCGCTGTTGACTGCTTTGTTCTTTATGATATTTGTTATGTGTCAGCTATTTCTATTTCTTATTACTGTTACGACAGTAAGTACTGGAGCCTTTTAAAAGTTGTTATCCCATTTGCCATCTTCCAGGCCTCATGCTCTGAGGTGATTTGAGACCAGATGTTACATATCACAGTTTGTAGTTCACTGTTTTACGGTCATTTAGAATTCCTGGTGAATGACACTTGTTTAACATAAGCTGTTTTTCCTTTTGTCCATATGTTGCACAGCCCCTTCTAAAAACACTTCACTCTGAGACACTTCTTCCCCATACCCTACTGGAGAATTTCAGCACAAGAAACATTCATTTAGCAATACAAAGTCATCATTTAGTTTCTCAGCAACTGCCTTGTCTTTGGATGCTTCTGTTATGCTGATCATTTGTTGGTTCTACAGATTATCAAGGAGGAATCTTACTATTGATGTGACTGAGGGAAAATTTATTACTGGTTTTCATCTGTTCTGCTAGTTGTTCCTGACAGCTTCCTTGGCCAGACATCTTTGTCTTGGCCAGACATCTTTGTGTTTCTTTACATTGAGCCTGTCCAAATTTAATATCCTTTCTACTTTCTCCATTTGGACATGATTTCAGAATCTTGAATGATGCTTCTTGTAATACCTGTCCTTTAGCCCTGCTAGCTTGCTTTTGTCTGAGCCTTTATTCATTCCTTTCATCTCTGCTTTCCAGGTTGTTCATTTGCTGCCTGCTCCCTTGCGAKTAAGCTTTAGTAATAGACTGCAAAATCCTGATTTGCTTGTGGATTCTTCTCTCGAATCTTAATCTTACAAATTATGAATGGACATTGTGCTGCCTGCTTGATACGAATTCTGAGTTAAAAGCGGGCACTTACCTTTCTTGGTTTCTTCATCAGCTCTGCTTTATAGTCTTGGTTACTGGTTCTTTGTGATTTTTCTTTCTTTCTCATGAAACTACTCTGTTCTCTCCTCTGCTTACTAGCGTCAATGACTTTCTTATTTTTTCTTTGTTTTGCTCTCAAATATTCAAATATTGTTTTTAAGCTGCTCCTTTTCCAGTTTTTTATATTCTTTTCCCACTTTTTTTTTTTGTTTTAAAAAAAAAGTCTTCTGTATTTAATCACCTGAAATACAGAAAGTATGGGTTTTTTTTTCCTAAAAATTTCTGAAGTAAATTATACAAGAACAGTGGTAGCTCGATCTGGCAGCAAAGAGGAAGGCTATTAAGTATGGACTGTTAAGTATTTACTCCCTCTCCTTCTCCTGCTTTGCCCATTGTAAGATGCAGTCTGCTTTTGCAGTCTCGGTAGATGCCGTTTTCTTTTTCCCCAAGCCACTCAAAACAAAGGTAGTTCCCTGTTACAGCCTTAATTATTTTAGTTGTATTGAAGGAACAATTCACTCACTTCTTTTTTCCCTGTAAAGAAGTCTTCAAAATCATCAGTAATTTTAATTATATTTCCTAGCTATCCTTCTGTCAATTTTTCTGGCTTTATAAACAAATCTTTTTCTTTGATGCTGATTTTTTATGATATTCTTCATCTTGTCCTCATAGCTCTATTTTCATTATAAAAACTGTTACCAGTAGTTTTGTTTGTTAGCATCACACCGCTTTCAGTTTATATAAACAACTTGCTGCCTGGAAACAATGTTCTGCATCACTAAATTAAAAAAAAAAAAAAAAAAAAAAAAAAAAAAAAAACTCAAAATTCAGCATTGATTCTTCGGTTTAGTGTCATCCATTATGCCAAAAATATTGGAAAATAACTTAGACTTTCTAGTGCATCGGAATAAAAAAGCTCTACACAGCCCTTAAAGTCTTCAAATTGATAGACTTCTTTATAATCCTTCTTCTCGTAGTTTAGTATCTTTAACCACAGCCATAGCTCCCCTATTTTCTGAACACTGTCACCTTTCTTAGGTTTTTTCTTTCTGTTTGCAGAGTCCTTTGATAACTGACATATATTGTCTCCATGCCAAACAGACAAGTCCTTTCTTTGAAATGTTCCTGATATTCCACTAAGGTCTACATTGCAAGCTAGGTAACTCTCCATGGATTTGACTAGAGAAAGCTATAGAAGGGTGGCTGTCAACAGTATTAAACAAGAAGAGCACAGTCTCATTAAAATGGTAAACAAAACGCTACATGTTCTGTTGTCTGGAATTTGTAAGGTAACTATTCTAAATTAGTGTAATAGATCCAGATGGAATAGTTCCAGGATTAGAMAAGGCCTGTGCTCCAGCTAATGTGCTGGAAGATCTCCCCATTATGTAGAGAAAAATTCCCATGGTTTCATACTTCATTACTACAAGATTTCATGCTGACTCTTAATCAGATAGAAAGGAAAATCCTCTATCTGTCATTCATTACAGTGTTGGAAGACTGAATCACATTTCCSTTACTGATTTCTAACAGCAGTCAAGAGTTTTGTCCAACCCCAGATGCCTGGACACAGCATTTTACGTGCCTGTAACCTCATTCTCACCCGKTGTACACCCCATACAGAGAACACAGCCACCAGTCAATATTTATCCCAGGTGAAATATATCCAACACAGCAACAGGCATTGAATACAGGAGGCAAAAGCAGCCTGAAAYATTTTGTCCGTGGCAGTCTTGGATCAAGTGTCATATACCACCTGGGTATTTCTCTGGGGAAATTTTTCAGCTTACAAGCATTATTCTTTCTCATCCAGCCTTGTCTCCAGGTTAATTCTGAGTAAAGCTCTGATCATACTAACCTTTTTGAAGGGAATAAATATTTTTTGCAGTAGGAATCCAAGTGAAATACTGATGAATTTGTGGGAGAACTGCTGCTTTAAACTCAAGAACATCTCCTGTCAAGAAGTTTGATCTATCCTAAGAAAAAAGTTGAGTGAGGACTTGCGAATCTGGAAAGTACCCATGAACAGGCCTGGGTTCCAAAATAMAAATTGTGTGTGGAAGTTTAAGGAGAGATGCTTTCAAACCTTGATAAGAACAGTGGGATATTAGTAAACAGTTGTTTAATTATTACACAGAATTGCAGTATATGATTTTAAAACATTATTCCTACTATGAGATGATATTGCAGTTGTGTTTCCTAGTTTTGTTATGAAGAATTTGACTTTTCCAAAAGTAAATGAATAATGAACTCAGCTGCTACTGAGTGCTTAATCTTCAAAGCACACTAAAAGTATTAATTAATCCTCACCGAAATCCCTGTGAGGGATGTGCAAAAGCATTATCATCTTTTCACAGATGGTAAAAGCAGTTAATGTATAGTAATGCAGAAGAAAACAACTTTGTGTCTATAAGCCCATCCAGTTATATCAATTTGTTTTTACAGCTAATACCTAACATTATTGAGATAGCCATGAAGTGGAAAAACATTCTAGATTGCAGTAGAAAGCTGTATCTCCACACCTCCAACTTCGTTTCACATTTGCTTAATGTGCTACTATGAATTCAAGAAGATATATTTTGTTTTAAGCTTCAGAGGAGCTAATTTTGGGCATGGATGAGATAGTTGCAAACCAGTTGCTAGTTTTCTGAGTGTGGGCTGTTTTTTAACTGAACTGGATAAAACTGCTTGTATTTTGATAAAATAGTAGAATAATGTTTGATGTACTCTGTCATTCTTTGAATTAAAATTGTTGCTTAAAAATGCTGGTAATTTCAGGGCTTTGACAATTTATGAGCATTAAAAAAAAGCAATTCATAGAAGTTGATTAATATTCATTTTTTTGTGTAAGTTTAAGTAACTTGAAAGCTAATTTTGCATGACATAATTCTTATATTTTAAAGTTGCCCACTAATCTACAATCAGGTTATTTATTCTTTATTTTTATATGGCTATTGAATATTCAATATTCYGAAGTCTCCAGAATATTTTTTAAAGATCATAAATTTAATTTGGAGATTTATTTGTATTGTGTCTTCTTCTATATGCAGATCAAATAATGAAGTGCTAGTAGAAATTCATCTTGTACAGTRTGGTAGTGACAAATTTGATAAGCTGATGAAGGCAACAGTACGAGATCATGTAACTCTTCATGAAACAACTGTAGAACCTCTTTCTTAGAAAACATTTAAGCCTTTTTGAGACCTAGTCCTTTAATTTGTTGAATGTCCTTTGCCAGCTCTAAATATAGCTATTAATAACTAGTGTGTCACATATTGGCGTAAAGCCTTTCCTAACTAACCTTGCTCATCACCTAAGCGTGCTCAACATCACTGATGACCAAGTCATTTTTTTTTTACATTCAGTCCTACAGTTAGAGCCCTTTTGCTTTATTTGAGTGGTGTGCATCAAGAGCTGCTGTAGCAGGACTGCTCTTGCTCACAGATTGTGTCAGGTCTGCTTATCCAGCTCTGTCCCGCTTACGGTACTCAGCATGAGAGAAAGGATGGACTCTGGCTCTATTACCTCTGCTTGTAAGTGCACTCGTCCTATATTGCCAGGTCATATACTACATTTCTGCTGCAGTGTGAGGCATAAGAAACTGAAGCACTCTATCAAATGCGTGCTGTCCTTGATAGGCAGATGATTGCTCAGTATTACGACAAGGTGGCCCTTTTTAGAAGAGACTCTGGGTTGCTTTGAAGTGTCAGCCATAAGGAGAAAATCAATGACTACAGGCTGCTCCCTGAAAGACCTCATCTCTCTCAGTTATACAGGTTGGGAACATGGCATGGGAGAGCATCCATCCTATTAAATACAGAGTGACAGCAGAATCATGGTTATTGTATTTAATTTACTCCTAGATGTATCAGTGTTCATATAACTTTATTTTAGCGGTGTTTTTGTTTTGTAAGTAATCTACTGGGAAATGTCAGATAGAATTGGCATTGGATAGTTTGCTTCGATAAATTAAAACTTAGAAATGCAGAATTAGTGTGCCATGAACTGTAGTGATTGTGTGGTTTTTAAATCTTTGCTTTGTAGACTGTTCATCACCTTTCCTCAGTGCTGTTTCACTGCATGATCAGTTATCACTCTGCTGACAAGTACTAGCCTGTTAGTAACTTATCATATGCTGACAAGTGCTGGAGTTCATCCTCACATTTGTATCAATGAATCAAATAGCTGGCTTCAATGACTGAGATATTGTGGGATGATATATTATTCTGACCCATGACTTGAAATGAAAAGATTTTTAATCACTCAGTTTCAAATCAATATGTAGTTATAAATATCATTCTTGGTGAGGATTCCTTGCAYGGGTTTTGTTTGTTTAGAAAAACAGAACAATAATCAGAGTCTGTACAACTCACTCCTGGTACTAATGGAATCTTTCAAGATTTTATCTGTTTCTTTCAAGCTAAAAAAAAAAMCCTAGGACTAAGTACACTTGTAAGTTAAAATTTAGGGGTTTTAGTAAGGAGATTTAACAATTACTCAAGCTCTGTTTAGCTTTAAAAGTGTATAATAACAGTTTGGGGAAATGCCAGACTAATTATAAGTATACCTTACCTTTATAAGTCATTACACATATGAGACAGTTACTGACAGAGTGTTTCCTCAGCAGGCAGATACATTGTTAGAAAACATAATAATCACTTTCCAACTTCATTACCTGTTATTTGTACCATTAAGGGGATCCTTCCATAGTTTTGTCAGTACTGTACTGGAAGAAAAAGCTCCTCATCACTGGTTCCCTGCTTTCTTTAGAGGAACCAGCTTTCTCCTCTTATACCGTAAATTGTCATTTTATCTCAGTTACACTGAGACACTTTAGGCCACACAGATGCAACTAGAATAATTTCCATTTCATCCTTCTTTCCAGAGTCATGCTGTACAGAAATTCTATGTTATACTACTCAGTCCTTCTGTACTGGTGTCCCCTTCAGGCACAGACACAATCATCTATTATTGGAGTATTTGTTGTCGTCATCTCACTTATTTCTCTGAATCTGCAGCCATCATTTTCTTGCCATGTATCTATTTATACTAGCTGCGGTCATCATCATAGTATCTGGACATTTCACAAAATGTAAATAGTCTGCTTGAGTTGTCTCTACATAATTTCCATCTTTTTTTTGCTTTTCTTTAGATGGTGAGCACAGAGGATGTCTCCATTCTTGTCCTTACACCTAGAGTTCTCATATTTATTTCTTTGTATGTATGTGAGCGCATTTATGTGTTTTGCTTGTGACATCTGAACTTTGCATCACAGTTTTTTGCTTGTTGTCCTCCCCCCCCCCACATCAACGACTAGCGCTTTGGTCACTCAATCATATTCTCCCTTAATAAAGATAGAGTAGTAGTGAGACAGTAAAGAAAAATACAGAACACGCTTTTTGTTTTGAAACAATTTTGAGAGAACTGTTTCTTTTTTTTTTAGACCTTATGAGATAACAAAACAAGTTTGTTAATTTGATGAGGGAAAAAAAGTTAATTTTCTGCTATCAAAATATGGTTTTCAGACTTTATTTTACATGCTTATAGGTACCCATATTTATGTCCTGATATCAATATTATTTAAAATGAAACTTAGACAATGTGTTTTATGCTTTAGTTGTGTCATATTGTGACATTGTAATGTATGTAGTTGCAGGTCACTTCACAGTGTGTTCTTGCTTCTGGTGGTGCTTATTGCAAATGAAGTAAGTCTATATTTGAAATGTAAGAAAAAGATTTAAATTATGAATTTTTTATCAGAATCTTAAACAGCTCTCTGACTTGGCTTCTTGGACTAAAATTAGAATATACAACTAAAAGAAAGATCCATCACTTTAAGGTCATGCAGCAGTCTGTGCCTAGAGGGCTGTAACACATACCTCTGTAATGGCTTATTGAGCACAGTCTAATAAAGGAAAAAATTGCTTCTAGGCGTATACCAAGAGCCTCCAGTTTACTGAATATAAATAAGCATTTTACCTATTGAACTACAGCAGCAGAAATGCTCAACTAACGAGCTTTCTTTTTGCAAACAAAAGCTTATATTTTTTATGGATCCTCTTTGTTATGTGATGTAATGGCTTTGAGATTCAGTATTTTTTCCATGTGTGAAGACTATTTAATAATGGCAATACCTAGACTCTTCCTAGCTCTCTGAAAGAGCAGTCGTGAGTTGTTAGGGATTGTGTAAACTGAAAAGTTATCAAAGAAGGGGTAAAGAATGTGATAGCATAAGAAGAATACAGATTTACTTTTGAGAGCAATAAATTATTTGATTTCCTTCATCTCAGAACTATTTACATATTAATGGGATTTTTCCTTTTTTAATTGCAATCACGCCATACTTTGTGGTGTGCATAGGATTTTTTCTATTAATTTAGGCTATTGTATTTTGCCAGTCAGGGCAGACATCTTTGCTAGACATCTCTTTTTTCATGCTGAAACCCACAAAGCATTGATGAGAATAACTTGGTAAGAAAAGTCTACGTAATAAGACCCTGAGAGGCATATTTTTGAATTGTGTCTGTCTTGACCTCTGTTTCTGTAGCGCCAGGCAAAAGCTCTGCTCTCCTTTAGTCTTTGGGGAGAAATCTCCTTTTAGCATTTCAGAGGCTGGTGTTGGATCCCCTTCGTGTTCCCTTGACTAGTGCTGCCGGCTCCTGGCTCGCTCTCCGGGCCCTGTCGTGCGCCCCAGAAACACCTCCTGTGGCATTCGCGGTCGCTTCCGAAGGAGGAACAGTCTTTTCTCTCTCCACCCTGTTCCACTGCATCCAGGCTGCTTCGGCCAGAACCRTACGGACAGGCAAATTTCCCCTTTGGAAGTTCATCACGCTTTCTTTTTAATTGGACATGCAGTACCTATTATATAGTTTATAAACTGTATTTCAGCATTTTCTGTCAAACTTGACAAAAAAATTATTGTTATTAGTTACTGTTATTAGTTGCTGAGCAGGTGAATATGAAAATTTTTTTCTAAGGCTTATGCAGCATTTTAGTATTGAATGTAAGAAACTATTTCTATCGTACAGTGGGAAGTGGAGGCTCAAGAAAGCACAGAATATGAATGAAGTGTTGGCCCAAATGCTRAGCATTTGCAGTACTACTTCCTTTATTTTTTTATATAGAGTTTCTGCTTGCTGATGACAGAGAAGTGAAGAAAAATTAAGTTGCTTGCGTAGAGCGTTTAGTATACTGCAGAGTGTAATAGTATACCTTTTTCGTTTTCTGGAGAGCTGTTTGTCTTGCTCTTTCAGATACCTTATTTTAATTGGTTTTATTTGCAAAATGAAGAGGTAATTGATAGCATTCTTACCAAATGCTTTATAAGGCTGTAGCAGGTTGTCAAACCTACAACAGTAATGATGTTGATGACTCAGTAAATTAGTTCTAGCATGTATATCTTCATGGTGTGTATACACCACTTATCAGACGCCAGGTGGGGGAAAGGGAAACACATAGACAAGAACTGAGCATGGAGAKGTGTTGAATGAAATGACTTTTCATGGAACATGGGAAACTGCAGTGTTGAAATCCCTTAAAAACACTTTTGTCACATTCCCCCTCATTTTAAGTAATTACACRACAGGTCCAGGTCCACTGGGCAACATTTTAAAACACCAACATCTACCACTGCAAGTATTTACATAATTGTAACACTTTACTGTGCTTAAATAGTTGATTGTGGAAATGCAACAGTAACATTTACAACCGTTCACACATAATTACAATAGAAACAGTGTACAATGAAACTGGAAAAATCAGATGAAGAGCTGAAGGAAGAAATAAAAATCTTGTCTCATGTCTAAAAAATGAAAATATGCTTGTGCCTGGTGACCTCAACCTGTCAAACAGCATTTTTGTGTAGGAGAACAAACTGAACTGAGAAAACCTTAATTGAATATCAATAACTTTTATGAAATGTTTATTTTTCTGCTAGCAGTATGGGAGAAAATCCACTTTTTTGTTTTATTTGACCAGCTATTTAATGCAAAGTGCTTTTAGTAATTGCATTTATTGCACTTCAGTATTACAAAAGTAGGGTCACAAAAGTATAATTTTACAGTTTTCATCAGAGTAACCTCATTTCAGTCAGAAAGTGGAAGCTGGTAGTGCGACTATAGGGAGGGTTTCACAGCAGTTAAGCCAGTTAGTGCTTCATGATGTTATTCCTTCCTTCAGCACTGGCACTCCTGTTATCCCACAGTGAAACAGTTCAGGGAGCTAAACCAGTTGATAAATATTTATTCCTCCCCCCCCCCTTTTTTTTTCTGAGTTGGTTTTATTCTGGTTTAGCTTCTGAATCTGCACTTTAAGGACTGAAATAACTGCCAGTGCCTACTTGAAGAAATGGRGAAGGGTTGCACAACACACTTTAAAAGGCAAAGATTATGAAAACTGTTCATTCTTAAAGCTAAGTTATAAGGCTTTACCTATTGTGAAACTGCACACTGAGCTTAAAAATTGTCAGCCTGTCAGATAACTTCCCACAAAGAAATGTATATAAGGTTTCTTAGGTAATCTACAGCAAAGCTGCAGATTAAAAGAAAAGTCGTTTCTTAGAGTAGCTTTCCTGTTGCAGTAGGTGCTTACTAACATCCATTTTGGAGTCGCTGCATGATTTGTTTGCTATAAATTCCTTGGATGGCAGGGCAAAGGACGAGCTCTGCCCTTGCCAAGGTAGAGTGCTTTAGCACTTTTTATTCATCTTAAATTTACTGTATTACAAACATCAGTATTACTGGCTGTTATATCAGTTAATAATGTAAAGAATAGTAGTAGCAATATTTAAATAATTGTATATAACTAATTGTTTTTGTTGTTCCTAATGTTTTTTTTTGTTGCCTATATTTTTTATATTTAATAGACCTCCTGTAGATTCATAGACTGTATGGCCAGACTGAAGTATTGTGATCACACTGTCTGAGCTTGTGCATATTTCAGAGGAAATAGTTTTATCTGGTAAATTACTCCATAAAACCTGACTTTGGCTGGTGCTATGACTTTGATTTTAGGTAACACATGCCTGTCACCTGTCTAGGTACAGACCCYTCTGGAACGGCATTAGAAAGCCTTTCTAGATGTTGATTTTTCTGTTAGAGAGCTAAGAATTAAGATCCTTTATGTGGTCTACTGTGATTTYATTTAATACTTCATTTTGTCAAAATGTAATTCAGGATTAAATCATATGCCATCCAAGTTATGAATGAATTTTAATGTTTGTAAGGAGCCTTGTTCATTTCTTCAAAAGCTCTTGAGTGCACGTTATCCAGTAAGGAAATGTTTAATAGTGTTCATGAATATGTACACTAATTACTGATGTAAAGGAGAGAATTTAATTACCTTACCCTAAATTCCCTAATTATTTCTTACTATTCTTAACTTCTCTGAAGTTAAGGAAACTGCTGTAACTCTGGCCTGCATATGTTGCATGTTGTAAAACCCACTTGGGTTTTATTCAAAAAAGTGACCTAGAGGTGCAAGACTTCGTTTTAGAGCCCAGAGTTATTTAATGTTTTCTGAAAAGTTTCCAGAACAACCACCTTATTATTTGACTGCTGTGGATATATACAAGAGAGAAATAGAAAATTTCTGAGTCCCTCATGGATTTTTAATTCTCATTAAACTAATACCATTATAGTGTTTCACTCACTATTTTCTCCTGAATTGTATTTGATATAATGCCCAATGCAGCACTAGAAAAAGAAACAATAGCTTAGAAAATCAAACTGTCTTAAATCAATAACTCATTGTTGGGAAGCTTGCTAAGGCTGAGCCTATTTTATGAGAAAACATCACTGCCAACAGCATTTTAACATTTTATTAAAAAATACTTCTATGAAAGCAATTTGCCTTAGAGTATTACCCAGAGATATTGATCTGCCTCTTTCATGTTTTCTCTAGCGATAGCTTAAGAAAGCTGTAAGATTTGGGTAAAATCTTTAAGATGTGATGGTAGAACATAAACATGACAAAAAGAAGCTGAACTGTAAGAGCTTTGAACTTGCCTCAGCAATGATCCACTATCTGTTGTCACTGTTGGTTATCTGCCAGGAGCACAGGGCCTCTACAGAACATACGTTCTCATAAGTGAACTTTGATTCTGCTTGCTTTACGTTCCTCTAATTATCTGGGAGGTTATTTCATGTTTGTGTTAGTTGTATATTTAGGATGTTTCCTACAAGTTGATGTGTTAAACAATACCCTAGTTAGCACTGCAGTTTCAGAGGAAGGCATAGAGATTTACATGCAGAATGAGTGCTTCTGCACACTGCGCTTGTGGCTCACCTCCCTCTGAATTGAAAATCTGAGTGTAAATGAGACCTAAGGCTTTATTTGCAGGGTAATATTCTCAGCTTTCTAAGATTTCAGAAATATGGTTAAATTCTAGAGACATAGAATTTGCTCACTACATACGGTTTGAGACCCCATGGCTCTACGGTGTTTTAAATATGTGTAATTTCACTTACTCAAACAGCCTCACCAAAATGTAGGGTTTGTGTACACTGGAAGGGTTTGGGAGGTGCAGCCAGTATGTTCGTCTGCTGCTGTAGCTTGCCTCAGTTCTGCTGAAGAATACATTTTTGCTCCCACCTACTCATCAACATCTACTGAATAGCTTTGTCAGCTAGGTGGTACAAAGTTTTCATATTGTTATTTAACTATTCAAAGATTTAAAATGTAGTTCCATCTTTATCCACATGCTGCAGAGCTGGCAAGATCTTTAGTGTGCCTTCTGCTCTCGTGCTGCTCACTCTGGTTGATTTGGGGTCAGTTGGAGAAATAACRGGCGAAAGCCACCTTGACCATATTGCTACTGCATGTAGCCTTCAAACAGAGTGCTTCAGTCTCCAGCAAGTCTGTTATTCTGCACTTGGAAATTTGAAGCTCTTAGTTATCAGGATGTTTCATATTTTGGCTCAGAGGGCCCAGAAAAATATATTACCTAAACTATATACAAGTTATAAAACATGCCAGATTTCTGTGACTCTGGTTTCAGTATCTATTTGTTCCACCTGAACCCCACAGATGCATTTTTCATATGAGTACTACCTTTTTGTGCAGATGGCTTAACTTCTTACAGCATTGGGCAGGCTTGCCTATCTGCTTAGGTGCATATGTGTGCACAAACAGGGACAGAGATGGTTCAGGAGCTATACTCTTGAATAGAGAGCCAAATCAAATGTTATCTCAGCGCAACTAGGACAATCTCAAATTTCTTTGGGGATATTTACTGGATTATTTGTAAAGAAAGAAGCATTGTGTTTCATTAGTTTAAAGAAGAGTGACTCRCTTTTTCTTCTAGTTTCAGGGCTTTTCTTTATGTTTATTTCTGGAATAAACAGATACAAACTGGTGAGAAAACGTGTAGAGGGTGAAGAGTTTTACACTAGGTTTGTAATTTACTATAAGACTGTACTCAGCTTAAGGAATGAAAAATTCCCAGTATTTCATGTTTTTAGACATTTATTAGATGTTTTAAGCCTTATTTCAAAGCCTAACCTTAGGTCCTCAGAACATTCTTAGTTCATTGCTAAGACCTCTTTTGCATAATCTTTAGAGGGAGGACATATATTTTGAATATGTGAATAATTTCTAAATCCTCTATTTGCCTTTGATAAAGATATTTCTTACCAGCACTGGGTAATGAAGATAAATATAAATTGACCTGCACTGCCTTCATTCATAACCYCAGATTT
Source organism: Rhea americana (assembly GCF_003343005.1). NCBI lineage: Eukaryota > Metazoa > Chordata > Aves > Rheiformes > Rheidae > Rhea > Rhea americana. The sequence goes on from NW_028186745.1 coordinate 2,558,207, forward strand.
TGCTCCCATTTGCTGTGATCATGGATGTTGCTTATTCTCATCCTGTTTATGTTTGAGCCCTGTGCCAATATCATTGTTTGTTTGTTTAGTTGWTCAAGCTAGAGAAATCAATTTGAAAACCAACATACAGAAGTTTTGTAGGACATCACCTAACAAATCTTTCCTTTCAGAATGCTAATAAAATTCTGTGTTGAAGTTGCTTTATTTTAAAAATATATTTCATTTTAAAGAGCATCTCTATCCAATTTTATTATTGAGATCAGTTTTCAACTCATTTTTTCATTTCATTCTTATAAGTTATTTTGAGCTAAACTGTCTTTTCTGATGATGAGCTTGCTAATGCTCAAAAATCTGTGTTCTTTAGGCTTACAAAGAAAGGTATGGGAGGAATCAAACATAATATATTTTCATGTATTAATTTTATGCTTTTCTCCYGAAGAGGTAAATAGTAGAAAGGGAATAGGAGGCAGGAGAAAGTAGRTTATCAGTGTACTCTGATAGATTTCAGATTTTTGTTAGTGGGTCACAAGGTCCCAGTGAAAAGAACAGTAGTAGGAAGGGAGTTATATGTTTGGCTATGAGAAAGAAAGGTTGGCAAAGTGCACATTCAGGTGAAACTCCAACAAATACATATTTGTTTCATTAGCACTGTTGTCATTTCATCCATTTTAAACAGACATACTGCTCAAGAAATGGGAATTAATATCTAGAAGTTAAAGAGCAAGGAATAAATAAACTAAGTGCAGAACTAGCATTATTACTATCAAGGTGTATGTATTGTCTTCAATTTTAACATATTTTAGTTTATTTAGTACTTATTCCTTGTCTTGGCATTATTCTGGCTGTTAAAACATGTATCATTTAGTGTTTAGATTTAACCTGGCTATTTCTTGTAGTATTCTGTTGCTTCGTAATCTGTTTTTTACACATTGTTTGAATTCCTTGTCTGTTTTTTTTTTTTTTTAAGCAAAACATAAGTGATTTCAACATGTAATAAAACTGGTAGTTGTCTTAATGCATTCCTATCTCATATTTATATTATGTTGGCTGCAATAACTTGTCTCTGGCTTTCTTTCACATATTTTGTTGATGTGTTATTAGTTAGTAAATATATATATGGGGGTTATATATGTAACAGCTGTATCATATCTTTAGGGGAATGCCTAGTCAGATTTTCTAAGAATACGCAGATCTGAAACATTGTRTTATTATTATTTTTGAAAAAGTTATTGCATCCACAGGTTTGCCACTAATGGAATAATTAATGTAGCTTTTTTCTCTGATTRCTTGTACCTCATGGTATTTTTGAAAGAATGCTCATGCCCCCATTCAATCTTGGTTTGGCTAGACTGAGTAGTTTTTCGTTCTTCTCTACATTGTCTCYCACTTACACTACCAACTCTTTTCTATTCCATTTCTAGTTTATCATTCTTGAACATATCTGATCAGGACTGTGCATAGAATTCCAGATCAGATCTTAATAATGTCTTGTGCAATAAAATCAATACTGTGTTTCTCAAAGATGAGTCGGATTTGTCTCCATGGGTTGACATTTGAAAAATAATCCAGCATTTTTAGGCTGTGCTCGCTGTGGTTCCTTAACTCAGAAGTATGAGATATTTTCAGGAGACCCTGTTGTGCAGAATGCCAGATGTATTGGCTATAGTTTCAGCTGTTCTGCAAAGTTTTAGACTGGTGTAATTTTGTGAGTGCTTCCATTTGCATGAGATACAGGCATCAGTTCGGCCTCCATCTGATCTCATATGCTGTATCTCCATTAGCTCACAAGTGGTGCACCACATAGCCCTTGAACGGAGATACGCTTTTTTTAACCTGGCATTCGCATGTGAACTGAAAGCGGGCAGAATTTAGTGTCTCCTGGTAGTCATATCCGTACTAGAAATGATAACTTTGGATCAAATTTTGCATTCCTCCATGGCTACATCACCTTTGTGGCTTAAAATTGTCTTCTAATCAAATCATATACCTTTCTCTTCTCTTCCTTAGGTAAAATAGCTCTCGACTGGCTTGCCAGCTTTGATCTTAGACACTTACCCTTTCTTACCCTTTCCCGCATGAAGTATTTGAGTTCAAATAGACTGCTTTTTAAATCTGCCATACAACCCATCTTTGTGCTCATAAACTGCACTGCAATGCTTATATAATGCCTAATGTATTGTAACGGACTAGAGGACAGTGAATTTAATGTACTAAATAATTTTGGAGGTCTTTTGGGGGAGGCAAGAGTAAAAGGGAGATATTACTGTTAAAAATGTAWAAATGATGAGAGAAGGATTTACTTTATTTATGTTGATGAAAACWTTACTATTGAGGTCAAAGTATTTTTCTCCTTCTCACCTATACCTCTTATCCCAMAGAATACTTGCTATCACCTCTCTTTCAAAATCCAATTTTTCACAGTAATATGAACAGCCAGAGCTCCAAAGAACAGTGATWATGTCACCATAGAGTGGAGAAGAAAAGTAGGGATAGAACTGCAGTTAAAAAACAAACAGAACAAAACCCCAAATACTAGGTCAGGCAAAGTTTGTAGGCAGTTGAGTTGAGCAGAAGTGTAGGCTTTCTTGTTGTGTACTACTTGTAGCTCTTGAAGTCCCTCTGCTCTTCTTCAGTCCTGAGTGGTCAGTCATTCCCCTCATTTTTTCCTGCTAATTTTTATTTCTCTATTATACTCTGAAGTGATTATGACAGGTTAGTTTAGTTCTGTTGTGCTTATTTTAACTAGAGAAAGGAGGAGGAACCAGAACTTCCTGGGAGMTTCTTTTAGTCCATTTTCCTGCTCTGTCTTTCCAGCTTAGGAATGGCAACAGCCCAAGGCTAGCAGAGARCAAGGCTGTCCAGGTGGTCTCTCCTGTAGTTCCTGCAACATCTGTAGATAAGTCCCTATTAAATAAAACCATGCACTACAAAGTTGTTATAAATCTTTCCCGAAAATATCCTTCTGAACAGTGAAATCATGTTATCCTTTTGTCTCTGGGAGAAAAGACTGTGGCAAAAATTTACACTTCCGAATTGAGAAAAAYGTGGGAAAACCTTTTCACAGTGAGCTTAGAAGCAGGTTTAATAAACAAGCCATTTCTGCCAAACTGATTTCAGGAATCTTASGTAGGCTCTTCCTCAAGAGTTTATCTTTCCCATCATCCAGAGACTCTTGAATCCTCTAGTCAAGAAAATGATACAATTCTAGGAAGGATTTTCTTTGTTCGGACAAGCAGTAACACATTACAATGCTGCTATTCTGCTGGCCAGATAATAGTGGCTAGGCCCTGACTGTCAAGTAATTAAAAGCCAAGATTTTAAGATCTATACCTTAAATTTCRTATATTGTATTCCATGCTTATGATATGTTATAATTTTTTAATGTGTGTTCAACACATTCATAATATGCTACTTAGTACCCTGATCAGATCTGGCTCACTGTTATTGCAGTATTTACAACTATTCCAACTTGCAAGTAACTTTTTAGCTAGGTATTGCAGTTACAGATGTCCTCAAACCCAACTTGGTTCAACTGAATCATGTAATTCTTGTTTTCTCTAGCCCATCAACTTTGCCTGCTTTAGCATTTTCACTCTTCTTTAGGGTCTCATATGCCAATCCAGTCAGTGTCATGTACACTTATTTTTAAACCATTAGGATGAGGCTTACATTGGCTAAAATAGCAAGACCCATTCCACTGTCTATTTAAATGAGGCCAGTAAAATGCTGTTTTCCTTCTCAGTCTTATTGGTTTCAAGATTATTTCACTATTTTTCCAACACTAGTCACATACAAAACTACATTTATTTTGGATTTTTCAAAAGAAGTTCTAATTTTTATTCATATGGTCCCTTCAGTGTTGATTCGCATCCTGAAATGGTCTTGACACATCACATATGGTTCCTTGGCAGAGATTCACGGAGAACTCTCCATTTTGAACCTTTTCAGATTCTGATGAAGCAATTACATCTCTATTTTTCCCCTATGTACCACCCCCCTCCCCACCACTACCCGCKTTGGCAGCTGTTCCATCTGGTAACTAGTTCACCAGAGACTATTTGAAACAATTTTCCCCCTTTTTTTTAAAATACCTTGAAGATATAAACCACGTTTTAAGGTACCATTACAGAAAACATTGTAAAGGAGAAAGGACAAAGACAGAAATATATTAATTACATCTTTTTCCCTAAGAAAATTTAAAAAATATATAYATTAAAGTGAACAACAAGAGAAGGGATTTCAGTATCTGGATGTATATGTAAAAGAAACTTCCTCAAAACAGATGCAAGATGGTAATCTTGCATTCACAGATGCTGTTGCCAGGAGTTAGGTTCACCAGTACTGACTGTATTTAACAACTTGATCATGAAGTGAAGAAAAAGGATTGGAGAGGAGAACTTAGTGCACCCCAAGCAGAAGAACATCCTAGTGTGTGTTCTGATAGACCCAGCATGACCCTCGCTGCAGATCTACTGGTGATAACATTTGCATTTGCAAAATGTATTTTTCTAATCTATCTGGATGATAATGCACCAGAAGCTACTTTTATGCAAAACATGAGCAGAYGTTTCCAGCTGAAAAAGTTTTAAAAGACTTAGAATAAGGTCTTGAGATGTTCTTATTGTCCGGCGTGAACACTGGACATTCCCTCAGGTAATTACACTTAAGATTTTCTTCTTAAATTGCAAACCTATTATGCTTAAAAAAGTAACTGGAGGAATAAAATGCATACAGTGAGTAACYATTTTGCATTTTTAAACATTACCTGCATGACATATTGTAGACTATTTTTCCTCATGATCAGCCTAATGAAAAAGACCAGCATGTTAATCTCTTCGCTGCATTCCCAGCAGTAATAACCCCTCAAATGTTAAAAATCCTTCCTCTGTGGCATTAACAATATATTGTTCCATCATAATTTTTAGTATTTTAAAGTAAGAATAATTATGGTCATATAAAAATCAAATCACTTGAGCTTCAACTCTTATTGAAGATTAATTTGTATCTGTATTTTCTGTTTTAAAGGGGAGGTAGCCTTTCTTGCATCTCCTACAGTTAACTTTTTTAATGACCTCGTTAGTCATTTTGACAATGTATGAGTCACACAAATAAAAACCAATATTAGCTAGGTGTCTGGTCTTCATTTAGATGCAGAAGCAACACATCCAGGGAAAAAACTGAAGCTATATAGCTGGAGGAGGCAGCAGGAAAACTGCTCTGGATACACGTCAATTTAATTTGTATAGATTAATACCTGATTGTGGAGTTTTTTTTGGTCTTAACTCTTCAAAAGATAACCAAACTTTTATAGTTCATAAAGTTCTCTAATCGCTCATAATGATATTGAACAACTTACAAAAATGGTAAATTAAATTAAAAAAAAAAACATATCACATCTGTAAACCATATTCTGACCTATTTTAGTAAAAAAAAGAATTTGAGGTACTATAGTACACAGTGCATACAAACTTTTCATTTTAGTTTTTAAAAGATACTTGTAATCAAATTTACAACTAAAGTTGGYCTAAATATAGGAGTTTTTCTACATGAAAATTAAGTTACATTCCTTAAACTTTGTTACTTTATGAAAAAAATAATAATAATATATTTTGGATTTACATACAAAGGAGTTATCTTTGTTATTTCTTTCTTGTTTTTCTTCCTTTTGTTTTTCTCRGTTTTTAAAAGAAAACCAGTTGTCCATGAAAAGCCAGTTGAGATTAGCRAGAGGCTACCTGCAGTAACATGTACGATTTTGCTCTGTAGTTTTTGCGGGACAAGAGATTAACATCAGGTGCCCGCTACCCTGTCCTAGTCTCTGAAACATCCCATTTCAGAGGGGAAGAAAAGGAAGGCATATACCGTAGAAGCAGAATCCCTGTACTTCTGCTGATACCACTGCGGGTTCTGAGGTGCTTCTGTCTTTTTTAAGATGCAGTAGAATTTCTTCTATATTGGCAGCATTTGTTTTCACCTATGTGTGCATAGGTCTTTGTTTCTATATAAGTAATATAAGATCTGTAGAATGAATTATTAGATAAACACATTAGTGCTAGAAAACAAATTTTCCCCTCACATTTCAGACAGAAGCAGCAACTCCTTCTTTTATGTTAGTCTTATGCGAAGAAAAGAAGAAAAGTAATATATGCCATTTTAATTTCTTCATCAAATTGTTTACCAAAATAGGTTCTACCTAAATACTGATTCTAAACAACTTTATATTCAGGATCAGACTGTGATCTTAATTTCACAATTTCAACTCAGCTGTAATGTTTTGTTTTGGGAAAAATTATTAATAAAAGCAGAAATGGTTCTACTCGCATCTAACTCTATTTCATTTTAAAACCTGTATGTTAGAAAACACTGTTTTCCAATTGCCTTTGACTAAATTTGAAAAAGAACTTTATATTCTTAGGTAAGGCATGGTATTACTCACTTAGCACGAATAATGCTCTATCTAGTGTCTATCAGAGTTCTTTATGGATTTAGATTTCCATTGAGATTCTTCGGTTACCTTATGTTCTTTTTTATGTTAGATTTCACAGTGAAATGAAAGTAATGCACTTATTTCCAAAAGAACTCATCAGACCTTTAGAGTTACTGGAGTTCATTCTCTAATTTATTTTTATCATAGTTACTTTACAGAATTACTGACTATGAAACACCTTACCTACCAAATAAATTCTCATAAACAATCTGATCAAAAGCTATTATGCTGTTATCCACCCCTATCTGAATTTATAATAGATATAATTACAAGGCCAAATGTTAATTTATGCATTTTGATTTGTCCATTTGATTAGCCACTTTAATTAATTGCCATTGATGTTGTGTTTTAGCTCACTGATTATACTTTCTTTCAGAAGTGGTTATACCAATTTAGCTCCTGAATTTCTTCTGTTATATTTCACAATTCTTGTACAACTGTTTATTACAAGAAAATTAAATGCTACCTTTTATTTATTATCTCAGAAAATTCATCAGAGCCATACCTACTGCTACTGATATCCTAACATGTTCTGACTTAAAAAAATATTAATGGACTATGTCCATTAATATTTTACATTAATATAAAATATTAATATTAAAATATACTAAAGATACTAACACAAGTATCTCTACTTTTTCAAACTGAAGTTTTACTGCATTGCCCGTTCAACTTGATTTCTTGGACTCTGTCTTTGTTGCTAAGAATCTGCTCATGCTAGATATGGTTAAGGATGCAAAGATTACAGTGTTATTGAATAAATGGCTAGCAACATAAGGAAACTAAAGAAAAATAAGGATTACTGTAGCAGTACAGCAGAGATGGAAGTATGATTCTGCAGATTTCAAAAGCAGAAATAATCTCAAGACCACTCAACTAGGACAGCAATTGCATATCAGTCTAAGACTCCTCCGTACTCATGCAGCAAATCAGAACAAATACTCAGGTGAATTTAAAGTATTTTCTGCTGCTGAATGTTTTGATACCAGATATGCTTGAATTCCACAGTACTTTAAGCCCGTGAAACCTGTTTTCGTAATTCTCAAAGGCAAACACAAATGTGTTGCCCTTCTGCAAAGACTGTCTTCACACCGTTGTTGTGACATCGTCCAGCAGAGCCTGCAAAACTCTCCTGCGATCAGCGCTTTGAAGGTACACTGTAGTTCGTAGTCATGAGGTGTAAAACATTTGCATTTACTTTCTTAAGGAAAAGTCTGCTGAAAATTTAATGGCGTATTCTTCAGGGGGTTTCATATTACTTTTAGATGAATGGATATTCAAATGTGCAAAAAGGAACAAAATGAACAGTGTCACTCACAGCGTGCAGGTGACCACTTGGCTGTCCTCCAGGTTTCCACTCTTAATTCTTTGTAGGGATTTTGTGCCTTCCATTAATGGGGCCATTTTTAAGATATGAATTTTATTCTGCAGAACAATAAACTCTGATGAGCGTACTTGCTCATGCAGGCCACTGGACAGCCTTCCCATAATTATAGCTTTCGATTAGTCCTGCTCTGGGGAATGGTGTAGTTGTCTATCTTTGTCACTGACAATAACATGAGCCATCAAGTCTTGTTTTTTGATTTTCGTTCTTGGTTTTTTTTTCCTTTAAACCTTTTTAAGATTGCAGATTAAATCAGTTATTTACCTTTCTACTAAGAGGACTTTAATTCACCCTTAGTACCAGTGGTGAATAGGGTACATTCTGAGTTGCATGATACAGCTTTCCTGTTTAAGTTAGGACTGTGTTCTCCCCATGACACTGAGAACACACAGACTTCTGTGTGATTAAATATCCTTCTCTCCTCTGGCAAATGCGCTAAAGAACTCATTTTAGAAAAAGGACAGCAGTAATCTGCTCCTGGACTTTAGTAAAGAATTATCAGAGTTTAGATTTCCAGACCTTAATATTTTAGCTATCTAGTAATGCATAAATTTCATTTTTCTCTGTAAGTCCCCTACTACATCACTTGTAACAATTTATTTTGTTTTGAATTTAGTCTGCTGTCTATTGAAGGAGTGCAGAAATGGAGCAGAAAATAACTACAAGTTAAGTTTAAAAATCAAAAATTGTCAAAAAGGTCAATGATTCAAGAATAGACACAACAGCTATTGACTGGCCTTTTAGAGACAGTACAGGTTTTATTGCATAAAGGTCTTACTAGCAGTAACTGAGCGCCAGCAGTACAAACCATTACCACTTAGTCTCCTGTTCCTCCCATGATCCATACCATTCGAGTAGTCTCTGTCCCAACGTAGATTGCAGAACAGCGTGGTTTCAGGACTAGATGGTAGCTGAGAGAAAAGTTTTTGTATGTTCAAGAAAAACAGCTTATGTTCTTTGATAATCTTACTTGTCCTATGATATTCAAATACTTAAAGAAGAAAAAATATTATTTCATACATTCACAGTCAGGAAATGTAGATGATCTCAGTAATAAGAAATTCAAGCTGTCCCTTATGGTTGTGTCAGGGTTACCTCTGATTCCTGCAAAAAGATTTGTTAGTAAGTGACAAAAAATATTAACTTGGTCTATAAACATTTTTAAGTTCAATTCTGCATTCTTTTTCTTAGTTTTGAAGATAATATGAAAATTTTTTCCCCTCTATTAAGCTACCTCTAATGTATACATCTGGGAATGAAATCCTGCTTGTTTTCCTTGCAATTGAAGACTTTTTCAGTTCCATAGAGATTCATACAATTTCAGCTGGGAGTTTTCCTTCATCCAAGTCAAAAAGTGTTCAAAGTATGTGACTGGGTTTTAGGTTTTCAGGAAGGTCATTCAAAGAGTGTGGTGAACCTTGTTAGATTATCATAGGTATATGAACACATTTTTAAAACTCATCCTTGTTTTTGAGGCTAAAAGGCATAACAGGTAAGTTGTCATTGTTCGTAAGTATTTTTCTGAAAATAATTCAAAAACATATAATATTGACGGTCCAGCTCTGTGATATTGACATTTGAGGGGATTAGAAGTAAATGAAAATGTGTGCTGGTATTCCTTAGCATTTTTAGAAAACTGTAAAAACTAATTTTTCTCAGACTAAGAATATTCTATTGTCTTCAAATTTTGACTCTCTGTTTTTTTTTTTCCATTTATATGCTGTCTAGCAATTCATACTATTCTCTTGTGACTGGCAGTAACCTGGAAAAGTTTCCTGTGGTTGAGGTAGTGAATTTTTGCTTTAGCTTCCCTGAGGTTTTTCACTGTTATCCTAAGCTGCTGGCTAAGCAGACATTCCTCAGATCCACATAGATAAGAGAGTTTACAATTTTTGCTTGATAATATGGCTTTATAAACACCTTATTTCCAAAACACTTTTAATAAGCCTAAACAATTAAGTACTTCACAGGAATACACAAATGTATGCATATTGCTCTTTTTTTTCCCCAAGAATTGCCATGCTGCCTGTCTCTAAGCAATATTTCCAGATAGCATCATTAGCTCATACAATGGAACCATCGCAGCTGCTTCTGTGTCCTCAACCTTCATATTGAGAGATGACTCAGAGCTTTTTTTTTCCCCACTGATTCTTAGTTAAAATCGCTTGCATCATTTATGTCCTGTTTTGCATTACTGTTTTTAGATATTTCCACTTTGCCATCATCTTAGATGCTCCAGTTGAGGTTGGTGCCACAGTGGGAGTTACTATATAAACATATATGAAGACTCAGTCCCTCCTGTGATGCGTTTATGTTGTTGAAACTAGTATTTTACATATTAGTTAGGTTCTGTCTTATCTCAACAGTCTGATACCTTGTTCGATTAGTTTATCTATTGCATATCTTTTTAAAGTCCTTTCTAAACAGCTGCATTTGGAGATAGGTGGTTGTTTTGAGAAATTCTAATAAATGTTAATGTTCTGTTAGTGTCTTTAATCAACATTAAAATAAAAAAGATTTTTGATAGAGAGAGCAAAAAGAAACCAGCCTCTATTTTCAGGGAACAAAGAAGCTGTGTGATCTCTATTTCTGTAATTCAAATCAACCTTGAGAGTCTGCTTCAGTGTTATAGAAGTGGGAAGAATGGGGTTTTTAATACAGTTTTTAAAATCTCATGAGAAACAGCAGTTAATATTAAAATACTTGGAAAAAAATGTATTATTGCCCACAGTATTAGATGAGGTGTGGAAGTTGTAAGTTGAGCTTTCTATTTCCTACTTTGTGATTAGCTGAAAATCCTGTATCTCTCTCTTGAGAGCCAAGGTTTTCTTGCATTTACAGAGCTCAAGTTTCATACTCAACACTGTATAAGGCAAAGTTTATTTCTGAATTTATTTCTAAAATTTAAAAAAATCACTTTGGAAATTTATGTAAAGTAATATAAATTTTCTGGTTTATTCTCTCAGAATGATTTCATGACTAGTTTGATGCTAAGAATGAGTGGAATCAGTGCAGATAGTGTCAGGCCTGTTATTTGTTCATAGCTTTGAGAAAGCAGAATATTCAGCAATAGGAATAATTTTTAAGTGTAATAATTTGTAAGTAGACAGATGTTTGAAAGCTGGAAGCTATATTTGGATGAATGCTAATAACTGTATTATTTTTACTTAATTTTATTATTTAATTTAGACTGTGTGTGCATGACTGTATTTACACAATGTAACACTGTATTATGAAATCCTGGATTTTGTTGCTGGTGGCACAGCACTTTTTAATATGGAAATTGTTTAGCTGTTTTGTATCCTCCTCACTTTCAATTTCTGCAAAGTGCTTATTTCTGCCTGACCTGTTTGTATTGGTAGAGAATTGCTTGTAGGCAGAACATAGGGTGGCAAGGACAAAAATACTTGTGAAATACAAGGCTTATAAAAATTGGCTGGTGGATCATTTTTAGAAGGGTTTGATGTTTTTCTTTTCTCTTTTGTTTTTTTTGGCCCTGCATCCAGTTTCAGAACATTCTAGGTTTATTGTAGTCACCAATCCTCAACAAACAACTGAGCCAAAGAAAATTGTGGAGACATGTCATTTTGTTCACTGGAAAATGAACAAAATTTACTTTATAAAAGTCAAGCCTTAGTGAACTTTTATAGGGCAAATTGCTCTCTAAATGAAGCCTGCAATATCCCCTTTGCAGGCAGCAGTGCTTAAACGGGAGTTGCTGTTTCTTCTACAGTTTAAAGTTTTGTTCTTCCTTCTCTTTTGGGAGCCAAGTAGCTGCAACTCCGGATGAACAAAATGACATAGTACGTGAAAATTCATGGTGGCATTCTAGTATTCTTAGTGTCTTCATATTATCAGACATGTTTTGCAGCCTGTGTCTTGGAAGCAGCAAGTGTTTTGTTTGATTTCTATTTTCTGTCCCAATTTGAGTGTCTAGCGAAAGCTATGATTGACATAGCGGAGGGGGAAACAAAGGAGGATGAGTAGGATGCTCGCTTCAGCTGGACAGGCTAGTCTCTAAAGCACTCCAAATGGCCACAGAGTGAGAATATTTCTTTAGTGGGAGCATATAAAGTGAGGGCCTTACTCTGCATCAAAGTAATTTCTTTTCATTTACTATAGATGATGCTAAAGGAAAACATCTTCCTAAAGATGAGTGAGCCCATGGATAACAAGTCATACCAAAAACTAGCTCTGTGATGCCAGCATAAAGTCTTCAAGAGTAGTAGAATCATCTCAATAATAACTGGAAAATTCTTGCTGGATTTTTTTTCCAATACTTTCTTTTAACTGTGTCTTGTTAAAGGGCTGGAACAGTTTTCAGAGCTCTCCAAAATCTTCAAGATGAGAGAATTTGTTTTCTACTACTTACTTACTTCTTTGATGTGCATCTTAATAATATGATTTGTCCTGAGATTGTAACACTTCTCATTTTAAACTCTTGTTTGACTTGTATTCGAGTTAGTTTCTATTCTTATTTGTTGTTTTAAATCCTATCCGGCTAGTTGCTGCCAAGAAAATGGGTGGAACTATTGAGAGAATGTTGCTTCTGAATCTACTTTGGCGAAGGTATCTTGTTTTTGAAAAAGGTCCCTGAATACTTGCTTATTTGTATATTTCCTTTTTATCTCTAAAGAGGTATCTCAGTAATGGCACAGCCTACACATGTTGATTTGATTTTCTTAAGTATCTTCTGTATTTTCAGAGATTTTGGGATTAGTTTTTAGAGGGTATAGGTTAGCTTGACAGCATTTGCCCAGACTGAGAGCAGACACACATTTCCAAGGAACTGGTAAATTTGCTTGCAACAAAGGGCTTAAATTCAAATTTATTTTCTAGCTACCTGTTAGTACTTCAAATATCCATCAGTCTAACACTTGGCAAAGAGAATATATTAAACTAGGAGTCAAAGAGAAAAAAACATGAAGGCAAAGATATAGTACAGGATAACAGAAATCTTTCCTGCTCTGATTATTCAAGAGCCTGCAAAAAAGAATTTTCAAACACAGATTGAAATTCTAGACCTTGTAACAATGGTTGCTTGGCTTTTTAATGTAATAATTATATCTTTTCCTATTTGTCAATTAATTCTCATAGCTGCGTATATATTTTTAATTTGTCAGATAGAATGGGTAAACAATTTTCAGCATGTATATTTTTGTAAGCTGTATGCTTTATTTATTGTATGACATATTTGCATAGACAAATGATAAGGACTTTACCTACTTAATTATCAGAATATTTTTAAAAGGAAAATAATGAACAACAACTGGGAAAATCATCACTGGCATTAATTCCTTTTCTGTGTATACCCTTTCAGTGCATACCCTTGTCTTTATAAGAGCATGGATATTCTTGTGAGCATAAATTAATACTAGACACCAAGGAGAACAAAATGCTCTTTGTTAAAATATGAATGAAAAGACGAGAAGAAAGTGCTAGCAAAATGTTTCCAGGACTGAAATAATGCTACAAAAGTGAAGCCTGTGTTGACAGAGGGCTATAGTGTGATGTGAGTTGGAAAAGTCATGTATACTCTAAAATCAGCACACTATGACCACTGAGATAATAAATCTTGAGGGCAAAGAAAAGGAGGGCATTTTTCTAGCCAATTCTAAGTAGAACTAAATCTTCAGCTCTCTTTTCTATTCTGTCAGGCAAAGGTAAGGAGATAAATCAGAAAGCCAAACCAAATATTTTGATAGGGTATGTTGGGCCAGGTGCCTTTTCTTAATCTCCAAGTATGTGTGGACATTTTAGCATATGGTGTCTGCCCTTATGTATTCTGCATTCTAGGAAGAGAGAATGAGATGCCATGTTGTAGCATTATTTAGTCTGCTAAAATATATGGATTGCAGTTCTTCTGTTCTGAGATATTGTCCAGGCCAAGATAGATCTGTGATAGTGAAAACTCACAGCTCCTGGGTTTCTGCCAGCACTTATGTTTAAACACTTATGGGATTAATGATAAATTTCTTATACAACAGTCTCTTTATATCTTGATTCACTCAATGAAGTGAGGTAAGTTTTAATGCCAAGTAACCAAAGAACTACTTGAAAGAACTCCCCTATAACTTACATTTTTACAAATTGTTATTGACTTGAAATGTTGAGTCAGATCAACCATTTTTCCTGCTGGTATATCACAGCTATGTGTTAAACCTGAAATCATTTTTGCATTCCTGCAAAGGTACTTGTACTTACTGCTAATGTCCAAGTAGAGCACTTACTTACTTAAAAAATATTTTTTTCAATAGATTTGTTCTATCATCATTAGACTATACAGAGTATAAGACATATGCAGCTCAGAGTATAAGACATATGCAGCTATGTCAGAGGTTGGCTTTTATAGACATCTTGTATGAACACATTCACTAGATAAACTTGTAAAGCTTTTTTTCCCTATATTATTGCCAAGCGCAGTGATTAAATGATATTAAGAAGACATGTAAAATACAGCTTTGTAAATAAGATTGTCCTTATTTTTTAACCGCAGCGTTTGTACAATGCAAAAAGGTATAGCTTTTTCTATTTCTAGTCCTGCCTAATGAGGGTCATGCTGTCAAATTGCATGGTATCTGTATTTCCACTAGAGAAGAAATATAGAAGGAAGTTCATGTTAAATGAGAAAACAATTACCTTTTTAAACTTTGGCTCTTTCTCATTGGTATGCAAATTTGGAACTGATTATAAAGCTCTAATTAGTCTCTAGAGAACTAACATAGGCAATAAATTGCTCATTAGTTTATCAACTCTCCATGAACTTGATTGGTTATCTTCTCATGCACACTGCCTGATATATAAACTGAAATGATACATGTTAATTTGCCTTCCAGACGTTGCAACTGTCTGTCCAGATAAGAAGTCTATCTTAATGTACGTGACTTCCCTCTTCCAAGTTCTGCCCCAGCAAGTCACCATGGAAGCCATCAGGGAGGTGGAAACATTGCCACGACACCCAAGGGTCGCTAAAGAAGAGCACATACAAGTACATCATCAACAGCGTTTTTCGCAAGAAGTGAGTTGTTCCACTTTTACACTTTCATGTTGCTGCTCTGAAGTGGTTATTTACCTAACCTACTCTGAAAGTGTGGTGTTAGATGGGCAAAAAATCCACAGCCATAGTTTTAACCATGGTGAAGAGACTTTGTCCAGTGTACTTGTCTGGATGAATTATATTTGTGTACTGCTTTTCATGTTGCACTGGTTGTTTTAAAAGCAACTATTTAACAAATATGGGCTAACTTCTCATCTATAGCACCAAATCTTTTGATTGTGGAAATACACACAAAAAACTGGGAGGTTTTCACAAAACACAAAACTGGGAGGTTTTCCATTAAAACACAGATATGTAGAAACTGCTTGCTTTTTTTTTTTTTTTTACAGAACAACTGTTGCCATTTCTGCATAATCACTATATGTTTTTATTTTTTTATTATAGTATTTTATTTACAATGGCATTTTAAGATGCCATTGTTTCTAAGATGCCAGAAGTTAATCTCATTATGTTTGCTCTATCTGTTATGCTTTTAGGCCTAGTATACCTGTTCTCAGTTTAATTTGTATCTTGCTTTTGGGACGCTCAATCTCTTTTTGGAGTACTAAGCAGATGAATGTTGACTTTGATTATTTAGGGCTCACCACAAGATTACTTGTTTTTCAGCCTTTGCTGGTAAATTATAAAGAACCTTCCCTCTGTATTCATATTCTACTGGGATTGAAACCTGACAGTTTGTGGCTATGGGGATGGGAGGTCAGAATAAATGAAAGCTTCCCCTGGTATTCACCCAATTTTGACTCCTGCATATCAACCGTGTCCTTGAAAAATACAGCTGCTGATGGGCTTTCCTCCTTCTCCTTTCCCCCTTCTCTTTTTCCCCCTCTCCTTTCCCTTTTCCTTTCCCTATTAATGTTTTACTTCTATAATCCATGTTTTTATCCATAAATGCATATTCTTTCGACCTCTAATTTCTTCTTCATAGATCACAGTCAGTGTACCCCAGGGCCCTTCATCTTCTCCTAAACCTCGATTCACAAGTTACGCATATACCCAAGCTGCCTATGTTACATCCCCTGACCAAAAAAGGAGGCAGGCTCCTCCACAGGTCTGTCAAGATTGCCAATTATTTTGAAATTTTTTCTGTTAAGTTTATGCTTGGAATGAAAATGTATGTGCATTTTGCTTATACCTGATCTGGATGATTTACTTTTGAGCACCTATCAAGTGGTTTCTTTTTGCTGTGTATTTCTGCATGGCTGATGAAAAGGCTTTATGCTGACTGTTAATGAACAAAATTCAAACACTGATGCTGTGTTAAAATTATAAGCAGCTTCCTTTTTTAGTCATTTTTGAAAGTAGCAAATATATTGACTTAAAAGACAAACCAAACATAAACTGTATTTTGCAGTTTGCATCCATGGTTTTTTAGTAGAAAAATAATCACCATTGGTTTTCTATTGCTTCTCCCCAGACCCATATCTGCTATAGGAAACGATGAATGATGATATTTTTCAGAAGATCACTGTAGTTTGGGAAACAAGTAAAAGTACATTAAATGAAATATTCTTTACATGACTTAGAGAATTAGATGATAACAAATGGTTATTTTATCACAGATGGTACCATGCAAACATTCAGTTTAGGGTTTTGTGGGTTTTTTTAAGACTTTAAATAACCACAACTTAATACAAATTGTTTTAAGCAATTCTCATAATAAGCATTTTGGTAGTCAGATTTTTATAACTTTTGACAAGTGTGACAGCCCCAGGCCATATTGTATAATGTGCCGTACTTTCATTATTTTTTGAAAAGGAGATCTACATTTATCGGCACTACAGTATGAGCTCTCTTGTGGAGACTTAATTTTGTCTAATCTCTAAAAAATATATTTCAAATTTATACTACTAATTCAACACTGTGTTTCTGAATCTACTCTTCAAATGACAGGTATTTTATTGAATAATGACTTCCTTTAAATACTCCAGGAAAGAAATCCTTTGCACATCTGCATGATCTGCACTAAACTCATCAAATGTGTTGTGGTGATGATTAATGAAGCTTTTGAAAAAGGTGTTTAAAACTGGTATAATTAATTTTTATACTTAAATATTAAACTGATAGTTCATAAGAATAGAAACTCATGATTTAACTCTATTTTTGAGCTACTTTTATTGTAATTGATTTTATTTTTGTGTTAACATCTGCTCTATCAGACACAGTTTATAACCCAATATAAATAAAGCCTATTCTACACAAAATACCTATTAAAAGGTAGTAAGAAAACATCTTTTTATTTTTCAGTCCTCACCTTGTATTCTAGTTTCCAGACCTGGATTTGGAAGCTGTGTCTATAATTTCTATTACAATGGAATTGGGTCCTATTGTGCCAGAGTCACAACAAACATTACCAAATGAAAACCATTCTCTTAAAAATCCCAAGTGAAAAACACAGAATCCTTATAATCAAGATAAACTTGAATTGCAGTAATAGTGCCAATTCAATACCTGCAATTCTTAATCTGTGTTAATGATTTTTTTGCTACTGGCCTTGTATTTCTTGAAGACCAACAGTCATCTAAGTATTAAATCTATAATCCTAGTAAAATAGTCATGTGTTGATAATTTTTGCTTTAGACATTTGAAGCTGATATACCGTAATAATTCCATTTATTTTAACCAAATCAAATGCTCTCTCCCTAGCATTAAACAATAAATAATATTAATTTTGAAATTTCAATAGTCTTCCAATTTTCTCCGGGTATTTTGTGATTTTTGAATACCATTTTTAAAATTGCAGCTACTTCAATGATTTTCAGTAAAAGCTACTTGTACAGGGGATGCTGCATTAGACAAATCAAGGTTAAGCTAACATTGCGTGCTTTCTCAGATTTTGTGAAGTTTAGGAAGCTGTTTCTCATTTCCATCTAGTTATCTAAGGAAAAATTCAGTAGATCTACTTTGCTGTGATCTGGCAGTTTCAAAGGTTATCTTAGGTACTACCATTGAGGGGAAAGGTTTTTGCTTTCCATGTGAATGTATGAGTCATTGATTCTTTTCAGATCTCTACAAGTTTTCATTCTACAGGACTTGGACATTCTTTCACTGACTGCTCTGTAGAAGTTCTAACTGCTAAGACTTGTCTTAAATGTTATTCTCTTTAATTGTGTGATGTCTTGGAAGTATTAGGAAGAATGGTCCGATAAGTTTTATAATGCAAGCATGAGCCACTGTAAATAAGAGCAAAAGTAAATATGAACTCTTCCCAAAGATGTTGCAATATTATCCTATAAAGTTTACCAGATATGCTATACATTTACTGCGTGTGTCAACTATCAGAAATTATAAAAATGAAATGAGCTATGATACTAAAGCTCTGTATTGGCAAGAAGGAGTAACATTTTTCTAAAGCTCACTGTTTCTTCAGTAAAAAGTGGAATCAACATTAAGATGTAGAAAACTTGGCAATGTAACTAGAGTACACCTGCCAGAAGAGCAGAGCTTCATGGAGATGTTTAAGGGCTAGGGAAAAAAATTGTAAAAAACCCTTTCTATTCTCCCTCTACCCTCTGAAATTCAAAACCTCCTGCCCCACAGTCATGGTAGGACACTGTACCTCAATGGGTTTTACAGTTCTGTTCATTAACATTTGTAACTCAGGAACAAGCAAGCGTTCTTTGTACAAAGTTCCTGTTCCTCATTTGTAATTGCAAATAGCAGCATCCAACCTCTGATCCCAGTCATCACCTCTGGAGTATTGGACTTTTCTTTAGCTTTGTACCTGTCTTCTCAACACTGCCTATTACCCCATTGTCCTTTCAAACTCTTTTCCCTTCTACCCTCCATCTCATCACTTCTTCCCTGTTACCTTTCACTTTCCCCATCCCCTATTGTTTTTCATACTTCCTAATATCTTCACCAAAACTGTGCGGTTGTCTTTAAATTTGTACTTCCTTTCTGAATTCTTAATCTGTTCATCATCCAGAAATATACTTGTAAGGCCAACGATTTTAATTGCATGGTCTTAGCTGGACAAGTCTTGCTTTGCTTAACTGTGACACATCACAGATGCAAAGCATCAATGCGCTCAGTCCTGTCTTGTTCTTCAATTTGTTCTTGCCCACATCCAGTTGAAGAAGTCAAAGCTTTCAAAATGCTATTACTAATGTGAATAGCAGTTCTTCTGCTAAAGTCAAGGAAAAAAGTTTCTCTCCTCTAACTTGCTTACTTAGAAAGTGTTTATAAGCTTGTGCAGATCTTGGGATAGGAATCCACTATCAGCTTCTCAAATCTGTATCCTTGAATCTCCTGTATTAGGATTAGGAAAGGCTTAAGAAAAGCATTTATGTTGTCAAGTTTCAGATAACAGTTACTTCTCAGCAATTACAGAAAGCTTATCTGCTGTGCTTTGCAGCTCTGTATTTTCTCTCTTGAATTCAGACCCATTAATGAGACAATCTACCAGGCTTCACTTAGAAAAAGAGATCCTCAGTTTCCTGAGGTATTTCAAAATTCTCTTCTGAAATTACCCTCCAGCTTCTGTTTTAAATTTATGAAAGTCTGTTAATTTTTGTTACATCACTTAATCTCATTGAAACCTGACCACAAATGATTGATTATTTTTTACCAAAAATATTTTCTGTCCCTGTCCCTCTTCCTCTCCCTCACCCTTCTGAGATCCGTAGGACATAAAGGATGCAGTCTTGGATAAGCTAAAATACAAAGAAAACTCTGATTTGGTAAAAACACGAAAGTTCCTAGTGAGTCTGGCTACCCTAGAGTATCTATTATGCAAAATTAAGACCATTACATTTTGATATCTTTGCAGATTTTTATTCTTGCCACACAAGTTACTTTTTCTTCATTCTACACTGTCATATGAAAATATAGCATTTGAAATATAATACAATATTTGGATGCAGGAGCAGTTTTAGCACTTACACTGAGGAGCTTCAGAAGACTTGAATTAAAGAATTTGGGATGATGAATTTAGCAGTAGTAGCCTATGGGGACAATGTTCCCTGGCATTAATGCCTTGGTTGGAGACTTAAGAACTGGAGGCTTCACCTCAGGTCTGAACCTAGCCAGTCACTAGTTCCTGGGAAATTCCTAACCCTGTAGTTATTATTGCTGTTTTTCAGAAGTAGTATAATTTTTTCTTGTGTTCCCTGTTTTGTGGGATGGATTGTGCTCAGTTATAGTATTGGACTTTCACATGAGTTCACGAGTGAAGTAATTAACCTGAAAGGTCACTAGAAATTCACTCTAAATCTTAGCTGAATTTCCTCACGGCACACAGTTCTTCTGGTGATCTTGGCCTTGTGACTTGGGGTGTTCTAGGCCCTCGCTCACCACCCTTTTGGCCTTCTGTCCCTTCCTTAACAGGGCGGTGAGACATCTGTTCTGGGACCCTTCAGCATTCATCTGTGCAACAGGCTTTAGCATCACAGCATTACAATGTTTTCTTTTTTATAAAGCTTTCTTTTACTTAGAGGGTTAGATGAAGGAGGCAGTGGTTCCTGATAGCAGCTCAACTTATATTAGAAGAAAAGCATGTCCTCCAGCCTCTCAGCATAACATTCATTTATCACGCTTTTTCTCCTCCACCATTTGCAAATGCAAGATTTTTTTTTTTGCAAAAACTTTTAAAATAAGATTTCTTACTTAAAATAGTAATAAAAATTTTTTAAACATAGGAACATTAGAAATGGAATGTGGTATGTCCCATGTGAATTATTAARCTGTGCCATACTGAGTCATAAAAAAAATAATGTGTTATTCAGGGAGCAGAAAATGTTGTAAGTAAAATATAATTGTATCTCTTATATATTCAGATTTAATCTAACAAAGAAAATGCCACATCAGTTTACCTACAGATGGTTAGGTGTGTTAAAGAACAAAAAAATTTTGTAATATGTGAACTTGATTTGAATTACTTTAGAGCTTTATTTCATACTGTTAGAAAAATGGAAAAGATATATAGGTCATTCCCTAATTATCATATCAGTAAAAATATTTCTGTACAGAGAACTGTATGTACTTTCAATAGTATACTTTGTCCTTGATTTTTTTTCCTTGTAGATGATTAAGTTTAGATGCTTTTAACTAATTTCAGTATTATTAGGAAGAGATTCTTAATTTCAGAGTTGAACTATGATAGACAAACTGCTTGTTTTTCTTTTTTTAATGAAAAAATATTTGTGTGTTTTGAAAGTTCTAATCTTTTGTGAAAATCTTGGCTTGTTGTAAAATTAGAGACTTCCTGACTGTGAACAAAAATATTCACTTCTAAAAATGGAAATTTTCATAGAAAGAATTTTACCATCTTAGGCATTTTGCCTCTCTTGAGAAAAGAAACATTTTCTATGGGGTTTGAAATAGTTTATATTTTAAGGCATACAGTAAGATCACATAACATTAAAAAGCATCTACTTAAGCTATTTTTTATGCCACTGAGCATTTTGAATGCAGGGTTATTGATAAAATGTATATTATGTGTGTGATATGCCAAAATTAATGCAGCTACACCAGATGAGGACAAATATACTGATTTACTGTAAACATTTGATTTTTTTCATGTTCAACATGTCCCATTAACATGTCAACTGTTAGATGTGAATCCTCTTCATGATCATTAGAGTTTATGCAGCTTTATGCAGTAGTGCAGAACTGTTTATATCAGCCATGGATCTGATGCAAGTGAAGAGCTAGCTGAAACATCTTAGGAGCCAATACTAAGGAAAATCTTCACTGCTAGGTATACTGGTGCTCATTTTTTCCTAATAATGTGAAGGTTGAAATTGAAGGAACTTGCAGATTGATATGATTCCAGATGTCATCATGGGTCCCCATTTCAGACTTGTAAAGCTCTTTCCCTTTATGCAAATATGAAAAGAGCATTTATTCTGAGACTCAGAAAGCAAGGAATTGTCTGTTTATATACTTTCTTGGGCATTCATGTAGCAGTTGAAAAAGTAAAAAGTATAATATAAATATTATAAAAGTATTATAGTGAAATTATAGCTGTCATGCTGTTCTCTAACTCTTCCAATGCAGGACACTCAAAGGCAGTACCTAAGTCAAGGCATTTTCCATCTGCACATGAACCTTAATCACTGTATTTTTTTCCATTTCATTACAAACTGTCACAGGAGCTCTTGTATGGACTAAGGAATAGGCCTGTTCATTGCCTGATTCTGGCTCCTGGACAATATCATTTCAAAAATTTGAAGTGATAAGAGAAAAGTTGTAGTAATACTTGCTTTCTTCCACGTGATTTTCTAAATATATTTTTTTCAGAGATGAGGCTACTGTTTCTTCTTACATTGATAAAGTTTTTCAGTCTCGGAAATGCTGGGTTCTATTTCACAGAATCACAGAATGGTTGAGGTTGGAAGGGACCTCTGGAAATCATCTAGTCCAACCTGCCTGCTCATGCAGGGTCACCTAGAGCATGTTAGACAGGGTTGCATCCAGGCAGCCCTTAAATATGTCTCCAGAGAAGGAGACTCCACAACCTCTCTAGGCAACCTGTCCCAGTCCTCTGTCACTCTCACAGTGAAGAAATTCCTCCTCAAGGTCAGGCAGAACTTCCTATGCTTCAATTTCTGCCCATTGCCTCTTGTCCTGTCACATGGGACAACTGAGAAGAGTTTGTCCCCGTCCCCTTGACACCCTCCCTTCAGGTACTTGTACACATTGATAAGATCCCCCCTCAGGCTTCTCTTCCCCAGGCTGAAGAGGCCCAGCTCTCACAGCTGTTCCTCATTGGGCAGGTGCTCCAGCCCTCTGATCATCTTTGTAGCCCTATGCTGGACTCTCTCCAGGAGCTCCATGTCCCTCTTGTAGAGGGGAGCCCAGAACTGGATGCAGTACTCAAGATGAGGCATCAGCAGGGCTGAGCAGAGGGGCAGGATCACTTCCCTTGACCTGCTGGCAACACTCTTCCTAATGCACCCCAGGAGACCATTGGCCTTCTTGGCCACAAGGGCACATTGGTGGCTCATGGTCAATTTGTCATCCACCAGCACTCCCAGGTCCTTCTCTGCAGAGCTGCTCTCTAGAAGGTCAGCCCCCAGCTTGTACTGGTGCCTAGGGTTATTCCTCCCTAAGTGCAGGACTCTGCCCTTGCCTTTGTTGAACCTCATGAAGTTCTTCTCTGCCCAACTCTTTAGGCAGAGAATTTTCCTGTTATTTCAATACAAATAATGAAGTAACAGGGAAACTCAAACATTTAAATACTTAACGCATTCAGTGATTTTGAAAGATACACTGAGTAAGGCTGTATATCTATAAATAATAAACTTACTTGAGTATTCACCTTTGTTACTTCATCTGATCTAAAACATAGGTTCCCATTCTGTACTCCTTTATTTTACCAAGTTAAACATACAAAATGCAGAAATGTGAAGAAAGAACCCCATATCTCTTGGAAAATCTCTGTAATCAACAGAAGAGTTTAGCATACAGAAGATAAAAACACCATTATAAACTGTTTCTTATTTGATTAATATTAAGTTAGAACTAGTCTCTGTGTATTAGGTGAGCTTCTCACCTAGTACCATAAAATTTTGGTTCCTAATTTCAGATATTTGTATTCTATTGCCAAAAATTATTTTATCAATAGTTTTTCTTACTGATTAGTTTCTCTAGATCTGAACAAAATAAAAAGAGAGCAAACATTAGACTATGTACTCAGATGTTCGTCTGATCACATCTTTATGCCTCCTACAGAGAGTTATTAATAAAACAAAATCAAAGAACAAAGAAACGCTCCTATGCTGCTGTGCTGATGGGAGCAGCACATTTTGTACATATGCTCGGGAACAGTGAGGAAAGTTTGCTCCAGTGCTGTTGTTTTCTGAGGGGCTCAGCTGTGCCTCATTACCCAAAGGATGTTTCCTTGACCCCAGGAGCTCCTCCTGAGCTTCCTCTGCCTTGATTTTCTGTAAATTATCAGCAGAGATGATTTATGTTCAAATGTTATTACTTTTAGAGGGTTATCTATAGTGTGAGCTATACCTACACAAATGTAATTAAAAGGATAAGAATTGCATTTTCTAGTTAGAATTGCTTTTACTGTGTTAGTTGCATTACTTACATATAGTTTAACTAATCTTCCTATTCTATATAGTATCATTTTATGCTTATATTTGTATCTCAGTGGGTGAGAAGGGGTGGGTTGGGGAATGGAGGCGAGACCTTTTTTTCCTGTTTTCATAGCAGTAGCATTGCAGTCATATGTTTTGTGGGTCTGCAGGAAATGCTGCGGCTTCTTTGTTAGCTCACGTTTGTAAGTCCAGCAGGTCTGGGTGTTTACAAGAAGCAATGACCTCTGAGAAGTTCGGACTACTAATCTCTACTGATCACTGAAGTGCCGGGTTTCTCCCCTCCCACTCTAGTGATACTGATGCAACAAATTTTTTTTCACAATTCTCATGCAGAAGACTCTCGCGCCAAGATTTTGCAAAATATACTTTGTGGGTTTTCGTGTGTATATACAGACTCCAGATACATGTCAAAGTTAAGTATTTATAGAATATTTATATCCCATATTCACTGCAAACAGCAAAGACCTTTGTGTCTGTGCATATAATAGTATTAAGGAATTTTGTTTTGCCTGTTTTGACACTAAGCACTTCTTGAAATATTCTTAGCAATATTATTATTGTAGATGTGTCAGCCTGAGATTATCAGTGAGGTAAGGGAAGAAGCGGGAAGAGATAATATTTTTTTAAAAAAACAACTAATGGGAGGAGGGGGACAGTTTTCCAATGTTCTGACCCGTTTTCAGAACTTTCAGTCCAGAAAGCCCAGTAAAATATAATGGAGACTGGAACTGTAAAATACAGACATTTTTTGGAACAATGTGCAGTTTTGCATCCATGTTCTCTTTGCAGTAAACATTTGCTTTATTAATAATTGAGCAAGTTCTAGCAAAGCAATACCGTAATACATATATTTAGAGGAAGTAAAACGTTCTTAAAAATGCAAAAGGAATTTGTAGTAGTCTGGAAGTAATGCCATTAGAAGGGAAAGGGAAAGAAAGGCACAATGAAGGAATAATTTTAATGATATTAATATCCTCCTTTTTGAAACCTGGACTAGAGTGGCAGATACACAAATGGATAGATATATGACATATGGACTGACATAGTGAAACATATAGATAGTTTAGAGCACTTATAGAAAGCAGGATTGGAAAAGTGCATTATATATAGTTCATTTTTTTTAGAACAGAAGTTTATTGTTAGTTCTGCTGGAGTAATTTCTAGCAACAGCTAGAACATATTACACTTTACAGAAACATATGTTATGACTTCTTATTTTATGTGCTTTACAACTTCTTATTTTGTGGACTTTCATTATTGATTTCCAGCTTTAAGGACTGGCTTTTCAGAGAGTGGTACTTAACACTTTCAGAAGAGTAGACATCTTAAAGTATTTGGTTAGAAATCTATTTCTTAACTTGTTTTATAGTAGTTTAAATTAATTGTCAATGACATAATGAAACATCTAATTTAAGAAAACAAAAACTTTTTTAAAAAGGGTAGAAGATGGAATTTTGCTAAGGATGTTAAAAAATGAAAGTTATTAGTAGAAAAAACAGTGCTTTCTATAGAAGGACTGCAAAGTATTTGGCAAGGAAAATGTAATAAAATGAAATATATTTACCTCCTAAAGCTAGAGAATAAGAGTACAAGAGTGTAATAATAAAGTTATGTTTTACCTGTCATTATTCAAGAGAATTTTGTAAGTTAAAAGCACAGCTACCCTTAATGTAAATGGAATTGATAAGAGTGTTTAGACAAAGTTGAAACCGAAAAATGTATAGACAGGTGATACATAGTGTGCACATTTCTTGTTTGGTATTTTATGTAGGCATACATTATGTAGTCTTACATTTTTCTACTTTTCATATTTCTGCTATGATCTTTCACATTTGTTTCTCTTGTTGGCACTTAACATCATAGCTGATGTAGAAAAATATGCTGATTTACCAAAGTTGCATGAACCATTTTATCTTCACTTAAACACGATGACGATTTGCTTCCAGACTGTTGGTCCAGTAGATTATGTGTATCAGCTTCTAATTGAATGGCAGTTTCCTGCATATTGTGATGATATTTCTTCAGTATAAAAGAATATAAATCAGGTTTTTCCTCCCAATCTTTTTGAGAGAAAGTCTTCTACTCTTTCTGTTACTTTCAAATATTTTTCTTGTATTCTGTTCAGTGGAGAACATCTCTCAATTTTGATTTTTTTTTTTTTTTTTAGAAATACAACCAGCCTAATACTGATTTGTCTTCAGTTTGTATTCTAAACCTTTGCCTCCAAACTATGAAGAAAGAAATTCCAAAAAATAATTCCATTTTCTCTCAGAAAAAAAAAATCTATACCAGAAAAGGCAAAAGGGGTTTATAGAGGGAGCAGAGACAAGAAGCTATGAAGATGATCCTCCTTTAAACACACACAGAAACACAAATATATATAATATGAACTTTATATATACTTCAACTGTGTCAGGGGCATTGCTTTGGGATGGGGCAGCTTCAGCTACAAATCAAAAGCTCTCAGTGAGGCAAGGGGCGAAAGAGAGGGGACAAGAACTTAACCTTGTGTCGTGGGATTAACAGCAAAGACAGTATGTTCCCTGTGTGTGTAATACAGAATTTGTGTTGAGATGTTACTCTATGCAGGATAGCCCATTTCATGATTAGAGTTTCATACCCTTAACATTTCATATCGTTAACAAGTGAACTTAGTTGCAAAGGTATTACATATCTAAGGAGAGAGTAACATGTGCAGTGTTAATTTAAAGCAGTTTAGTTATTCAAGGCTTCTACCATGACATAAGGAGAAGAGCTTGCATTGTTTTTCTTTTTGTACAATAGCATTTCTATGCAGAGAGAGAGTGTTGTGTCTCTCCGCACAAAAACTGGCTAGTTTAAAAAATGTCTTTATTTTGTGTTTCTTCTTTAAACTTCATTATAACTTTTCCCTAGAAAATTCATTTAATAAAGTTAGTGATGTTCAGCTAATGTACATTATCTTTTCTAGAGGCCAGAAATGGGCCGAGGAGATAGGACTAGATTGATAGCGCATTGTCAAAACTCAGAAAGGGACTTCCAGCTGCTTTGTGGGATGTCTTTGAGATCTGCAGATCTGAATTGTTCCCTTTGCCTGTGGGTCAGCCCGCTCCTGTAGCGATGAGAGTTATCATTTGGTGGCCATCTAGTAGTCATTATTTAATCAGGTGATGATTTCAGTTTTTATCTAGAGAAAAGCCACATGTATCGTACATACATAAACTATCTGCTTGCCTTTCAAACAATTTCTTTAAGTTTTCCTTACTATTGTTTTCACTATGCAGCTGTTCTGTTGGTAAATGAAGACTTACACTGAGAAGGTTGTCAATGCATAGCTTATCTTGACACCTAAATATGGACTCTTTACTATTCCAGGTTCACACAACCCCTGGTTATTCACTTACTTTAAAAATACACTAAAGTATTTAAAGTAGTAGTGCTGACACCTCAGATAGTCCCAGGGAATTGAATGTCCAGCTATTTTTTTGTGATTTCTGAGCAGTAATGCTTTAGAGTCAAAGAGACTACTCTATACAAAGGCAACACTTTGAAGTGTTTGCAGGTTTTGCATTTTTGTTACATTTAATTTATTCTTGCCATTTCTGTTTTTTGAATCCGACGGTACAGTATTGCTAACCTAATTCAAAACTAAAATAAGATATGAGCTTCGGGCTCTTTCATATTTGAGTAGGGGATTAGCCTGACAGATCAGTGCTGCTGACTGAATTATTAGAAGAATTTTTATATAATGTTACAGTATACAGTTCAGGATGAAAAAGTTTCCTGGGAAATTGTACAGAGAAAATTTAGTAAGAATGCATCACATCAACAGAAATTATTTAGTTGCTATTATCTGAAATAAAAGAGACACATATTTTGACATATTTTCTCATTTCACTATCATAAAAGTTTGTATACAGAAGCAGAACACTTTTTCTAATAGACAAGAACCTTATATCTTAAAGCTAAAGCAATTAAGAATGCAAGACTACATATTGATGGGCATAAGTGTATATAATACTTTCAGAAACTCAACAATTTGCAATTGATACTGCAACTTGCAAACTTTGGGATATTTGTCTCCATTTTAGGGTGACGGTTTAATCTAAGAATATAAATGCATATAAAACCTTAATTATGTGTAGTTTGTATTATGTTTTTTAAACTGAAAACAAGAATTCTTCAGTTTTATATATTCTTCGCTGCAAGCATTTCATCAAGAAGAGATGGATATTAATCCTATGTGCAGAAAAATAAGGTAGGAGAAACGCACAACTAAATGGAAGCTGATCTGCTATTTGAAAACCGTCAGGGGAAGTATAATGTTCTAGCACTCACTATTAATTTACTAGGAGTTCGGTGGTTGAATTATTGCCAAATTTGACACTGCAATCAAGGAATAGAAATTCTACAATAGTGTATTCATTTTAAAGAATATTAGAGTGTGGTAGTGAATTAATGAACGCATGTTGTATACTAGGTGGAATTACAGTGGAGTTTCCCCCATCATTACTTTTGCAGAAATTATGAGGAGTAAGAATTGAATTCCTCTGCACGATCTATACTTTGTTTTGACAAGCTTAGTTGCCTTTCTTAATAAATAAATCTTTTCTTGACCTTGTTTTGGGGTATGTTATTGCAGCCAATTTATGTCATTATGCAATTTTCAATATGATTACCTTTTTAGAAACATTCTCTGGTTTACCTATAATTATCCATTCCTCTTCAGAATACATTCAATTTCCTTCCTAATTTTTGTGATCTTAAAAATTAGCTTTGTTATTTTTCCGATTTCATTATTCCTACTCACATCTGTTCTTAGTCATATTGATTTTCTATCTTCTCTGTGATACCAAGTAAATGCTTTCTCTGTTAGACTATACCATGTTCTGGTCTTCTCCTGATTCTCTTACTTCCTTTAAACTCAGTTTCAAATTCATTGTCTGCTATATTTATAGGTTTTATACTAATGTTTAACAACTCATTTATTTTTAGCTTCCTAATTTTCCCAATTTTAACTTCTCTTTTGATTGTTCAGCCTTGTTTCTGGCTTTGTTAGTGTCCTATGATCATATACAATGGCCACTGTAAAGTCTGTGTGATTTAATACATATAATTTAAATTCATGTGTTATGACATTTTGTTAAAAATGAGTACATTTTATATGATAAAGGGAAATATAAGATTGCTTGGCAAAATCTCATCTGTAAAGCATTTGTAATTCTTTTCTCTCACATGAGGGATATCAGGCAAAAATGTCTGATAAAATATTTATGGATTCTGTTTCAACATTCTGCTACTCATTTGAAGAAGTAAAATAGTTAATTTAGTTCTATCAGGTCATAACTGATGGGGAGAAAAAGGAAAAAAAAAAAAAAAAAAAGAGTCCCAGCAGGTCTACAATTCTAGCAATTCCAAAATTACTTTTTACTATGGAAAGGGGAAAGAGGAAGATAAAAAGGAAGTGTTGAGGAAGATGGGGAAAATGCAGAGGAGAGTATAGCTGAGAACAGTGCGTTTATACAGTTCTGATTTATTTTTAAACAGACAATCTTTGGGTTATTAGCATGAAAGTGTGTTAAAGAATGTGGCAGCTGTGCAAGCTACACCTCACTGTTGTGTATAGTCTCCGTTAATAGAATTAGAGCCCTAATGCATTGTTGTTCCTGAAGTATGCTTTCATGCCCGCCTCATCAGTAATTACATCTGAGGAGTGATTTTAATCAACTGAATTCCCTCCTAACAGAACTTGAAGCTAAATTCAGGTCACATCACCAAAAATGGCCTCACTGCAGTTACATTCTTTCTTAATAAATGTGTAATATTCTAGTCAGTTAACTGTGGTATAATTTAATGTGAACTATAAAAATAAATGCATGAGAGAGTAATGGTCTTTAAAGTATTTTTGTATGTAGCTATTTTAGGGTAATTCTGTTTCTTCATCTCAGACTAACAATGGGGTATAGTTTGTATTTGCAAGAGAACAGATAATAGGATTTTGCTAACTCATTGTATTTATTACATGTATATAAAATAGAAACACGTTACCCCTGAAACAGTAATTGTGGGAATGGAATAATGTTTCTCTTTTATGTCAGAAACTATCTTGAATTTTTTGGCATGAAAAATGCATGGACAAATACCTCTGACTGCAAAATTTGGCCTGCAAAATACAGATTATTTCAAGGTTACCTAATGTGACTTAATCACCCTAAAAGTTATTTTTTTACATGTGAATTCACAATGCAGCACTTCATTACACAGTGACTAAGTGAGGTGACAGTGACAAATTCTTTCAACTATAAAAAGTTGCATTTATTTTTGTTGAAGATAAATCTTTTATTCATTCTTTAATTTCATAGTTGATGTTTCCCCTTATTCTGAGAGGAAAATAAAAGCCGAATGACAATATAATTGTGAGATGTAGGAGGTAGAAGGAGTCAATAATAACTTAAGTGTACAATAACTCTTTGTAATCAAGAGGTCTTTAGTTCTCTTCTCCATATCATGGAATTTTGCAGAATTTCTCAGAAACAGACAAGTTAGTTTAAGATACAGAGCATAAAAATAGCTTATATGTCTGCTTATGTACACTAACAGATTTAAGAGCTGCTTCAGTAAGTCTGGGCAATATTGGGATAGTTTTAATTAGTGAGAACAAAGTTTTTATCAAGTATTGTATACTGTTTCCAGTAGTGACCAGTAATGGATACCTAGGAAAAGAGGTAAGACTGATTACAGATATTGAAGCATCTCCATATTCTCACCTATCCACCAGTGATTTGTGGTTCAGGCATTTCCTGAGCCAGAGATAATATATTTATACTTAACAGCTGCTAATGAATTTTTATCTGATTCTTCCATCCAGATGCTTTTAAACTTCCATAAACATTTAGCAAATATTTAATATAGTTTTCTGTGTGTCTAGAAATACTTCTTCATAATTCTTGTTTTAGTTTTCTGTTGAAARTAAGTGTAAATATTTCTATATCGTTGCCTGATGACTAGTTATTATTTTTTCTCAATTTCATCCTTTGATTTAAAATTCAGAACATGTAGAGCCAGGCAAGGTAATCACACTACAGCATTTGTAAAAAACATTAAATCACTTAAGCCTCTTTGGCAACAGCAAACCTTGTTTGCTTTTAATTTTAGATTGAAAATTTATTCTTTGGGGTAATTTCTGTTGGAAAAAAAAAAGAGACCCTCTTAAAATTCATCAGAGGCTGAAATGCGTATAAGAAAGTTTCAGTTTAATGAGGATAAAGCACATATGAGCCATAGACGAAGTGCGAGCCTACTCAAGCAAATTTGGCTATAGAGCTAAGTTCTCTAAGATTTTAGATGACTTTGAAAAAAAACACCTTTTTTTAATAAAGCCTTCCAACTGTAATAGCACATGATATTGAGTGCACTGAAATCTTCAGGTCCTCACCCTCAGCTTCCTAGAAACTAATTAACATGTTCTCCGATTGGCTCTGATCCCAAGCAGAGCCCTTATACCTCAGAAAAAAAAGAGTCATTTTACAGATGCATCTCCTTATGGTTAATTGCTCTTGTTATTAATGATTTTGAAGGCATTTTGATACTGTGGTCATTTATAGTAGTAGAAACCCCTATGAAATTTGGAAGAAAAGTTTCATTTGAAACTGACCACAATTAAACTAATAATCAACAAAATTATTTTTCAGTGTTTTTTTTTCTATTTTATTGTAACTGAGTCTCTAGGATCTGACATTATAATGGTTTAAAACAGCTGGAAAAAATATCTGACTGTATGATGTGCTTTAATATACTGATTTATATCAACCCCAGCAATGTTATAATGTTACATTTTAAATTAAAGCTCTGCATTGCTTTATTCAACTGCTAGACATTAAATTTAATATATAAAATGCATTTTAGAGTTAAATATTTTTATTTGAGGACTAGATGATTTTTAATGAAGATCCTGAAAAGAGCTGTTATGTTTTACTACAAAAAATAGTAGGATCAGCAGATGGCTGTAGTTATTAAATTAACCTGAAAAATGATCTTTGGTCCTGCCTAATCTTATGTCATCATTTTCATGTAGTAGAAAACAATATAGGTTATGGCTATGATATATTTGAGATTAAATATACTTCTTAATTGGTTGCTTTTGCTAGTCAAAAGACTTGGAAAATAAATATAAATGCAATGCAGGTTAGAGGACATACCAAGTAAGATTTATATACTTGCAAGTTTTGCAAAGACTGCATGTTTAAACTTCCTGGTTAAAGGTATTTTGTCTTCTGTTCTTTATGATTCAAAATTTTTGTTCCACATCTACTACTATGACTGATAATTTGGAGTTTGACTTGAGGGAGGAGACCTTGATAGAAAGTAGTACTTTTTCTTTTTCATGAATTCTTAATTCTGAACATATCCAACAGTATAGACAACAGTTAATTCAAATAGAAAATTAAACTTTATGTATGTGTTTCTGCACTTTCCACTAGCTTCTTTACATCTGTCAATATCTTGCCACCTTTACTATATTAACTCTAGCAAAGGTGACTGCAAAATATCTTTTCTCTGCTTACATTGCTTAAAGCAAGCAAATGTGTAGCCACATACAAGACGCTTCAGAAAAGCAAGTGTTTTAACTTCTTCCTGGGGAAAGGTATCTACTGTAGACAGCCTGGGAATGCTGCCAGTGCATGTGTAATTCTTTTGCCCCAAGTTCTTATGCTGTTTATAGTGAAACTACTAAGTATTCATAATGTTATCAAAATATAGTGGTTTGGGGGAAATGTTATTGATCATGTCTGTTTGCCTCATGCTGAGCTAAAAATTTCAGTGAAAGCAATTTGTCTGTTACTGAAGATCAGATGAGGGAGCAATGAACTATTGTGTCTATACTACAAAATGTAATTGTCGCTTTCTTCAAAAGCTCTTGCACCTCCCTCCTCTTCCACGCATTTTAAGTTGGTCAGGGGATAGTTGTTTCAGGAAAGGGCTCAAATTTATCCAAGTTATAAATCTCTGAAGAATTATAAATTTCCCTACTTTCAGGATATGCTTAGATTTTAATAGCAGTAACCGTGGATGTGGAGGCACAGTATGAGATCTGAGCGTAGAATCTGGTCCTATCTGCTGAGAAAAAATAATCTAAAAGGGAAGGGTCAATGACAGTGAATAGATAAAGCTGAGAATAGGTGGTTTCAAGTAGGTGACTCAAAAATGATATTTTGTCAAAAAGGCTTGTTTTCCCCTTCACAGACCATGATGGAGTGCAGAATTTATGCACCTCACTGTTTCCTGCTATTAGAGTATCTCCCAAACCAGCTTGTGTTGTCCATGTAGCTACCACTGGAGATGGAATTCCTCTTTTGAAAACAGGCTTTGTCTTTCTTCTTTTCTTCTCAAGTCTCTGGAAATCACATGTATAAAACAGAGGTTTACCTCTGTTAAAGGAGTATTATTAAGGTCAGCTGCCTAGGAGTGGAGAAATAAGAGAATTCAGGTTGCCTGAAATATCATAAATTTGGTCTCTTATGTAGATACATGATGACAGAGTTTTGAATTACAGAACTGGTAGCCTTATATCTTCCAGTGAGCAGAAGGAACCTGTTCTAAAAGCTGTGTGATAAAGAAGCCTTGTCTTTAAGGAACACTGTTTTGCTTGTTGCAGAAGTTAAAGGGCAGAGAGGACACCTCAAGCTCTACCAGAACTGCCCACTGCAGGATGGTTTCCATCACATGTAACGAGGGAGGGATCTCCCTGCTGCGAGGCCTCGGTTCCTTTCTCCCTTTCCTGCCTACTGCAGGAACTAGCTGTCCTGACCCATTGCACACCTCTGTTCTCCGTCGGTTGGCACCGCAGCTGTATGCTTTCGTGAAAGGTGTCAAGTGAAGGAGCGAGGGATTGCAGAAGGATGGCTTCATGGGTTAGAACTGCTCAGTGCTGCTCGGAAATATCCTTTACCTTAACCACACACGCTTGTGTCTGAGCAAAGTAACCTTTCAGCGATGTTCCTGAGTTTGTGTGTGTGTTATGTGAGAGGTTGAGATCTAAACTGATGAAGCACTGAGCGACTGGGTACAGATGGATTCCCTGGGAAGTACACTTTGAACTAGTAAAATACTGTTTAGGACCCTGACTAATCAGGCCTTACATATCTCGAATCAGTCACCTTGAACTAATGTATACTTTGTCCTTTGTTCCAGTACATCTAAAGAGRGAATATATGGATGCTGATGATGTTTTGGGACTACTGGAAAAAACCCTATTAATTACTGAAAAGCGCTGTATAMAAATTAAGATTGAAAAAAAGAGCTCAGTGAGACAAGGATTTAGGTTTACACACTGAACAACTGTAAAATACAATATTAATTAGAACCTTATTGAATACTGTGCTTTCCATGCACTGAATGAGGCTCAAGTCTATTTTTAAATACTTTCTGCCATTAAAACTGCTGTATTTGTGCTCCTTCATAGTCTTTCATGTAACTTTTCCTCACAATCCCTTCAGAGAAATTGAGTCAAGTGATCAAGACAATTTCTTACATGAGGCAATATTCTTTCTGTATTTTATTRCGTTTGCTAGCAGGTATTCCTTTATTCTCACCAGTTAATTAAGATCAAAATTATCAGCTAGTCTTCAGAACAGTGATATGTATTCTTTCAAATCACGGGAGGTTTTTTCTTCATTCAGGTTCTCCATATGCAGATGTGGATGGCTGCTGTCCTCTGCATTGTCATTTCATGAGCCTTTAATTAAGTCCTTGAATAGGCTACTGTTGACACTACTGGATTCCATTTATTCAGGGGATTTGATGAGCAAGAAAAGTTGTAGCAGCTCTAGCAAGTGCAATAGCATGGATCATATTACTTACCTAATTATGCAAAATGTTATGTTGATTTGCTGATGGATTTGCAATGGTAATTATTGCTAGACCTCCTATCAAGGCAGCTGGGGGGCTGCAGCACTTGGCTTTTTAATTCTTTTTTTAGTTAAGTTGTACTTCTCTTCTCTTAAATCCTATGTCCATTCTCCTGATGGAAGAATAAGCAAGAATCTAGCCAGGACAGGATTTATAAGTTTCAGTTTCAGTAGCTGTTGGTGGAATTACAGACAAAAAGAGAGTGTTAGCATTTTGCAAGAGTATATTCTGTAATAAAATTAAAAAATCAGAAAACAACTTTATCAGATTGCAAGGATAGTATTAAAAAAAAGCAGGAAACACTCTCACTTTACAGGTAGAAATTTTAAGAGTTAGTGAATGATTTGGAGACTTTACCATAATTCAGTAGACATTACTACAGCTGGTTGATTGCTGTTTGTTCTGTTCTACTCAGAAGTAGAAGGTTGCTAATTCTGGCCAAAGACGGTAGAATAGTCTTCATTCTGCCCGTCTTCCTTTACATATAAAATATATAGTGGCATTATAACATGATCATATAGCATAATGTGGAGTTAGGTTTCCAAGAGTAGAAAACGGAACCATGTATCAAATCAGCTAGATAACATTGCTTGTTTTATGCTCAACTACCTCAGATAGCTGGAAGAATAATAAAATGCGTTCTCTTTATATCATCCAGATTGCTTTGGGTTTTCCTTGTTCAATGGCTGAGATAAAGTTTAAAAGGCTCAAATATTTACAGAGGGTGCCCAGGTCCTTACGCTGCCAGCTCAGCTCTGCGGCTCAGGCTGGCTGCTCCTTGCCTCTCCCCCATCAGTATCTGGGTGTCTGCGCTTAAGCAAGAGGCTCCCGGTTCTGCGCCGTTCCTCTGGCACATGCCACATTTAGCTGAGCAGTGCAACACATTTAGCTTCCCGTGTGCAGGGGCCGAGCGGGCAGAAGCATTCGAGGGTGCTGCACATAATGCGGCCGTGCCCGGAGCAGTGTCGCGTAACTGTTAGCAAAAAAAGCAGGCACCCGACTAATGTCCGTCACACGTGGCCCCAAAGCCTCCAGACAAAGGTGGCTTGCAGCTCGCGTGCGAGCACRGCAGATATGTAGCTGCCTGGTCCTAACTGCGTAGGTGCAATATTAGAATATAACATTTTCACAGAGCAGGATGACCTTCCCTACAGTGATGAGCTGATTATGCAGAAAGCTTGCAAAATCATCTCTGTTATACTGTAGAGTGTAAGGATGAGCTTGATCAACTATTAAACTGCTTTGAGCATTGTGTGGGGTGAGTGGGTAAATATTCTTAAAGTRGTCATTGAGGATAACTGTTTTAAAAGATCGTGAAACAGTATGGAAACAGGCTTGAGAACTGATTTTCAGACATGGAAGAAAAGCACATTTGTCTTTGGAAAASGGGTAGAAAGGAATAGCTTCGGCAGAGAAGAGCCCTCAGGGAAGGTGATAATAGGAAAAGGAACACTATGTAGGTAGCTCGAGAACTGCAGAAGTCTTACAGGGTGAGTACAAGGTTTAAATATCTGAAAAATTGAAGAAAATTAGAAGCTAGTGAAGGTAATAAGGAAGGTGGGAACAAGTGTGTGCAAGTGAACTGTCAAAGTTATTTTTCTGTTAGGTACATGTAGGAGAGACATAAAGGTGAGCAAGGAGAGCAAATACGATAGTCAGATGACTGATGTAATAGAACAAAAGATGCCATGGGATAACATTGATTTTGGTGATAGCAAGAGCAGAAGAGAGAGAGGATGTAAAATAAAGAAACAGAAGAGATAGCAACAACTAAATAGGATGGTGAAAAGAGAAGGCTACTTTACCCTCCAGAATGATGGAGCAATAAAATTGGAGGTAAGTTTTCATAATTGCTTGAACTGTGAAATTATAGAATTTAGAATGAAGTACATCTGAAAATGAATAAATATATGATTTTTACTTTKTATTCTTTTTACTCTTGACCTGCATTTCTGTAGTCTTAATTTTGAAATCTGCAGRCTTATTTCAGCAAAAGAGCTTTTGATGTCTGTATTTTTCAATTTGYCTGCCTGTCATTGGATAGAAGAGGAGTAGAATCTGCATTTTTTCTAGGTTCCCGTTATGACATGTTAAAGAAATAATTCAATACTTTTATATTTCCTCTAGCTAAGACATAATTCACCTGTCTCGATCCCATTCTCCTGTTTATGCATTTTAACAGCTTTTCTATTTATGGAGGTTTTAAAAATGTGTCATTATTATTAACATAGAACATTTAAAAGGTCTCCCTGAGAATGGTCTATTTTAAAGTAGCTGTTACTGAAGCCTTCATTGCATTAGAAGTTGCACTTTTTAAATGATAATAGAAATGAATCTTATATTATTCTCCATTCTGAATTCTTTCTGATGTGACCACATGAAACAGAGTGCATAATAACTTAAACTTWACAGTGGAATAATTATCATCAATGGATCAAATTACATTTCCACTGTTTTTTATGCAAGATTCAAGCAATAGATATTTTTCAAGAGAGAGGAATCAGCTGATCTGAAGGTTACTCACCTAGCTGTAGCACTACTGGGAACAGAGTTGAGGTTTCTTGAAGTATGATATACTTGCAGGACCCCTGWTACTGTTTATCAGTGTTGACAAGGATTATCAGAGAGTTCTGTGAAGATTCATTAGATAACACTGGAAAAGGTATTGTTAGGATGAAAATTTCCGCTTCCATTATGTGAAGAATATTCTTACTTGTGCGTTATTTAGAGACTAGATGATCTCACAGGGTACTGCACTAAGTGACAGCTCCTGAAAAATAATRTCCATTAGAAAGGGTCTTGTGCTGGAATCAGAAAAATGAAGCAATGAAAAATGATGGGTAGAGTAGGCATTTTAACAACAAAAAATCATAATTTAAATGGTGAAAATACTGCAATTCAATCACAACCAGTTGATTTAATGCATCTACATCAAATCATATTACGGTTTGGAGCCATGATTCATAATTGCTTGAATGGAAAGTGCCCTCTTTAGAGAGGCAAGTGCTGTAGGTCTTGTCATCATCAGTAATACTTCAAATAGCAATACATTTTACAGTCAGGATAAAAAAAATCAATAAAATTAAAACATTTAGATAAGCATAGGACAAAAAWATTTTCCTAGAAAGTTAATAAAATGAATATGCTTTGGCAGGCATAAAAAAGGGTCAAGCTGCTACTATGAAAAACCAGCTTTGATATTTATTTSAAGTATGAGAGAAAACATGCTAAGAAAAAAATCTTGACATATTTTGTAAAGCACTGTTTGACTATATGTATAAAATGATATGGCTTTTAAATTGTTAGAAAATTCTATTATTCCAGGTGGCCAGTTATTCTCARCTCGTAATACTATCGTACCTATCCAGTTCCCAGTCTCAGTTCATTCCTTAGTCATCTCATTCAACTGCTTCCAAGCTTTTCACTAGCTTTCAGTTGATCTCAGCCAGCCTCTAGTCTCTCCATCGCTAGGTGCCCAATTTTCCTTTACTGCTATCGGTCTTTGTACCAGTTACACCTAATATATGGAGAAAAAGAGACTAATTTCCTTCTCTCCTTTCCTGGCAGTTGYTCAAGCATTTTCTTTGCTGCTTTTTGTAAACTACTTTCAGCCACACTGTCTGGCTCCGGATTTTTCCCTCTTGACATACATCACTCAACTGAGTTGTCTTGAGCTAATAGTCTCCTGCATCTGAAAAGAGCAGTTGCAAGGATAGGCTAATTCATCCAGGTGGAAGCATTGCTAGCGGAAATGGAGTCACCAGAAAAAGCAGGTACTAAAGTCTAGACTGTCTCAACTGAG
The DNA here is from genome assembly GCF_003343005.1 of Rhea americana. Taxonomy (NCBI): domain Eukaryota; kingdom Metazoa; phylum Chordata; class Aves; order Rheiformes; family Rheidae; genus Rhea; species Rhea americana. Next base: position 2,596,874 of record NW_028186745.1, read on the forward strand.
CAACCAAAGCTTCAGTTTTTCRGATTTATGATAAAGCCAAATCTAGGCAGATTTTCCATATGAATGGCAAAACCCATCTCCTTGACCMAAGAGCTTTTCATTCATGAAGGCAGCATTTGAAATCCTTAATAAGATGAAAATGCTAGCCTCATTTACAACAAGAGAATGGTCAATATTATACTCTCAAATATCTAGACAGCRTATCTTAGTTTTATTCCCAGAAATGCCTGAACTATTCTGACTGAAATTATCTGTTAAAAAATGTACAGTATTAATTCTTGAAGAGAACATTTTAGCCTGTACAGTCATAATTTGACAATTTTAAAGAAGCATAAAATATGATTTTGTAATGAGAGACTTGGAGCAAGTGAAAGGMTAGGCAGTGGTATCAGTCCCACCTGCTAAGAGGAATGATTAGAAGGTCATTAATRCGTGTTACTATTTAAGGCTATAATCCTGCAAGGGAAATTTTCAAAAATGAGAAAATTATACTGGACTTAAATTGCCTTTACTAAAGTATATATATGGATATATAGATTATGTATAAGTTGATGCTGCTGAATTTCAAGGCTGTAAATATTTAAAGCCTGATTCTACACCTTTTATAGTGAGATGAGGGCAGTTTCTGAAGGAGGAAAATAAAAATGCTAGAATGGACCCGAAGTGTTTACTGCTAATTTCTGAAACTGCTAAACTGATTTCTAAAACTCAGAAATAGTCTTTATGAGCTAATACTAGCATTCTTGTAGAATAGAGTAACACATGTGCACTGCAACTTCTCCCTGCAGGAACATAACACAACAGCAGGAGCGGAGCCCTTCCTTCCCCCGTTCCGCACCCTGAAGCAGCCACAAGCCCATCCTTTCAGCTCTGCGAGTCGGTTCCTCCAGCAGACCAAGTGTGCCTGGTTCTCCAGACTTCTAAGATCACAAGCCTTTTATTTTCTCTCCTTACGCTTGAAATTAAAGCTTAGGTGTCCAWGAGGTCATCCGCTCTTACCAGAATGCGCCTTCCCCAACAGAAAAGGATGCAGTGCATAAACATTCACATTACGATCTTTTCACCTAGATATGTTTCTTCTACATGCTGCAGCAAGGGGAAGGGACATCCAAGACCACAACATTTGTGTCCAGAGTATTTTCTTTCCTTCTAGGTCAGCCCTTATAACAACTAAGGCTATTCTCCCAGCTGACCAGTTTTCAAAATACCCATAAGCTGATAGATTCCCAGTTCCCTTGAGCTCARCTGATGGTCGTGATGCAGTCTTCAGCCAACATCTGAATTGTTCAGGCCTTCTTTCTCCTTAAATACTTGTGTATCATGCATGCTTTGTCACTTAATAGAGCACCGTATGCAAGTGAATGGGATATTTTGCTTTGGCTGCAGCCAATCCAGTTACTTTGGGTAATCACTAATTCTTAAGTCTTAGAATAGTTTTTGATYGAAGAATGAGATTACATGCACATTTCAGTAGGGTTTTTTCCTATAGATAGTTCCTTCTTTCTGGTTATACCCCACAACAACAATTTAGCTTCAGCATGGACTTACTATTTTTTAATCTCTTAAAAATTGTCGTTACAAACAGAAGTTACATTTATATCTGAATTAATAGCTCTATGTTTTTGTTCTCAGTGTAGTACATGCAATATCTTAGACTTCTAATTTTGTTTCAATATTTTAGAAATTATGAAAAYATTTCATACAAATTCAGAAATAACACTAAAAGGAAGTGTTCTTTTCTTTTTACTGAYACTCTTTTTTACTGATTTTCTTTTTTTACTTTACTGCAGCCATTACTTTAAAAATTCAGGATTTTCATGCTAGTACTGCATGGATTATTTCAATGTGGATTATTCTTGGTGCTCTAGAGTCTGCATACTGAAATTTGGATTGCATTATGAAATGAATAATCTGTACATAAGGGAAAATTTTATTGAGACATCTAACATTTTTTTTGATTTTTTAATATGAAGAGTCTGACATAGGGCACTCACAGGGGTTAGTTCAGTAGCTGTCCACTTGAGAYGTGAATATTTAGCTTAGTGTTTGATGTCGTGTCTAGAGCTGAGCCAACAGAAATTTTGGTTTTTGATGGGGATGTTGTAGAAAGAACAGTCATCTGCCAGTCCTCCTCCTGCTATATTCAGCCTTGCCTCATGACATGTGAATTAGAGGGATGGATCTGTAATCCATAAAGGTTTTCAGATCATATTGAAGTGATTGGTTTAGCGCTGGCTCCACACAACAAGTTTCTTTCACCTGCAACAAAATAATGGTCAATGACTACATAGCACAGTCTGAATTACTGCTGCTTTAAGTAGTTAGTTTTCATTGTGTACACAGGGCAATGAAAGATGCACATTTGTCCTTCAGAGAGCTAACAGCACTGATTGCAGTAGTGAAGATATAGTGTAATAGTAGAGCTAAAATAATGTTTATGTGAGTTTTGTCAAGTCAAAACCAACTGTTGACTCCAAAATACATTTTAAAAGTGTCTTACACTTGTAGGCTTTTCACAATGTGAATATTCTCTGCTAGTTCTGATTCAGATCAAAGATGCCTGGTCGTTGCTTCCCTATTTTGTCTTGTTAACAACTGATGTGATTAAAGATGCAGAAGGAAGTTCAGCCCAGTTTTCAAAGTGTGTAGRTATGGCTTGATTCCATCAATGACATCAATGAGAATGATTAGCTTAAATTCATTTAAAGATTCCAGATGCTCCCTGCATGTGTCACTGTCAAATCCAAGTACAAATACTCTACATGCTCAGTACACTCTAGAATAACAAGGTACTACTAATACTGTGGCTTCTGGCGGTTATTCTCTGACTGCTACCCTTTCATATGCCTGAAATGCACAAAGATAAGACAAAATTAGGCTTTATTAGGCCTCAGTATCTGAGAACTGTTCAATCGTGATCATATCCAYAGGAGAATGTTTTCATTCCAATATAGAAAAAAGTATTTTCAGATGAAGCATTTTCATATAACTGACAGAGAYCATCGCAGATCTCTGCAAACATGCTATTCCTCATCTCACTCAGCTGCTACAGCATCTATTTTATTCCAAATTATCACATAYGAAGTGTGTATATTCTTTACAGTAGTGTCAAAGAAAGAAGAGAATCATTACATGTGCAAAAACAGTGATTAAGTAATACCTTTACATAATAGATTAAATACTACAAAAAATGGTGCTGCTCCAAAAATGTAATATAGTTGTGTAACTTCTTACTATATTGTCAATACCTAAAATCAAGAGTTGGACACAGTTTAGATAATCATTTAYGCAACAGGAATATATGTTAGGCATTGTCTATGCTTTATTATTTATGCTATAAGACAGTGCTCCGTTTAAAAATTTTTTAAAAAGATAATTTCAACAGCTTTCCTGTTCTGGATTTATTTATGGAGCATTSTTTTTTATGCATAAGTAGCAATGAAGTTATCATTGCTGTTTTAGCTCGCATGTGACAGTGGGATTCACATTAGTTGCATGTGATTATTAGATCCATACAATTCAGAATGAATTTATTGTGATCAAGATGGAGAATTTCATTCTGAGCAATCATATTGCATATATTACACATCCTGATGTTAGTTATATTAATAAACTTCCATCTTCTGTACTAAACTGTGGTGCAAGGCTTTACATGCTTCTCTGAGTATTTTACTGACACAAGTGCATCAGTAGGAACAATTTCTGTCAACTAACAAATCATTAAAATACCTTGGTATCACTTTCAATAAAGACATAAACATTTTTATGTAAATGTTTAGGTTTTATACTAACTTCCTAGCAAATTAAACTTCTTTAGAACTTGTTGACAAATTTACAGGGTGATATTTTCTGTAGCAAGCCTGTTTCTTGTTTATTTTGTCCCAATAATCTGTTATTGCAGTGATCAATAAATTATTATTGATTTCTGAGTGTGAATCCTGTGCTTATCAAAGTCATTTAGATGATAAGGAATGAGTGTGAGAGTAGCCCATATGGGAAGAGAAATGARCAGTATTTTTTTTCTATTTTTATTTAAAAAATATGGTTTGATWTGGGATTTCTGACCTTTTTCAGTTTTATAGCATGGTATTAAGAAAATGGGGGTCTGTGGATTGTTCAATTCTAGCATGGCTTGTAGTGTAAAGGATTGTTTTTCCTTTCTGCATGGCATTTGCATTAATTTCTCTGCAATGTCAACATGGAACTTACTGCTTTTTTTGGTGATGTGGTTTTGCTAGCTGCTGTGGAAAATAAATATTTYTCCTTCATTTCTAGGAGGGAGTATTTAAATGAGAAATAGTAAACTAAAAATGAATGATTAGAGCATTTATTGAGAAACAAGCATATTAACACTCTACAGGTACAATTTAGATATTGTCACCATTTGGAATATTGCTAGGAATTTTGATTTTTGATGTAAAATATCTAATTTACTCTGAGTTTTGTTATTTCCCTCAATGTTGGCTGATTTTTGTTATAACTTGTATACTAATGAGCCCTCCCACTCATTAGCCTTTTGAGGTTTTTTTTGTTTTGTTTTGTTTTGTTTTGTTTTGTTTTGTTTTGTTTTTTATAATTGCTGGTTTATAACAGGACAATGGCATTCTATTTGCTCCTCTGTAGATATGTTGGAATAGATGCTGCTTGCATTGCTCTAAAACTTCCGTTTTGATCAGATTTTAGAAACTGTTGAAGAAAGGACATTTAGCACCTCACTGATGGGGTCAGAAATGGACCTTGACAACTACCAAACTGCTTTAGAAGAAGTACTCACATGGCTTCTCTCTGCTGAAGATGCATTACAAGCACAAGGAGATATATCCAATGATGTAGAAGTTGTAAAAGAACAGTTTCACACCCATGAGGTATATAGTTATACTAATCTTTCAGTAGTCCTGCATTTGCTTGTATGCTATGTTTAAGTCAGAATTGTAAAACAAAAAAAATATTACTAGGTTATTTTCATTCCTTTTCCTTGCATTTTAATCTTGATTTGGAGAATTTAAAGATGGTATTAGAGACTATTGTATGCAAAAAGTCAAAATGTTTATTCTTGTTTTGTGTTGCAAGGTTTGGGGTGGAGGGCAGAAAAATAAAAAGCAAATTTGAAAATCAGTTTTGGAAAGTGGCTTAATTGAATATTTCTCCAAAGTCTATTCTTTTCTTCCAAAGAATTGAACTTAAAATAGGGATTTCTTCTTATTGTCAGGGTTTTATGATGGAATTAACAGCTCACCAAGGACGTGTTGGCAATGTTTTGCAAGTTGGAAGTCAACTTCTAACACTTGGAAAGCTTTCAGATGATGAAGAAAATGAAATCCAAGAACAAATGAATCTACTTAATTCTCGATGGGAAAGTCTCAGGGTAGCCAGTATGGAAAAACAGAGCAAGTAAGTAATACATCAGAGAAAGTATTTTATATGGAATTGGACTGGAACAGCACTGAGTTTGGCGAACAGTCCTGATTTTGTTCCACTTCACTCTGAATTAGACTCAATCTCAGATCTTTTTTATCCCAAAATTTAATATATATTGACGTCTAAACTTGCAGATTGTTTTGAGACTGGAAGCTGCACGGCTCAGCACTATCAACAACTTGGACGCTAATACTGTTTCTACCAAAATTTATGTAACCTACATCACTTTTCTGATTATTTCAGTATCACACAATGTTGTGTAGATGATCATGTAGATGATCTTTACTGAGATACCAATGGAAAAGGAAAACAAATCTTTAAAACCTTAAAATATGATCCATATATGATCGAATAAAAGTTATAGTGAGTGGAAGCTTAGCTTACCAGTAAATGTTGTCATAAGAGTGTTCTGACAGCAAATTACACTACTCAGAAAAAGTGCAAGCCCTACATTTATTGTGATTTCTCACAGGAAATGTGTAATAACTAAAAGTGCATGATGCTTGATATGATGCTGTCTGTTTCAGTAGTTAAAATTGTAAAACTAATTCTAATTCTATTTGTGAGAAAGTGGCGTTCAGAGAGAGAATGTGTCATTGATTATCTGTATAGTACACTGTCTTTGTTGATATATACAGTCACTTACCGTGTGTAGGAGTTACTTAAAGTGCAATACTGAATAGACTACTTGCACAGAAATCTTTAGATTATTCTTATAATGTAAATTTAAAATAAACTGTAATAAGAACATGCAATAATGTATGTTCCCCATTACAAAAGAATTAACAGTGAATGTTATTGCATTGCTTCAAGACTTCAAGAGAGTCTTCATTAAAATCTTTCCACTGAGACCTTAATTTTTCTCTCAGAAAATCACAATATGCAAGTCCTAAGTGAGCAACTCTGTTGGCTCCTTCAGTATGGYTGGAGAACAAGTTCTTTTGCATTTTTGTGACTTTAACAGAAAGCTGAATTTCTTTGGTGGTCAGGGAAAAGGTCTTAGCCCATTGTCCTGCCTGTAACAGAATAAGAAAAGGACAAGTTTTAAGGGAGGTGCATCATTTGCTGAACCAGCATTTCTTCATTTCCTGTCACCATTGCTGGAGACTGAATATTGGGCTCTGTGGGCCATTGCACTGATCTAGTAGGGCTTGTCTTTTATTACAGAGTTCTCTGTAGTACTCTCACAACCTCCAGCKGTTTTCAGCTGAGGGGTCTTGCTGAGATGGAAGTAGTTTTGTGTGTTTGGTAACCTGCCATTGATTTTTCTTCTATTTATACCGTTTCTCCTTGATCTTRTGTAAACTATTCAGCATCCTTGACATCTTTTAGCAATGAATTCCACAGGCTTCTTCTACACTAAAAACTATTTCTTTTTTGAAGAATGGCATCTCTTTGTTTTAATCTGGTTTCTGCTAGCTTAATTGATTCCTTCTAGTTACTGTATCAGAAGTGATGGTCAGCAGTGCATTCTTCCTCTGTTTCTCTGTATATATATGTCACCTCTTTTCCAGACTGAAGATTATGAGCCTGATTAATTATTCCTCATATGGAAGTTTTTCCGTATCTTTGATTATCTATATTGCCTTTTTCTCTGATCTTTTTCCAGTTCTACTTTGCAAGAGGACCAGAATCACACTCTGTATTAAGGGCAAACCRGGGCTTTGTATAATCACATAAGAATGCCCTCTTTTTTGTTATATGTTCTTAGTAATTCCAAATGTTTGATTTTCTTTCTGATTGCTACTGGGTATTGAGCTGTTGTTTTTGTACTTTTATTTGTTATAATCTTACATGTCTTACTTTGAGAGTCTCTAAAATTGTTGCTAGATTTCAGATGTCTCTCAAATTATCTTCCTCCAGCTGTACCATTTTATCTGAGAATWAAAATCCATGATACTTTGCTGTAGGCAATTTTTATTTGCTATTTTTATTTTCATTTAATTCAGCACATGCAAAGAGCAGTCTCATCTCTGTGAGTTGTACTATATCTACCAAAATACCTTCTTTGACTCYGTTAAATTATCTCCCAGATGCAGCTATAGGTCAATGCCCAGGAACTCTAGTATCTTCTGAAGTACATAGTATCTGAGTAATATGAAATCAAGGAAACATAAAATAAAAAGTGATAGAAACTTCACAAAGAACGTTGTGCTACTATTTAAATCCTTATACAAGAAATTAAGTGTGATTAATTCCATGAAATTTGGGTTAGAGCAAAATAAACTTTCTCCAGAGTGATGTACTCAGAGAAGGCTAATTTTGACCTATTGGGTCAAAACCAGTGTTTTRAATAACAAGTAGAGGATATAAACTTGAACTGCTTTCATATCATTCATTGCATAGCRTATTTCTGGGTTAGCATATTTAAACTCTGAAGATCTGTCTTTTGCTTCAGTTTAAACTGTAATCTTTTGAGCATGTTGCTGTAATCCAGTGACATCTTTATCCAGACAGAGAGATGGAATTTGTGAAGATGAGAACAAGGCTGTCTGACCTCTGTAGTAGGGGCAATAGGAAATGTAAGAAAAAGCAGCATATGCTGCAGGGGAAACAAAAGCAAGAGATTAAAAATACAGTAGAAAGATTTAAAGGATACTATGAAAGAGATTCCAGATTTGAAAAAGTRGTTTAGGATGTCTGAATATCAGAGGAAGTTTGGGACACTGCAATGCTATTGTATAAAAGCAGCAYAAATGGGATTTACCTTGTATTCACTATGTATTGAAAACATTTGACTCCTGTAGCAATACATTAACATGCTGAAGGAAAAACAGGATTTTTCATTTCTTTTCCTGCCTAAATAGGATTCTATAYAGTAAAGCATCTCAGAGTGATAAATGAACCACTGGAGAGAAAAACCTAYACAATTTGCCCCTTTACGGAGAATTCTACATCTATTAAAACACATTAAATTCAATGGAAAAGTATTTTTTATTTGAAATGCATGAGGGCCATACCGTAAAGAGAGATTACAATAAKCTCCTGAGGTATACAAGTAGGCACTAAAGTGTCTATCAGATGTTTATAGAAGTAATTTGAAAACTAGAAAGTACCTGGAGAATGAGAAGAAAAGAGAGACTTTCTTCTACTTAAGAATCAGCTATGATTATTTCATTTTTCAAGTTTATGTTTCTTGCTTCGGAGTAATATCAATATTCTTATAAGTATTTCATCATATCTTGTTTTTTAAACCAAATTCTTTTTTCTTTAGTGGATTTTCTATAGYACTTTGGATATTATTTCATTTATTGCTAAAAAAAATTTCTCTCTAGGATGAAGCATTGTATTTAATATTTATAATACCCCAGTTTAGAACTTCAAATAAGAGAACAGAACACACACTTGAAAATGAAGAAGGACTGAGGTAGATCTGAGATAACTAATCCCTTGCAAACCATGGAGTATGCTAGGCGGGTTGTCAGCCTCCTGTACTCCTCCGCTTAAAGAAAGAGAGAGTGATTAGGGTGGAAAAGATACTGCCTATATCTTCTGGTCATTCTGATCAATAATTAATAATTAATAAATGATTTCCAGTAAAGAAACTGAAATCTCAGTATATCATTAAGATCCATGACACCCTCTTCCCAGAAAAAATCTTGAGAAAGATATTTTAGAAAAGTACTACTATTTGATATCTACCTTTTACTCAATTGGATTAATGGAGCATTTCCGGTATCTTGGAACCATTTTTTTTTTTTAAATGTCTCATGTTCTGTGGAACTTTCAGCTAGTTTCAGCTAACTATAATGATTTATTTTCTTCAATCCTTTTCTTCCGATAACTATTAACTGGAGTCTTTAGAAATTAAAACGGTTTCTGGAAAGTAGCACAGCTTCACAGAGTTGCAGTCATGACAACTGATCCTATCTCAGTACCATCTAGATCAGCCAGGAATGATTCAGGAAATGGGCATAATTAAAATATTATTTCAAAACAAACTTTTATTTCTTTTAATTTATTTGCAAGTCAGCATTTCCATAAAATTGCCTCATCTGGCCTATTCTGCTTTTTTTCCTTTAAATCCTTAGTGTTTGCCTGCAGGCCTTGATTTTTTTTTTGTATCCACTGCTCTGCAGTAGAATATATTCTTCAGAGCCAGGTACTTGTCAGGATTCATTTGTCCACTACTTACACACTTTCTCTGTATCCCAGATTTTCCCTCATTTACCATTTGTGTTATCACTTTTTTGTTTGCTGGAAACATAGGAAATAAAATGAAGTAAAAAGATCCCMTGATCCAAACACTGAAGTTTGACATGTGCCTTAACTTATGAGTAGGCTACAAATAGGGTGTCAGGTTCAGCGCATTATGTCCGTGTGATGTTGACAAATGTTAAATCACGGTAGTCTTTCAGATGAATTTGAAAGTCTCTCGAAAAGTAGCTATCTGCATGTTCAAATGCAGTCCTTTGTGGTGATTATTTTCTTCTGAAAACCATTAGGTATACTTGGCAAAATACAGAAGTGGTGCTTCCTTTGGGCATAGATCRACATGAATTTTCAAAATTATAAATTTCTGAATTTACTCAAACTATCTTGGGAAAATCCAAAATTGTTTAGGCAAGCCTAGAAATAATTGCTTTACTTGAGCATATACCTCAAAACTGTGACAGAATATTTGTATTTGTCCAAGCATTTCTTGAGTTGCCAATCTCCCTATGTGCACACATTGCACTTCTTCCAGTGTGTATTTCTGCAGGGCCTGTGGGAGAAAAAATACTTATGTTTTGGTCATRTAAAAAACCCTTCTGCAGAGAAATATCAGTATGCAGCTGGGCAACTATAGATGACATTGGTCAAACAGTGACATGATTTACAATAGCTGTTCCTTGTTTTGTCAATATTTTCATTAATTTCTGAACTTATGGGGACATACTCTCATATATTAATAGTCAGCTGTAAGATATGTAAAGTGTGTTGCAAATTGAGCAACTAGTTTGAAAATAGTGTGGCCAGAGTAATATTAAATGCATCAAATTTATATTAAGCTAACATATTGAGTTAAATATTTTAAATATTTWTACTCTTTCCATTTTAATATATGTAGTGTTCATTCTAGTTTTTATTCTATCTCTCTTAGTTTGCATCTTGAAAACATCTTCTATTTTCATTCTAATAAGGTATTTYCCTTTTTCTCCCAGATAACATAACTAGATCAATTGTTATTGGTTTTAGGAAGAATGGCTTTAGAGAAGCTCTTGTATACAATTTTTGATATAAAGTTGATAAATGTTGTATTTTATTAATGGAGTTGAACACGAAGTAAAGATGGCATCTAATATGCATTGACTCTACTGACAGCATTTCAAATTATTTATTTCTTTTTAGATATGTATTTTGAAGTGCTTTGACTCTAGTGTATTTGATAGAAGGGAACATTTAAAAAATACAATTTCTTCAGTCWTTTTTTTTCCTCTGCTCTTCTTTCAAATGTGTCATTACGGTGATAGTATCAAACTTAGTAAAGATGAGAACRAGTAGAGAAGGAACACTGTTTAATATTTGTTATAGACAGAGACTATCTGCTYTTACTAAGTCACAGTAGACAAGAAACCAACTGAGAAGCTAGTGGAATTAAAGGAGTGTGGGTTAGAGTCTTACTTACAGGACAGTTTTCTCCAGTGTGAAAGTTCAATTTAAATTTTCAAATATCCAAGTTGAGTTCTGAAATTAGTTAACGGTAATTTTTTGCTTTGGTAGTTGTGCCTGAGATATAAGTAACATATTATAACATATAGTGGTTTCACCAAGTTTGATATCTATGAGAAAAATGGGTTTGCCTGTTAAATAGAAGTTATAAATTGAATGTTATATGAGAGGTGGGCAATACAGAAAGTTTAATTCCATTATTCACCATAGCTTATATATTATTTTGAAAATACTTCTGATGAGTTTAGTAGGAAAAAAATTACTCCTTTAGAAGAAATAAGGACTTTATTATTGCTACCTGATCTCAGTAGATAATTTGACTGGATTACTGAAAAACAGAAGTTAAAAATTGTAGGATTTCTAAAGATGACAAGTGTGAAATGTGAAGGAATTGTAATGGATTTCTTGACAGATTGTTTTGGATCAATCAAAACRCATTGCTTAAGCAAAATTAATGTACTTTCCTTCATAATTCTCTAGAGCACTGTCCACTGAATAACTGAAAATGTAATAATCTCTCCTGTGCCTATAATTTGGGGAAGCTATTAAGTAGAGCTGTCTGAGGGTTTTTCATAGTAGAGAGTACAGGTTTTAAGAAATCATAGAGCGCAAATTTCAAATTTTCCAACAGCCCTAACAGAAAGGCAACTAGAGGCCAAAACTTTAACAGCAGCAACTTACACACAGTACTTGTGCTTCTACTCAAAAATTTCCGATGACTAATTTGAAACAGCTTCAACCAATTTTCATTTACCTCTTAATAGAATTTATTATCCTAGCTTGAGTTATAGCCTCATGAACATCCATTTAACAATTGAAATGCCCCAAATGTTCTTTTTTCCATCTTAGCAGAAATAATGGGTTTCAATACTGAAAGCAAAACCTCTGAACAGATTGCCTTTCTAAGTCTCAATTAAGTTTGCTGGAGGAAACAATTTGAGTAAGCCTTGTAAAATTGTTGCATAGTCTCTACTCTGTGTTCTTCTTCAAAGTCAATTTGCCAGCGTGAAGAGGATAATTGTGAGTATACAGGGCAGACATTTCTGCCTATCGTTTTCTTTCATGTACAAATTTAAACCATTATTTCCTTTTCTTTACAGTTTACATAAAGTTCTAATGGATCTTCAAAATCAGCAGCTAGTGCAGTTAGCTGACTGGCTGACAAAAACAGAGCAAAGGACAAAGAAAATTGATTCGGAGCCCTTAGGTCCAGATCTAGAGGACCTAAAGCGACAAGTAGAAGAGCATAAGGTATGTTACGGAATTTAGGTACTCTACTGCTGAATCCATATTTAGGTTCTGTATTGCTGAATTCATGTACGATTTCCAAAATCAAAAAAAGTGAATTTTTGACATTTTGAAAGATCTACCCTTAACATTAGAATAGAACACAGTGATAYGAAACTTTGATTTAACATTGATTATTTTGTACAATTAACCAGATTTTGCATCGCARTTGTATCACAACTCTGACTTTTTTCCTGGTATAAAAAATACATTTTCTTTACTTCCTTTTTTCATGTTTGCAAGAATGAATTTGCTATAAATTAGCTAGAAATTTACTAGAAGAAATATTGAGTACTACAAATATAGGATAGTATACTTTTTTACACTGTAAAATAAAAGTATATCAGATTTTACAGTTCTAGTATTTTCTTCCTTTTGCATATTGCATTTTGTCCCTGTGTGCTGTGGTAGCAATGATTCACTAGTTAGTATTATTGAGCTGCCTAACCTTGTTAGGACTCCTAGGACTCTGAATATTCTGTGTAATTCTGACTTGTTTCAATTAACTGCATTGAATTGTCTGTCTTCATATTAATTTCATTTTTAAAATAAACCTAATCCCTAGTTGCATCTATATATGCATGTTTATTTATCTAGGTGCAGTATTTGAGATGTATACTATATAAACTTGTATATCCATCCATGACACACATGATAGTGATGATAGGAAGACATAGGCAAATATATAGAGAACAAAAAATTAGTGGGGTTGTGGAGATCTGCAGTCRTAATCTACTGATGTTTCTACATCAGTGATTCAATGTAGTTCACTTCTGTACTGTCTGACAAATCTTAACATTTGATGCTTCATGGTCTGTGTCAGTGCTAACCCAGGTGTAGAGGGCGGATCTTCCCTCAAAGACCTTCCAGACTGAAACCAGCATTTGCAGTCTGGTCAAAAGAGAGGACACAAACCTCAAGAGATTTCATGATCCACTTCTAACTTAAAGGTGATTTTCTGCATTCCCATTAAGGAGTGCTACAGAACAGATGGCTTGTTGCTGCCATCTCTGCTGTTACTGTTCTGGGAGGAGACAATGGATTTTGCTATGTGCGTTTGCTAAATRAGCATATATTCTGACATTAAATCTGCTTTAAAAAGAGCACAAGTAATTGTGAAATGGTAGTTAGCGAAGGAAACATGAGAGCACACCACTGAAGTGTTGAGGACACAACCCGGGACTTTGGTTCCACACATTCTTCTGCTGGCTGGCAGCTCCTTACAGACGCTTTAAAAAGAGTGTCAGGCAGGATGCGATCTTGGATATGTTGTTCTGTGCGTGTGGTTTTGGTGCAGGGGAGGGGTGCGTTTCACAAKTTTTTTAAGATATGAAACAACACAGTATGTTTTCACAAAACAGCAGATAAATAGTAGAAGTTTGAAATGTTGTTAATRTACTAAGATAAAGCTGAAGATAGGTAACCAAGATGTAACATGAGCTGGTCTGGTTTTATTTTGGTWAACAAACTATAGCAAAGTAGGGTTGCACTCTTTCACCTCAAGTGAAGGGGGGGGGAAGAGGAGGTACTGAAAACCACTAAGGAGGTGTTTCTAAGGTGTTAYAGTACCTTAAATCTTTTTGCTGCTGCTGTTGTTGTTGTTGGGGKTTTTTTGTTTGTTTTGTGATGTAGGTGAAGAGTAGAGGGAAAATGCTGTCAGCTGTGACCTGAAGAGAGAGGATGGAGGTCAGACTCCCTAGCCTTTCTCTGAACACTGTGAGGAAGAGGGCACCAATTGATTAGATCAAGTTTCATCCTATGTTATTAATGTTGTAGGAGTGCCAGACAGAAGATAATATGTGCCTGTTTATGAAGGAGTATGCCATTTTAAACTTTTTTTTAACTTTTGCAATATTCAAATATTCCAATAAGGTAATATGGAGTATAAAATCTAATCYGGTTCTATTTTAAAAGGCTACACATGCTATACTGATATCTGTAAATTATCAACTGCATCAATTTCACAAATGTTTTCTCAACTGAAATTTTCAGTTTGAAATTTGTATTAAGAATTAGGACTTCTGAGTGAGTAATGGTAAGTATTTTTCTTGAAAGTAATAGCAGTCTGCGAAATATGCTTATATATRTGTGAATGAAGCAAAATACGCTTACATTCCTTATTATTCACAGCAATAGAGATTATAGTGCTATCATAGGTGGTTAGTTTTTCCCATTGATCAGTCAGTGGGATTTCAAATGCACAGCATTTTTGTAATTTGGAATACATTTTCTAATATATGTATATTTTAATTGTAGGCRTTTCAAGAAGATTTGGAACAGGAACAAGTCAAGGTGAATTCTCTTACTCACATGGTGGTGGTGGTGGATGAAAGCAGTGGAGATAAAGCTACTGCTGCCCTGGAAGAACAGCTTCAGGTAAGGATTGAACTTTTGTCTCTCATAGGATAAGCAATCAATGGCATTAGGTGTTAATAAGGTCGAATAAGAATTGTTAGTAATATTAGGTATATCTCCAGAGATATTTCTGAGAATGAACTCGAATATTTTTGTAGGACAAGACTTCTATGTAGATAGATAGATAGACATATTTTGGTATGAAAATAATCATTTATTTAAATTGTGCTTGTCTTGAGAAAATAAATGAAAAAAAACAAGAAGTATGTTTCTTTACTAAACTGCTGTGAGAGTAWGTGCTTTCAGATAGCATAGAAAATCTTACTCTGTTTTCTACTACAGCATTGAATTTGATTGGTATGTTTGAAATTTTTGGTGACTTTGGAGTTACTCTACATAAAGCTATACTAAAATACCTGTGCAGCAAATTATCTCAAAATCTTACAAAAACATGCATGTAAGGRAACAAGATAAAGAGATGTGATAGCTGATATGTGTCAAAATGCGRCCACAGTATATATTCCTGAGCAGAGGAGATACTTCACAATGGTTTTGTTTGTTTGACAAATAAACTGCTGGTCCAGATTGATGCAGTATTACTTTTCCTTTATTTCTATCAGTAAAAATCTTCAAAAGTAGACAGAGTAAAGCACATTTGAAAATCTTGCCCTTTTCACTCCTCAATCGATTTTGTTTACAGTCATTTTGCAGAAGCTTTATTCTGTGTTTTCCTGCACTTTGTCCACAGTTCTCATTTTTACTATAGAATTTTGAGAAATAAATTTTACCCACTATGTGCTCAACCATGTTTATCACAGGTTAGAGGATATCAGCCATCTAATTAGCAGCAATGTGTGACTGATCGTATGGCGTTGCTATTTCACAAGAATGGCAGCTCTCTACCCCTTATTCCAAACTATTGCTGACGGCTGAATTTTGTCCCTGTCAGTTGCAGTGGCCTGTTGTTTCAAGAAAATAGTATCAGTAACAAGCCTCTGGATTTGGCCAGCCTTGGTCACTCTGGCCTTTCAAGTAAAATTCTCTCCTCTTTTCTGCTAATATTGGCCAATGAGTATGKGATGTGTTCCTTTGATACCATGCTGCAGTTGATGGGTGGATGCAACTGCAGCTTGCTCACAGGCTGCCTGATGTTACGAAACAAGTGGGTTGTGTTTCAGGTTCTGCATGGCTRCCAAAGCCAGGGAATCAGGATCATGCTCAAGATTAGCAGGCAAAAAGTAGAAAGTTAAGGTCTATCATTTTTCACAGTGATAATTTTCCAGCTTAATATATTAGTGACTTCTAAGCAACCAGTCTTTCTGGAATGTTTTTGAGACTAGGCAGTGCAATACAACAAGAATGACAGACATCTGTTTTTAAACCATATGTTAAAACTAAAAGCATTCCGTGACTGTAAAATACTATCCCCAGACAAATGTCTCATCCACAAAACTCATTCTACATGCTCAGCTTAGAAGGACCTTGCTACATTYAGACAGGGCCAATCACAACCTGCTAAGGCTACATTACACTTTCAGCTGATTCTCAAGAAGTGGATTYAGCTTCCCGAGACACAAGCCAAAAGAAAAGCTGGGTGCAGGAATTTTGGTAGGGGTTAGGCCTTCTGCATCTGGGCTACAATGAGAAACTTATAAACTTATTTTGTTGTGCAAAATATTCATAATCTTAGCAGAGGAAAGAAAAAATGAGCAGTCTTATTGACAAAAGCACAGTAAAAAATCTGTTTATGTTTATTAAATTTCTGAATATAAGATAAAATAAGTTACGGCTTTCCCTATTACTGCAGGAAGGCATTAGACAGTTTAAAGCACATTGAACAATCTTTATATTGGTAGAAAACAATTTTTATAGCAATATATGTAGCAGAAATACATTTTCATAATTGGAAATTAAAAGCTATAATATGGTCTATTTGGCCTGGATAATTTGTAGCATCTTCCCTGTAGCAAATACAAGGATGCAGATTATTGCAACGAAATTGTAATTTAAAGAGAAATATGGTAGTATTCTTTAATATCATCTGACAACTTAGATATTTTACTTCCTGGAGGAGCAGGAAAATCTGAATTTATATTGTGCTAAATATTACCAGCATGAAATTTGTGATTCTTACAGGTGGATCAGTATTTTCGTTGCCAGATTTGGAAACCTTGCTGTTTAAAAAAAAATTATTAAGGAATATTTTAATTCCTATTAAAGCTTTACTCACTTGCTCTCTCCTTTCTGATGATGGAAGGAAGTATATAACAAGTTTAAGAAGTATGGTCATATTCATTTTTAGGGATACATAGAAATAGTTAACATCTGCTTTATATAAGGCACATTGAAGACAGGCAAACATTAAAAACTTTAAGAGTGAAATTCAAAATAAGCAAGTAAGAAATAATTTTGAAATATCTTAGAGCCACTTCCTTCTTTGTTACGACTCCTTTAATATTAACCTATTTTATCTGCATTCAAGGCCAACAAAAAGAGTCTGTCTGTTTTTTCATAATTTTTATTTCATTACTCCTGATAGAAGTAATGTGATTCCCTGTTGTAGTCAAAGAGACGGATATTGCATGTTAGAACCTGCCCTTTTTTGCACAGTGCAAGTTCACTTAAAAATGAGGGATTTTCTTCTGATGAGAAACTCTTGTATGGGATGTATTTTGGTGTAACAAAATATTATCATCCACTCAGATGATAATTTACTGTTAGCACTCTATGATCTTCTGTTAGCACTGTTATCCGCATCACAAGATCATACCTCGCAGTTTCATGGAAGATTACATGGATAACTCTTTTGTCATTTCTGTACTTCAAACACAGTTCCAGATGCCAGAGTCAACTGATGGAAGTATGCTTTTAGACTATCCAGAGCAAGAAATTTATTGTAGCTTATTTTCTTGAAATCTCTTTTATAGGAGGATGATCTCCATTAAATACCATTTCTAAATTTTCAACTGGCTATTTCTATAAGCTATTACAGTTTTGATAGTTCATCATTACATTATGAACATCATGTAAAAAGGAAATAAAGGGGGATCATCTGAGTATGTATTTAATTTTATTTTTCTATTTCAGTGTATATCCTCTTCTACATGCATTTTTTTTCAGTGGTTTATTATTTAAGAGTATTAGGATTGGGGGAAGTTAATGGCAATATTTTTGCAACCAAAACCTGTCCTAAATTGCCTTTTGACCCAAAGTGTAAACAACCAACCAGATAATACAATCCAATTTCYTAAAGACAATTTGAAAAAAAACTAAATGAATGACACACTGGAGGTACATTTGTGATAAAGCTAGTAACCTAAATGTTTTAAAAGATTTGTCAAATTTTAGCTTTTGTTTTAAGAGATGTTAGTATTTCACTGTCTCTCATACTTAAAAAAATGCAAAGTTTTTTATTCTAACATCAGAGTGAACTTAAATGGACTATTAGTATCGGGACATATTGGTTGAAATYGGGATGAGGGATGTTCCTACACTGTCGGTCAGTTCTCTATGTTCACAGTTCAAGAAGTACATTGGTATTAGAGCTATGATTCTTTCTGCTCTTTCAGAAAGAAGAAAGTCGTTTCCTTCATTTTGCGTTTACTACCCAAGAAAGTAGTAAGATTTCTGGTTTGTTAAATCATTAAAGCCCAAGATTTCTGTAGAGAAGCTATCAATACACTCATCTGGGAGGTATAATTGTAGCACAGACAGACATCTRTGTCCTGTCTTTAATCTGGCTAATTTGGGCACCAATAGCAGCAAATTAGTAATGAGTCTGGGGTTTAGAATAGGTAGTACATGTTTGCCTAAGATGCTGAGAATTGACACTTCAAAAATACTGAATACTATACTGAAAATATTTAATCACTTGGGGAGCACACAGCCCACGCAAGGARACAAAGCAGCGTTCTCTGATCTACCAGTTATTATTTCCTGTTTAAATTCATCCTCAGTATCTAGTTATGTAAACCTTGGTATCCCTAGTCCCAATAACCTTAAATCTTTCAGACCTTCTTGCCAACTGCAAGAAACTATCGTGTTCAATACTATAAAGCAGATAGATCCCTTGCAAACAGATGGTTCCAGAAAGTAAAGTAAACAAGAAAAATACCTTGAGTGAAAGAGTGAAAAATTGGAATGAAATACGAAAATGAATGGGGAAAAGTTTAACCAGGATGTTATTCTATGTTGGCAAACAGTAGGTTCCAGCCAAGAAGACTATGATGAAGTGTGACAATATAAATGTAACATCTATATATACACATTTGATGTTTACTGCACTACCTAAATGTACATGTACAACTGAGGGCTTTTTTTTTACCAATATGGAAAAAAAAGTTGAAACGACTATGAATTATTGGACATGTTTAATCTAATTTCACAGTTTGGTGGAATTGTATGTTCTCCAGTAAAATATCAGATCATGACTAAGTTCTAGAATGAACAACACATGCCCAGTCATAAGAGGCAGAATTAATTAAATTAGCTACGTGAAGAAAGCCAGGCAATCCAAATGCATGGAGAGTGGGAAACATTCTAACATTACAGTTGTAACACAGAATCCAAAGTCCTGCAAAAAAGGTACCTGAAGCAAAACTCAGATTTGAAACCCAGCAAAAAACATCCATGAAACTCAAAATAAGATTGTCATTGCAAGYATCAGTAAAAATGAACAAATCATCAAGCAAAGAGGGCTTTAATAGTTTTAATTTGGACATTTGTGTCTGAACCAGTGTTTATGTGAGAACCTACATTGGGCTATTAAATGCAAAGCTCCAACATTAACAATTTAAATAAATAGAATTCAGACATTGCTATGGCAAGAGTAGCCCATTAAAAATACATAGAAGTAGTGTGTGTAAAAGGAATACAACGGAAATGTATTGTTGGCGACTGTACTGGTGGAGATGTGCCAGTTATTGGGATCAAACATGCCAAACTCTTAGCGTTAATAAAAACAAAGTACATAGGTAAAGCTACAGGACRTAAGCTGTTATGAGGAGGGGTGCAAAATTTCATGCCTTCCTACAYAGGAGTACTGTTACCACAGTCCATTTAGTGTCCTTACAAAATATTCTCTCTGCTTTCCTGAGTGTACGAGAAGGTTGTTTGGATTTGGGCAGGGGGAGGAAAGGGACTTTCATGTGGCAGTTGCAAGTTGAATGCGAGTACGAGAGAGATGACACGCTGGCAGGCATTTGACAGAAAAACACAGTGGAGCAAAGTCTGAAGCCTGGTTATGTATCTGTCAGCCTGATATTTTTACGTAGAGAAAAACAAGTGGGCATTGTGTTACAAAGGCTTACTAAGATCACCGTTAAGTGAGATATTCATCAGGATCAGATTTTGTAGAAAGCGAACAGCTATTGCTATGTAGGTGCCAAGACTGCGTTTTCCAAGCTGCTGTAATTCAGTTATGTGGAATCTTCAAAGAAATAAAAACAGATTTTTTTAAAAGGGATTGAGATGGTGATTCCTAAATTATTTTATAGACAGAGGTAAATAAATCAGTGCGTATGTATAAACCAATTTAAAAAGTAATATAAAGGATATTTACACATTTAAAAAATCTTAAAGACTGACAAGAATTTATACTGGCTTCAAGTTAACATTGCAGAAGCTGTTAAGATTTATTCTATATGCCAAAAAAGGGTGAGTCTTGTTTAAGAGACAGTAGATATTCCAGAAAGCAAAAGTGTCTCTGGAAACAAATTATCCATAAATACATTAACGTTGCTTGGAAAAATAAAAATAAACATAATTAAAGTGCTTCTTATGGACAGCAGGTAGTTTGAGAGATTACAGCTAGCCTAGGTGAGTGTAAATATTAAATCTACTTTAACACTATACACTTGATGTAATAGTATGACATTTTGTGAGGCTCTGTGCTTGTGCTGCTGCTGTGAGCTGCCTGTTCAGATGTGTAACACCCAGACCCCGTTAGACTCAACCTAAAGACTTACCAAAAATGCAGCTGTGGATTAAAAGTCAAGTCTGTGTTCAGTGCTGTTAAAACAGAGGATTGAACCAGCAAAACAGCTGCTACAGCCTGACTCTTGTCTCGGTAAAGTATGGAAAATTACATTTAGCCTAGAGAAATCCCTGAATACCATAAGGAAGCCGGAAAGGCAGGGAATTTTTACTCTAATTATACCCAGCAGACAGTAGGTCCCTGAAGGACTCTTGCAGGCTCATTCAAATGAGAGCCCTCCCCAGGCTGCAGGGTTCTCTGCCAGGTGGATCAAATGCTTCTCCACAGCCCCTGCCCCTGCTGAGGGAAGGGACCTCAGAGAGTAATTCTCACTGTCCARTACGTATTTATATTATTCAGGGGATTATCCTTTGACTGATGATGATATATTGGCAGTTCTTGTAAAAATATGTCCAAAAAAATGAAGAARGTTAAAAAAAAATACCCTGAGCACTCTGATTATTGCAGCACAGGAGAAACTCAGTGAATGTAGTGGATATTTCTTTTTCCTTTAATTCATTTGGCATATAGATAAAAACATATTTCCACCTTTCCTCATGAGTGTAAGGAGTGCTTAGCCATACTTTAATAAAGAAGTATCTTTCAGTTAAACTCTTCTATTAGTTGCAGACTTGAGACTTGTTATTACACTCTTTTATACATTCAATCCACTGTTCTCAAAAATTGTGTTGTTTTTATTCATTTTTATCCTATTCTCACACTTTTTTAATTTGATCTTTTTGCAGTCTACAAATGTTTTAGCTTCAGCTTTCAATATTCATAAAGAACATTTTTTTCAGAGGCCTCTTATTTAAAACAAGAAAGATTTCTTTTAAAGGGAGATTTCTCTGAAAGGCATTTCAAGGGAACATTTCSCTGGTGTTGTTAACAAAATTCTTGGTGTAGCCAGAGTTCCCAGACATCACTTGGGCTACTTATAGGGTGAAATACCATTTGTTGTAAAGAAACTGTAGAACTGAGCGCCATATGATTTAGCAGTCAATACTTTATAAATAAACAGCTTTTACATGATGTTTCTGACCTGAAACTGTTTCTTAAATCGATTTAACCTCACAGTATATCTTGGTGTCACATTTGTTATGATCTCATGAGAAATAACAGATTTAAGGCAGGTCACAGTATCAACTCTTTTATCAGTGCAGTTACTTAGCCATTTCACTTGTTATATATATGTGCATATATATACATAGTCTTAGTGAGACAAAAACAGGGCCATTTTTATGCCTCTTGAGAATGGTATAATCAAAATGGAGGTTTGCATAGACTTAAAAAATTTTTAGTCTGCAAATCAATGGGTTTTTTGGAGTAAAGGCAAAGGCAGATATTTGATCTTGTACTCTTGAGGTTTTAGTATTTTCTAGACGAGCAAAAAGTACTTTTCAAGATCTACAGTGATACTGTAGATGTTAGGAGCAATCTATTTCTTATTCTCTACAAAACTGGTTAAAAATTGTGCTGCTCATATATGAGCTATTTAAAAATTAGTCAATTACGTGGTATTTTTAAAAAGGTCCTTTTTATAAATAAATGATTTCCTATTTTATTTAAAAAGCATCAAAAGAATTCTGTATAATAAAAGTCTGCAATATGAAAAGCAGTACAGAAATACAGAAGTTTGGTCTRTGAAGAGCTGCTGCAGCACAGTGCATAGCTTCTCTTTAAGCAATCGAACACAATTCGCTGATATTATATATGAAGGGATAAAGTAATTGAAAACATACTTGACAGAACACCTATTTGAGTGTCTATTGCTATTGCTATCATAGCTAT
Source organism: Rhea americana (assembly GCF_003343005.1). Classification (NCBI taxonomy): domain Eukaryota; kingdom Metazoa; phylum Chordata; class Aves; order Rheiformes; family Rheidae; genus Rhea; species Rhea americana. The sequence continues at coordinate 2,619,351 of NW_028186745.1, forward strand.
CAAGGAAAATGATGGTTGCACACCAGTGCGGAGGACATCGATTAAATATGATTCCTTGATCTATGTGTGGTTACAGCTTACCTACATGTCTCTGTGGTAGGTATGTGTTAATAAGGGGCTGGGCTGAATCACACAGGTGGTAGTAAAATAGGAGCAGCTTAAGTGTAGCTTTACTGTTCCTAGGAGGGAGTCAATCTCTCCACACCATGCTTTGTGCTTTGTGCTTTCTAGACCTTCTAGTGTCAAGTATCTAAAAGGATGCTGCGTGGTATGGAGCAGGTATATCTTAAATGCAGTTCCATTTAATTCATATTCTAGCATATTCTACTTACGATGTTCTCCTTAAAARGAGTTTGGAAAAAGAAATATTTATATTCTCTAACCACTATTTGGGAAGTGAATAAAAAAAGGAAAGGTAACATCTAATTCCAGTAACATAAGCATTTTCTGTCTMTTTCAAAGGTATTATTTTTTCAAAGCAATGAAATTAGTCAGAATGTAATTTCTAGAGAAAAGGCATTAGTGAGCATGCATTATTGTATGTATAGTCTGTATATTTATGGGGTCATATATTTTCTGTAACAGGAGAAAATTGATTAATTTTTTTTTCAATGAACTGATTGTCAATAATTCTCTGCAAGTGTTCTATATCATGCAATTAAGCAATTTTATTTAATGGTGAYTGGGTAAAATGAGTGGGTAACATTAAATTTCATGGCAATCAAACAGTGATATGCACTGCTCCACAGTGCTTTTAATGTAAAAACATTAAATTTTTAGTTTGGGAAAATTACTTTTTTTTTTTTGTCTACATCAAATTAGGAGAGAAGATGCATGCCCATTGTGTAATTCCAGATATATACCAAAACCGTGACTTAACATTAAATYTAAAATCAAAACAAATGCCTCAAAACTTGCTTCATATTTATGCAGTAAGAAGTATCATAAAATGGATACTTCCAAGTCTTACAAAGTCACATATTTAAGCTGTTTTAGATGGGGCACAGTTTTGAAATTAGTGTTATTATGTTAGTTGATCAGAACTAATTTTTATTTTTCTAAACTGTGCCAGTATCTAATATGATATGACTCAATGGCACGACAATTGACCCTTTAATCTATATGATGGTATTACAGTTTTTGCCCTCATTAAATAAAAAACATAGCATAGCATCTGCTGACTGATGTAAAATTGTCAGTCGGCTGTGAGCCTTGCAAAGCCACAAATTCTAATGGCAACCTTGAAGTCTTACCTTTCATTTTCTAGGAAATGTAATATAAAATTCTTAAATTTGTGATAGAAAATAAAACTGGATCTTGTACCTACATTTCAGTTAGATAGAATATATTAAACCTTTGGCGTTAAAAATTGTAAATTGTAATCCCTCTGAAATAATGAATTAATTCCTTATTTCATGCTGAAAAAAATGAAGAAACTTTTTTTGGGGGTCGAGAAATAGGTGTTTGAGGTGAACAAAAAGCAAGAATTTAGGGTGTGAAATATCCTACACATTCTAAATGGTTTCTTATTTGGGAGGAGCTTTATCAACTGCATTTGGTACTCCATGGCAATTACATCATTGTAGAGTGATCCAATAAAAGTTTTAAGTAAGTTACATCATCACAGCTGTAATAACTCTCATCCTCTGTCTTAAAAATTTTCTCTGAAAAAAACAAAAATAATGTGATAATGCTTAACTCAAACAAAAATAAAGGAAAGAACGACACAGTGATTTGTGCAATTTTAAAACATGTAAGTGATGTGCACTAGAAATTTACAGAAAATCTCAGTGGTGTTTGTACTCATCTGTCAGCTTATAGGATTTTTTTTCCCAATAAAACTCCCTGCAACATTGTAAAAGAGAAAAGAATTTAGATGAACTAAGTTGACAGTGCTGCTTTAGAACCAGAAGCTTTATTGCTATGATGGAATCTTTGGCTGCTCTAATTACATTTCAAGTAGTTATGTTTTGGGGCATCATAAAGATTTGGAACTGTTTTTTTTCAGCACATATTGCCGAAGACTTAATATGTCTACTAAGAATAATGTGTCTGGAGAGTAGTACTAAAATTCCCTCTCTCTTTTTGTCTCTGTTGCTTTTCCTATTCTCTTCATTTCAGTCTTATCTCAGTGAAAATGTCCATTTCAGCATGACCTGAAATATATTTTAAGGATTTAAGATTGTAAAAAATGAGTTATGAAAGTATTTTCGCAAAAATTTGTAATATCATAAGAAAATCTGATCACCTTGTTTTAAAAAACATAAACGAATGCAGATTGTGGGTTATTATTGTGGGTTATTATTGTGGGTTTCTTTCTTTCTAGCACTTTGGAGACCGGTGGGCTGCCATCTGCAGGTGGACAGAAGATCGATGGGTCCTTCTGCAAGATATTCTTCGTAAATGGCAACATTTTGCAGAAGAGCAGGTGAGTAGTGTTAGAAGTTATAAATTGGAATGTTTTTCAGAAAATTGTGCTAGGAATGGCCTGACTGAAGCCTTTTCATTCTGTTCTCTCCAATTTTCTTGCAGTGCCTTTTTGATGCGTGGCTTACTGAGAAAGAGGATGCTGTGAGCAAAATTCATACAACTGGCTTTAAAGATCAAAATGAAATGCTGACCAATCTACGCAAAYTAGCTGTATGTATTTTTCATTGTCCTGTTTTATGTTTAGCTTTCCCATTCATCAGTTTGAGTGTACCTGATTTTCATAGAATCATAGAATCGGTTAGGTTGGAAGGGACCTCTGGAGATCATCTAGTCCAACCTCCTCGCTCAGCAGGGTCACCTAGAGCATATTARACAGGGTTGCATCCAGGCGGGCCTTGAAGATCTCCAGAGGAGACTCCACCACCTCTCTGGGCAACCTGGGCCGGTGCTCCGTCACTCTCACAGGGAAGAAATTCCCCCTCACGCTCAGGCGGAACTTCCTGTGCTTCAATTTCTGCCCATTGCCTCTTGTCCTGTCACATGGGACAACTGAAAAGAGTTTGTCCCCGTCCCTTTGACACCCTCCCTTCAGGTACTTGTACACATTGATAAGATCCCCCCTCAGTCTCCTCTTCCCCAGGCTGAAGAGGCCCAGCTCTCGCAGCTGTTCCTCATGGGGCAGGTGCTCCAGCMCTCTGATCATCTTYGTAGCCCTACGCTGGACTCTCTCCAGTAGCTCCATGTCTCTYTTGKASWGGGGAGCCCAGAACGGGACACAGTACTTGAGATGAAGCTTCCCCAGGGCTGCGTAGAGGGGCAGGATCACCTCCCTCGACCTGCTGGCAACACTCTTCCTAATGCACCCCAGGAGACCATAGGGTTATTTTTCCCTGGGTGCAGGACTCCGCACTTGCCCTGGTTGAACCCCATGAGGTTCCTCTCTGCCCAGCTCTCCAGGTTGTCCAGGTCTCTCTGAATGGCAGCACAGCCCTCAGGTATATCAGCCGCTCCTCCCAGCTTGGTACCCACTCTCAAACAATATCGTTCAACAGAACGGCTTTTCATATTTCTAAATGGACCATTTCATCTCAAGGGCATGAAATGGTTTGATCCAAGAAGAACCTTAAGAAGACCTCTTTTATTTTTAATATTTCTTTGCTGATGTTATTGATATACACATGTATGGCTGAGTCATATGTATTTATACAGGGAAATACACACAAATGAATAAGTACTGATCATACAGCAAAACTTGATAAATGTTCTTTAAACTTGAAAAAGCTAAAGACTCAAAAGTTGTGAAATACTTTAATTAGTATTAGTTTACAACACTACTTCAACTGTACATACACCCTTTTCCATGTGTCACCTACTTCACTCTTTAGATTCTAAATACTCTTCATTTTGTCATCTATAAATGGGGAATATACTTCTGAGTGATCTAGGAAGATGCCTTGCCTGTAAAGCTGGGAAATTTGGCACAGTCTAGACTTCCAGATGGTTTTATTGCTTTAGGGCCTTTAAAAAGAAAATGGAATGTWAGATTCTATTTTTGTACATGAGAATGACTATTTATACACTTGAAGGAATGGAAACATTTATGCTAAAGTAGGTAAAGTGTCGTTATAGTAAATAGAAACTTCAATGGTAATCTGCTGTTTAAAGCATCAGGGTGGTAAAGGTTTGAAGGTGCTATGGATAAGACCAGTTTGGGTCGCTTTCAAAATTGGTTGGAAATATGACATCAAGAAGGAGATATTTTAATAGTATTTTCATAAATTTGGTTAATGAAATAAATATACATTCTTACAAAGTTAATTATAATGTCTGGTTAAACTGTTGTGTTTTACTRTAAGTAAAGTATTGCCATTCTTTCATGAAATTAAATGTTTGACCATGATAGTAAATAAAGGGATTCCTCAGTCCCCTTGAGCCTCAACAAGAATTGTCTCATCCGTGGCAGAGCAGTTGGGGTGTTTTAATAGCAACTTAATTTTCTTTTTTGCAGGTGAATAACTTCTGAGATTTTTAGAAAAAGCTGATCTATAATGTAATGGTTTAGCTATTTAAATGCTGATAGTATGCTGGAAAAAATACAGCCTATATAGTGTCTATGTTTTGAGGCAGAAATATATTTTCTATTGGATTCTAGACACAGTAGCAGCCTTCTCCAAATTCTAGTGAGTACGTATTTTACCTACACACAATACCAAATTGTCAGGGGTTGTAGAGGAAGATGTACCATTTTAGTCTTCTATAAGTCWCAGAGAATTTGTATTACTGCATTACCCATATGCAATTTTTTGCAAGGGAACATGTTCTTCCATGGTTGAACTGGTTTTCTTTAGGAATAGGGAAAAAAGAGATCATGGTATCTGGAAACTAATACTGAAATTCAAAGCATGTGTCTCTTGGCATGTAATGTTTTAGCCATAGAGGTGTGTTTGGATGTAGTGAAGGAGAAGCTGTCATGAAAAATCTCCTTTATAATTAGGCCAGCTTGTTTCACGATTGTAACGGAAGGTCTGTGAGGCTGTGAACAGAATTCACATTCATTCTCTTACTAATGCAAAAAAAAAAAAAAAGAAGTTTACATTGATAACAGTATGGTAGCTTTGCTCTCTAATCATTTCCAGCAACAAATTACAGTATTAGTTCCTCCTTTCAAAAAGGAGTTCAGTTAGAACCAAAACCTCGTATGTTATATCTTCAGAACTTCAGTTTTGGTATCACAATATGGTATGAGAGCTTCCAGCCTATTTTTCCTACTTCTCTCATATCCAACCTGGCACAAAGTCATGTACTTTAGCTAGATTTGAATCTTTTAAGACTGAAGGAAATTCTGATACTTTGTTAAACTATTTAGCATTATGACTGCTCATTTGAAATTCAACAGTCCTCTGAAGTACTTTAAATGATGTTTTTGGTCTGTTTTGGGAGGTTTATTTTGGGTCTGTTGAGATGCTGTTCACAGCGTGAAAAAATTTGTTTTTAGGTCTATTAAKAAATACATAGTAACAAATACAAGGTAAAATACTGAAGAGAGAACTCATGGCAGTTTTCATGCATATTTGCAGTTCAAGATAACTGTGAAGAAATCTGGGTTTAACTATTATTTGCTAACAAAGAAATACAGCATGTTTTTTTCTTCATGGTAATTTTTTGTCGTGTTTCTCAAGTGGGAGGAAATACACTTTTAGTTAAGAAGGCCTTTGAAAGTGAGGACTGTTATTCCTTGAAGTTAGATTTTTATTTACCAACACTCTCTAAATTGATATTCAATATGTATTTTCAGACTTTAATAAAGTTTTTAGTAAGTGAAAGGAAAGGGATTGATTCTAAATCAAAATTTCTACACATAGATTCCTTTTTTGGTGGTTTTCTGCTGGGAGATTTTTGCAGCCTAAATTCTGCTCATTTATTTAACAGCTCAAAATCTGATTATTTGACCTTCTATGAACAAGCATGTATTTCCCCRAAACTTGATTGATGCTGATGATTTGACTACAGGCTCACCATTGCTAATAAATAATAGTTCCTTATAAGTTTTTTCTCAGATATGATTCTGCCAAACTGGGAGAARGAGGCAAGTTAAAACTTATTTTTAATAAAAACAACTGTGTAAGTTAAAACARCTGTATAAATTAAGTGTTATTATTCAATTTGGCATCAGAATACACTAATGTATGGAGGCTGGGATACACCCTGAGTGGTGGGAGCAAGAGTTTCAGAATCCATTTAATAGAGCAGAGATTCTGGATGTCCTGAACATTATGTTGTTGTCTCTTCTCTTCCCTCACTTACATCACTCAAGTTTCATTGTTATTTTTTCCCAGCTGGAATGAATGAGTGACTGGAAATATATTGTTGGTTAATGTAGCAATTCATTCGGTTCTAACTGTACATTAAATTTGATACCAATTCAGTTGATTTCTTCCTTATTTATGTACAGTACCCACAATATCTATTTGTCACAACTTTTATTCAGATAAAACTCATTATTGCAAGAAGTTCTGCATGTTTCTGAATAATCATGAATGCCTTCTTTCACAGGGTTTGTTCCATATTTGTATGTAAATATTTATTTCCTTCGTCATTAACTCTCTTCGGGGACCTAATTAGTCTAAAGGGCAGAACAGCTGTTTAGGCATTGCTACTTTGCTTATGTATTACCAGTGACTTCTCTTTGTCTGTTTGTGGTGCAGATGGATACTTTCTCAAGTAGTAAAATATTTCCTTAAAATAACTTTTATATTGGTCCCCCTACACCATAAGCATTTGTTCACTGTCATTGTCATTATCTCTGAATTTTTATATGAGACAAAGAATGACATGAAGCATGGACTAAACTGGAGGATATAATGTACTGAGTATGTAGAGCATAAGAGGACAAAGTGAAGTGAAATTTTACTGCCATTTATGGCATGGTCTTGGTAGGTTATTTTGATGCCCTGCACCTAGATTTTCCAACCTGTAAAATGTAGGTGATGGTGTTTTTCTATTCCATAAAGCAGRCTGAGATATAACAAAAGGTATACAAGATCTAGATATTTATATTTAAAATTAATATTACATTAGTGTAGGGTTAACTTGCTTCACTTGATGCAAATTTCTTTAGTTATTAGAAGAAACAAATTAGTTTCTACATTAACACTGAGTCTTGGAATAAATCTCTCAGCAGCCAAACAATTTTTTTTATGTTTTACAGCAGATATTGCTCATAGAATATTACAATGAGCAAGGAATGAGTTTGGTGATATTTAAGAAAAAGAAAAACAATAATAATTAAAGTAAATGCCTGAAAACAAAGAAACAACTTGTGGAAGCATATTACCAACAGAGAGAGTAAATAATTAAAGAGAGTAATTAAAGAGAGTAAACCACTTTACAGTGTTCGAATATCAGAATGTTGATGCCTTACTACATGTTGCCATTGACACACCGCACATGTATTTTGAATAAGCTTCTGAAAATATGGTTAAATGTTTTCATGTTGTGTTAAATGTTATGATTATATGTGTCTATATTACAGTTCTCCAGCCCATGCTTTGTATCTTGCGTGTAGACATTTTGCTTGCACATACTGTGAGAGTAGTAGTAGTATGGCACATTGATATCCTTTCTTTGTGAAGGTTAATTAAAATACTTGAAGATGTTCAACTAGGGAAGATCTAGCACTGTAACATAATGAATATAGGTTTATAAAAACTGAATTAAGAAAGAACTACTCTAAAAGAAATCTTACATAAATGTATTTCATAAAAGATATGATTGAATTACTTGATACTTACTGGTGATTCCCTTGCAGCCTGGTAAATTGCATATTTTGTTGTTGTTTCCCAAGTATTTAGATCTGTTCTTACAAAAATAAAAATCAGAACTAGTGAACAGTATTGTCTATTGTAGCACATTGATAGGTTTTCATTAAAGAAATGTAAAAACAGAATTTCCCAGTATATTTTTTTACAGGTTAACACATGCCACCAAAAGAATATTGGGTAATACTGAGCAATAGCRTTGATGGATACAGAGTTTTAGCATCCTTCCCTTTTTGGTGGTTCATTTGCTGATACATCAGGGCCTGATGCTTAACTGATTAGTACATTGCATAGCTGTTGACAGCTGTGGAGATTGGGAATAAAATACGACTGATCAGAAAATCATGTAGGGTACCATTTAGTTCTCCCTTTTTGATGGTTTTAGTTACTGGCTTTCAAACCAGCTTTTTCTGCCACCATGGGCCCCAGGGAGAAGTCAAATATAGTAATCCTTGAAAATTCAGGTGGTAAATTGCTTTCCACCTAGTCTGCTCTGTATGTTAGATCTGCTGCTATGTCAGATAAATATGAAGTATATGAGTTGCTGTTTGTTAGAGAGATGTCAGTTTAGACTTTGATGTTCATTATATTTATCATCACTATCTATGATGTTTTGAATCATAAATGTTGGAAATAGTGGAAAGAATATGGTTTACAAAGGCACTAATTTTTCCTTTTTCTAAACTGTATTTTAGATCACATTTCCGATGTTAAGGCTGCGGGAAAATATATGTAGACTAAATTCTGTTATCTGTAGTTGATGCATAACAACAATTGAAATCTATGGAGAATGCTATGGGGATTAGATTACCATCCCCCGCTGCATAAAGATTTCAAAATTTGGCCTTGGTTAGTGCAGATAAGTGTATGGAGAATGAATGCTTAAGGGGCAAAAGTCAGTGAGGTAGAACTAGGAGCAGTAGTAAGAAAAAATTTCCCGGTGGCAGCTGGAGCTGTGGATGACTCTTGAATCTGTGAACCGCCTACTTCACAGAGCGCTTTGTCAAGATTTCGAGATCTCTCGGCAGTTTACTTCAGCAGGGTCCGGACGACTGAGGATTTCTCATTTTCCGTGGGCGGCCGTGCCTTCTAGCGGCCTGATGGCTCTGGGGGAGGGTGCAGCAGTTGCAAAGGGGAATTTCCAGGCCCCCAGCTGCACGGCAGCTTTCTTTGCACACTCAGGGGAGCTCCCAAGGCTCCCRGATTGCTCGGCAGCCTACTGCCGTGTAAGTAGGGCCTGCAGAAATCCCAGAAAGTGAGGAATATACAGTTCTTTATCATTTCCAGAACTAAACACCTTAGTTTCAAGAGCTGTGGGGTTTTTATCCTGCTTTGGGGTAAAATACTGTTTTTCTAGAAACCTTTACTTTTTTCCCCTCAATCAGTCTTAATGTTCCATCTCTGGGCACAGTGCAGCAAAACTTTAAAGTAACATTGTTTGAAACGTTGATACAGTTGTTAACATTAATGCAGTTTTAAGGTTGCTAAARTCACACAGCCTTTTTTTTGATTTATATTCCAACCGGAGGCGTACTGTGATGTCTGGAATTGCTCCACCTGTCATGTTTTATTGCCTTGTGAAGTCTAATGTGTCCATTCCASTATGTCAGCTTCCCCAGCAGTTTTTTACAACAACAGCAGTGCACAAGTATAGGAGTTTGTGTGAAATATCCTTACTCATTTTCACATTTCTTTATGGTGCTTTCTTTGGGGTCTTTCTTCTAGGCTTTTCTGTATGAGTTACCATTCTTCTTGCTGTYACTTTGTTTAACAGATCCTGAAAGGAGATCTGGAAATGAAAAGACAAATGATGGGTAAGCTGAGTTCACTCAGCCAAGACCTCCTTGTAGCTGTGAAAAATAAAGCTGTGGCTCAAAAGCTGGAAAGTCGTCTTGAAAATTTTGCTCAGCGCTGGGATAGCCTTGTGCAGAAGTTGGAGAGAAATTCTAAGCAGGTTTGTCAAAAACATCATTTTGTCAGCTGCTGACAGTTAAATCCTTTGCCAGTCAAATGCCTGAAGTAGTTTTGGTGCTGTTTGTCATGTTGCTTTAAATCTTTTCCCTGCATGATTGCTTCAGACACAGTTTATTTTTAGGACAGCAGAATACAACTGTTATATAACTCTCCAGAGTATAACTTATCTCTTTATTTTTGATCCCTCTTCTTTATGGTGTTGATAACTTTATAGGGTCCTTATCTGTGTTTATACAACCCATAATGAAAATACTTCCAGTTAATTTATTTTTAACCTAGAATAGTTGATCACTTCGTATATACTGTTTTTATGCCTATCTCTGTGGAGTAGCACTTAGTCTGAAATTGCTATTAGAACCATTTAGTAGTTAAACCAAAATTATTTTTATTTCTCTTCAACAGTGAAAGTTTATGTAATTACTGTTTCACTTCTGCTGACTAAGAGATTAAAAATGAGCCTATAAAAAGAGAAGCTTCTCAGAAAAATAAAGGAACCCATACCTGTGGGGTATAGTAAATATCAAAATATTTATATATTTTTTATTTTATTTTATTTTATTTATGAAAAAAGAAAATCATCCACTCTCATTCTGTCTTTCTTCTTTTTGTTACCTATAATATATTTAAAAAAATAAATTGAAGTGCTAATGTTTCACATTTGTTAAACCAGATCAATGCTATGGTRTAGTATTCCAAAACGTATCCACTTATTTTTTCCTTACCATCTGTCAACATCTCTTTCTTGATGGAATTAAACCAAAATCTGCTCGTTTTTTCCATTCCCTTAGCTCATCAATGTTCATTCAGCTTCATACTGATGTAATTTGACTATTGAAATGGAGGAGGACATTAAAACTTTCTAATAGTAACACAGAGCAGAATGTTATTGCATGCCCCTCTGTAACTCTCCTAGAGCACTGGCCACATTCTGGTCAGTCTGATTCAGTTCCCTTTACTGTGCTGCAAGTTTCTGTCACTATATGCTAATGCTTCTGCCACCTTATGCTAGACACATATAGGGAAAGATAATTAAATGAAAGCTGCTATGTTTCTTTTGCTTTGGCCATTGCTGTTTAGCTGAAGTTGGAAAAATTAATTTGGGAGAGCAGAAGAGAGAGAAACACAATGGYGAAAGGGACCAATTCCACTTAGTAACATAAGTCAAAAAGATTTTATACTATAAAGCATTTGCAGTGATAGCAATTGAAGATYTGATTTCTCTCTTGCATTTTTGCACTAGGAAGCTTATTCCTTCTATGCGGAGAAAAGTCCAGAGATGCATTTTGAATTCGGGATAGCTAAGGTCTCGTGATTTCAAGAACTCTGTGTCAGATCACAGGCTCATGGGTTTTGGAAACTTCTCTAAAGAGTACATTCTTCAGATCTTCTGTAGGGCAGYGCTGCCCTCCAGCTTGGATTGTTTTGCAGACAATACACAGACGAGATGTATTTTTCCTTGTGTGGTTCCAGTTCCCAGCAGTACCTCGTGCACAGTCTGTACAGTCAGAGCATCTCAAAGCCTTTGGCTGCCCAGCTGTGCACAGGATTCAATGCCCCATCAGGGACAGGGGAGAAACTATCTGTGTAAACTTTAATGGCTGAGCATGGTCTCAAGCCTGCCTCTGTACATTTGTTTCTCACAGTTAACTGCAGAGCAGGGCTTTCTATGAATACTTTAAAAGACGGTATCTTACAAGTTGCTCCATTGTGATGTCCTACTTATAAAGCAAATGTTGTAGACCAAAGTCCATTTATTTTGATCAGCTTATACAGTATGTACACTGTGTGAGAACAAAAATGTAGTAGTTCAGTAGCTCCATTTCCAAAATAAATCTATTCAAGATTCCTAACATTATTCTTCTTAACATTCTAATTCTAAATACTAGTAATAATTGACATCTTAACCTCTCTGATCTTAATAAACACATAGTCATAACTTTCTTCATTTATTTCATAAAAGCTCTATAAATTTTACGGGAATTATAGGAAAAAATATATATAGTATAGATATTTTTGAGAAATTTATAGGAAAACAATAGAAATGTTAAATCCTAGTTACATAAATTGAGAGAGAAATGTCTTCATGTTAAAACATAAGAAATCACCTACTAAACTGGGGAAACTAGGTGCTACCTATTATGTATGTCATCTATATAGAAAAAATAGAACCATAAGAGGCTGCCCAATATCTTATAAACTGTTTATGCCCTATAAACTGCTCAGTGAAAATCATTGTTCTGGATATTCAATTAAAAACTGCATTTATATACTGTAATAAATAATATTTCCATTAATATTTTACTACTTGATTTCTTCTTCCAAACTGTGCTCATACSAAAAATGTCCTAACATACTTGTAACTTTTTATTTATAAGACTAGTTTTTCAAACCTGTATTCATAATATCATGTGTAGAGTCCCCTTAGTTGTGGTGACAACATTTTTGAAGTCACTTYGAAATGTTATTTCAGAAGATGGTGCTGTTTCTTTTTTCTTGTCCTTGTCTTCACTCCATGGCACATACACACCTTCATTTACTGTGTKATATTCATGTTCGTAAGTATAAAAAACTGTTTCATTTAATGTTCTAGATGCTGCTGAATGACTAGTGGGGCTCAGTGCTAGAGCCTGCTGATGTTTCATATCAGTAAAATTTCTGAAACCTGTGATCATGAAGGATTGAGAAAAAAATAAACTTATCTTTCTTGCCCAAACCAGCCCAAAGTAGTCAGAAGTAATTAAGACTGTTGATGTTTCCTAAAAACAGATACTACTTTTGAAAATAGAATTCAGACCAYGGACAAGATAGATCCTCATTGCAAAGTGACAGCTGTACATCCGTACACCAGAGTGCAGCAGGGGTTTGGGGTTTCCAGAGGAGTGTAACTATGTTGTCATAGGACCACGCTTCAGTTGATAAGCTCTTCCTCCGAGGAAAAGCAACTTTGCTTGGCACAAAGCCAGTATGTTGATGTGGCCTTATTGCTTCAAATTCTGGAGCCATTGCATACTCATTGCTCACCTAAGCATGTCGTCTTAATGTGCTGTTACACAGTGTAGATATGTTCCCATGTTTACCCAAGCATTATGAAATACTGACGGTGTACTTATTGTCACATGTATCTACCTAAGCAGGGCAGAAAAAGTTAGCGGTGTTTATTAGTTTATTCATTACAGAGCTCATTACAGAGCTACGTATTTAGTCTACAAGAAGAAAAATGCCTCTGAAAAAAGTTCATCAACTAAAAGTTTTTATTCTGTCTGATCATGAACTAGGGTAGAGGGGAGTTTGAAGAGGGTGACAATATAACCTTTTTTGCTAAAACTTACCAGAAGATGCATATATTGTTCTTCAAACCTAGATATTGACTTCAAAATGAACTTTATTCCTTTCATTAATAATTTATTCTCATAGCGCTTTCATAATAATGTTGTTTGTCTTTAGTTATTTCCCTTCCCTCACTTACTATGATGTCACTAAGTGATTMATAATTTAATAAAATAAGAAATTACATGGAACAGACAGCCTTAGCCTTAATTCAAAGCTGATTTTCCAGTTAGACAATGGACACAGTTATGTAACCCAAAGGAAATGTGTTGAAAGTGGAATGTAAGTGCTCCACATTTAGCTAAATTTCTTGCTGCTAAATTTAAGCATCTAATCTGAACTCATGGCTGAAACTCCTGCTATAATGAAAGGATGACAATAATGAGAGAGAGGCACATCTGAAAAGCTGTTTATCTTCATCATGAAATAGTATCTGCTTTTCTTCATTGACCGCACAATGGAAACAARAATAAGGACAATTTGCTTCAACTAGATGCATAACTTGTAGACATCTAAATCCCACCTTCAGTGAGTGCATTATGCTTCACTAAACTGTAGTGAAAACCTTCCCAAACTAAAGAAAACACCATTCCTCATCTGAACTTCCCAACTCACATACACACATTTTATCGAAGAAGAGATGACAGCTCCAAAAGTGAGTGTTAAGGAAAATTATGAGTATATCAGGACTGAGGGCATTTCCAAAGGCAGTAATAAATGATGGCATTAAAGGTAGGCTGCAGTATAAAAGAGAAATAAAATGGCATAAAACTGCTGAAGTGTTATACATACATTGTGCATACCTTTATCTGTAAAGGATGATAAGGAAGTTGAAATTTGTCTACTCTGAAAAGAGGCGAGTTTTAACACATATCTAAAACATGTTCACTGATGTGAAGCTGCATGCAAGCGTTGCATTTTGAAAGCCTTTCAATGTGCAGCCTCATGGGTCACCTTAGCACTTTCCATATGATTTTCYGGTGCGTTGAAGGCCAAGTCTGAAACTCCCCTTCTCAGACTCACATCTGCTTGTCAGGAACTCAGAAGAAGGAACTGTACTGTCATGATTTGGACCATCCTTGAATGAACAACCATGAAACCAGAATCCCACTTCTGTGGGAAGATTGCGGGTTTTTCTTTTGTTTTGGTTTGTTTGTTTTTTGCCAAGGAAACAAGTAAACCTCTTTTGTAAGTKTATAACTTTAAGGATTTTCCTTTACCTGCTAAGGAGTAGTGCTCTAAATATGTACCAACTTCCTAAACTTCATCACATACAGTTACATTGCAGCGTGATTTTCAGCACCTTTTAGTCTTCCCTAATCTCTGTGATTAGAATGATTATGAACTTCAAATTCGTATCTCCATTTTCTTTCTGAAGTATATTGTATTTAACCTCTACTCTTATTGATTAATCATGTAAAATACTTCTTTACTGCTTTGACATGTAAATCATTACACCCCACAGCATCGTGACTTGAGTGCTCTAAGCATATGGTAATTGCACTGCCTGCTTCGTTTGAAGCACAGCTCCCAACCAGCAGCTGAAGCTGCTGCTGCTGAGTAATTGGGTGTAGGCTGCAGATGATGCCTGCAATGCTCTGGCCACGGTTTGTTCCTTGCTTTGCACCTTCTGCACATAAGCTCTACTCCGATACYGATCGGCAAATGGAAACATGACAGGATGTGGCCTCAGGTGTCAGACACATATTGTGCCATTGATTTTTAGGTAAAACTTTCACTGAGTACTGTAAGAATTTTGTGAGAAGGGGAAAGAGAGACCATGGCCAAAAAGCCGCATATGGAGTCAGCAGTGATTTGAAGTGTTCGTAGCTGCAGAGGCAACCTGGTGACAGATGACCTCAGGTGTTCGTAGAGCCCTAGACCTTAGAAACTTTAATTTGSTCTTCTCTTTCCTCTCGGAAATAAAAGTTAATTAAAAATAAAATTGAAAAGAATACTGCATAAAATGTTAATAAATCTGTATGGAAATGTTTCCTTATTATATTCATGATGTAGTTGAGGGAGCCAAAGCAAAGGTATATATATATGTACACATACATGTGTGTATATATATATATAATATATGTAGAAGTGATTAAAAAGTAAACAGCGTATTTTTCTCTGCCAAAGAATTGATGTAATTCATACATTTCCAAAGTCCCCACAGTTCACAAGGAGCTTACTCTMATTAACATTCTTAATCCAGAAATGAAAGTTCTGCTTTCAATCTTCACTTTGTAGTCTTCTAAGTAGTCCAGATTCTCCTCTAAAACCTAGACAGCTGGTCATTTCTAGAAGGGGAAAYGAAGCACTGTATTGACTCCTTTAAGTAAGATTGTCGAAATTACAGTGGGAATGGACTGCTCTGCTCATCGTTTCCATTGGCAGACTGGACAAAAACAGCAAGACTTTTTTATTTAGCAGACCGCATGAAAGATTAGGCAATGTTGTCAGGAAGTCAGGACATTTCAGGTGTTTGTTTGCTTTGCTGGTATTGCCTGCTGACAAGAGGCTGGTTGCTAACAGTATGCTCTTTCCATGTCATTCTGTTTTTCCACAGAAGAAAGTTCTGTGGGAAAGGAATTATTGTTAATTACTTGATACGCCTCTTCTCCACTGCTCACAGAAATGCTAATATCTCAGTAATGAAGAGAACTCCATCCTCTTACAGAGTTTCTGTGCAAGACCTAATATATTATTTATGTGCATGTACATAGCTTTCACTGAATCTTAAATCCTAGCATTGCTGTCTCTAAATTGTGAAAACATTCTAATTTTTGCACATTGACAATAAGCAAAGAAGCAGAGCTCYTCTAGCACACAGCTTTTCCCGGTCATCACGTAACTTCTTTCTTTTATTTTCTATTTCACTAGCCTAAACTAGAAGGCGGTCATTGGAGCTGTAACCAGAGCATCTTGACAAATGAGCCAGCATCTGACAGAGCAAAAAGAATTATTGATGTATTAAGGCACTTAGAGAATAGCTTCCCTTGTTTACGTGGGAATTTCATAGTTTAATATTGCATGGAAGCAAGTAGTGTTTACAGTGTTACATATTTAAGTATCAGTATCTTTTATGAACCCCTTTAATATTTTTAATTATGAAATAATATTGAGGTATATTTACTTGTCTTCTAATGCATGTTTTCTTCTTTAAGATTTCCTGACAGAAAACCAACTGCTCTTTTTTGCAAATGGGTTGTGATGAATTATATCCTGGTTTGAAAATTAGTATAAGCAGTAAAAATAACAATTGATAATTTAGTGCCACAGGTTTTCTTTATCTCTCCTCGAGGAATAGATATTTTAGAATGGTGGCAGAGTGACATACAGGAATAGTAACATTTTATATATTTTCAATCATTCAGTTCCCTCATGAATTTGACCTTTTCTTTACCCTTTCCTTCTTTTCTTCATTCAGCATGACTTAGAGGGAGCCATAAATACCTTCTGTTTAGGATTCTTTCTGATTTTTATATTGAATTCTACAGATGTTTTATTCACATAGCATGAGTCAGATAAAACAATTTGGTTTGAGTTCAAYGTAGCGTTATTTTTTTTTCTGAAGGTCAGCCTATGATCAGACAGGAGCAGTTTCTCATTATTTTCTCTTGCCACTCCAAACAGTCTTTACTAAAGTCTTTCAAGTAATATGTGACCCCTGTTTTAATACTTCTCACAGATTTCACAGGCTGTCACTACYGCTCAGACATCACTAACACAGACAACTGTAATGGAAACTGTAACTATGGTGACCACAAGAGAGCAAATCCTGGTTAAGCATGCTAAAGAGGAACTCCCACCACCTCCACCCCACAAAAAGCGGCAGCTCCTCGTGGATTCAGAAACTAGGAAGAGGTGAGAATCATTACGGGATGGAGAAAGAATAACGATAGCGCTTGGACAGGAATGCGAAAATAGCCACTTGACTGCAATAGTTTGCTGTGTACTTTTTTGAGATTAGAATTATAGTTATGTCCTCTGTTAAGATACTGATTGATTATTACTTTTCTTTTCTCAGGRTGAATTAAGGAGTTTTTTTGTGCTTCTAGCCTAGCAAATAACTAGTTTGTATTACAGAATGTCAAGCATTACGCCAGCAACACTATGCTCCTGTTTTATTCAGTCAAAAATCCTTGGGTATGGTAGTGTGGGGTCTCACTTGACTGTAGTCTTGAAACTTGAAGGACAACAAGTTTTCATCAGTTCTCAGCTTGAAAAAGAATTTTATAATAGCAAGAATGCTAGTGGTGCAGATATTCCCTGTTTTTTAAAACTGAAGTTGTATTCTTTCCGGCTTATGGGTCAGCAGTAAGAATAACAGTTCTGCAGAGACAGAGTTACTAGTGGGTCGAACATGTGGTAACGTTATTTTCAGAGATTTTCTGTGTGTAAATCAAGTACAAGATAAAATGTATTGTAAACCAAGAATGAGCACTCATTAGAGTCGGAAGAAAGATTGCTGAGCGTTTTAGGTACAACTGGCTAAAGAGCTGAATTAATTTATGAATATGGTGCTAAGAAATTAGATTTAAAACACTCATTGTAACGTTCATTTTAGAAATGACTTTTGATTCTCAGATAAATGTACAAAATTCTGAGCTCCAAGGCAGCAGATTCAAGGACTGAGAGGAAAAAGAAACTGCATTCAGTGTCTCATTTGCATCTGCAGAAAATGTCTTTGCTTAGTTCAGTGTGTTTTCAATGATAACTGTAAGTTATTCTCTTGTAAAATAACTTTTTTTTCTTTAACTACATTACAATATGCAACCAGGTATATTATTAAGAGGAATGAGATTTACCAAGAGCRGGAGAAATCTAGGGGTTGGTTTAATTGAAGTAGGTATGTCGCTGAAGAACCAGCCACTTAGAGGCAGTTTTCTTTATGCATAGGCATCCAAAATAGATTCATATTACACAGCTTCGACCATTCTAAATCTTAGGTTTCTAGTTCAGTCTCATTACTTGGGAATGTTGTATACATGATATGAAAAGAATGATTCATTCCCTGTCGTATTAGATTGGGTGTCTGCCCTTTTTATGAGACTTCTATGTCTTCGTTGCCTACAGAATGTGCCTAGACTAAATAGCTGACTTTTAGATGGCTGAATTTGAATGAATTGAAGCTAACCTCCAAAGTCCTGATTTGAAAATATTTGGAATCTGATTGCTTTTCATCTAAATGTTTTCAAAGATAACGTAGGACACACATCCTAAGTTATCATTAAATAATATAATGAGAAGTATGTTTTGCTAATATATTCCCAAGTGCTCAAGAATAATGCACAGTGATGAAAAACACTGATCTTAGACTCTTGAATCTGTTAAATGAATTGTTAGAAACATTATTTTTGTGTAATAGGCATTACTGCTTTTGTTAATGTTTTGGTAAAGACCTTAAATAGGATCAAGATGCTGTAAAACCTATATGAAGACATGACCCTGCCCTGAAAATATTGGCATTCTTAATTTTGAAACTTAAAAATTAAGACTGAAATTTTCCCTGAAATTTTAAAGTTTTTTTAAAAGTTTTCAGTTCAATTTTGAAATTGAATATTTTAGAAATTGTCTTATTTGACGTTGAAATTTAAGAGATGAAATACAGAAATCTATTGTTCTAAAGAAAAGAATAATCTTAATCAAAACTGAATGAAGTAAGATGGTTTTCTAATTCTCCACTTTGTGGTTCTTCAAGAAAGCTGTTGCTATAGAGCTATGCATTATAGCAAATATGGGGACCAAACTTCTGAAGTTATTTCCTCAAATGTACTGAATATTTAGTATTAGTCTGTATTCTCCTTCTTGTTTGTATTCTTTTTGTTTTCCTTAGTATTAAAAATTAAACTGGCAGAGGACAGATGAATACATACATACTCCTAAAATATTGTTTAGCGAAACTACCTGAGGGCAGGAATTGACAGGATCATAGCGGTTGTTTTATTCAGAAATACCACGTATTATACAAACTATGAGTTACCAATTCTTTCAGTTATTGTCTGTCTAAAGCATTGAAACTAACAAAAATATACGTTAAGTTGACAAAACCTTCTACAGAAAGTAGAATATATTATCAAGTTGCAGACTGTGACAGCTTACAGCTGTATTGCCAGTTCTACTACCAAATGTATAGAGTGTTAGTGGTTTTGGACACTGCATAATAGGTTTTGAGATTTTCTATTTTGAAATATATTTTCTACTATCTAAAATGTATTCTTCTACCATATAAGACCTTAGCTTTTGGATAATAGTCAAAATATGAAGCTTAAAGCAATCTTTACTTCTCAGTTCTGCTTTGTCTAGAACTTCAGATAATGGAATAAACTGATTTCTCATACATACTTTAAATAAGAATCCTTTTCATTGCCGCACAGTTTATGTTTTTGCTTTGATCTGGTAAGACAGGAAGCTGAATTCTGGCACAGAGAAAAGAGTTCATTATTTAACATCCTTTAATATGCTCTACCTAGTTGGAATATTGTTCCTGGTGCTAGAGTTACTAGGTTTGCTTTATCAATGCAATCTCTGCATAATACAAAGAAAGATGCCATCATATGAGCATTCCTTCAGTATGGCTGTTCACTGAATACCTGCAAGTGGACCCACCGTATGGTAAGGATCTGTTGCAAAGCAAATGCTGTTAGAAGTATCCACAGCTGTGCATCAAGGTGAATGATGGTTGTATTGTCAACAAGGCATCTCCATTTAGATATATATTTTTGGCATTTCTAGATGAACAGCCAGAAAGAAGCTTTATTTCCTTCCTCTCTATAAAATCCCAGAGGGTGTTCTGGATTTGGAGGACCAAGGAATAAATAGCTTCAGATAAACAGCTGGTGAAGGAACTTCAGGGAATGAATTTCAACTTACAGTAATAATAATTATTGTGCCTAATTTTAATAAATAAAAAAATACAGTCTTACAAACTAATTTGTTTGACATTATGCTGTTGTCTTCCTCTAGCATAAAGGTTTTAAACTGAACATAAGCACAATGATGGGAGGAGAAAACTTCAGAAATCTTAAAGTTTGAGTGCCTAGCTAAAATATCTGCATGCATAGGTGACTAGACACCTTTTTCATCTATGATTTTTTGTGGGAAGAACGTTGTGGCTATTTTCCCACGCAGTCCATCAGTTATTTTCTGAGTCTGTTGTTGGCTGAAAGATCTTCCCTTTTTTTGTGTGTATATTTACTTGGTCCTAGACCCAAGGGTCTAAGCAAAACCACAGTATTTAGTTTTCAAACTGGAGAATGGATATTTCCAACCTACCTCTTCCTGTATTGTTCCTTGTTGTATGTGTGTTTATGTTCAAAATCTTCCCTGAGTACTAGTAGGCTAGGAATTGATCATTCTACAACTCTTAGTTTCTGTCTGACTCAAGAAAGCACCAGGCATCAAATGCTTGCCTGAAGTTTCTGAAGATGCACAACCATGTTGTGTTGGCCACTTCCTGCAGTTGCAGTACAACGCACTGCTTGTGTGGAGGTTTTTTTTGGGGGGGAGGGAGGAGGTGGCTTAGGGGTTGAGTAGGGAGGAGGATAATGCTTCCAAGTTTTCTTAGTTTTTTTATCTGTTCTTCTCAGGTTTTGGTTAGCATTGTTACTGTAAAAGAGCATGGCTAAAATAAATGCTTCATCCTCAACTGCCACGTGTTTGGAAAGTTTTATGCTCCAGATTTGCTTTCCTGTGTTCTGAATGTTTAAGGAAGAGCAGAGGATGCATTAAAAATGGACTGCAGCTGCAGTGTCAGTTGCTGGGTCCCCAGTCTCAAGGAGGGAGAAAGAGCAGTTTGACTCCTCTGTGAATGCTGCGTTAGTGCACTGTTGTTCTCCTGCTGTGTTCTCCTGCTGCTCAGCTGAGGAGAGACGGTGGATGACTAGGTTAGACACATAGAGCAAGCCTTCTGTGAGGCTTTCTATTTTTACATTTTCCAGTGTTTTGGAAGGATTAGAACTGTATGAATCTCATTTGTACTGATGAAATTGAGGAGAAGCAATTTGACCCAGCAGACCAGTTGGCAGAGGAGCTGAATTCACTTTTCCATTGTTCCAATTCCCAACCTTCTGCACTATGGCATAAGTGCATGGGCAACAAACTGTTTGTTTTTCTCACTTACTAAAGCTGTTTGCTACCATAAAGGGTGGATAGCAGATATAAGAAGCAGATGACTTTATCACTCCCTCCCCCCCCCAAAAAATCCACAGAATGATTCAGGGATGTGTTACTGATCGTAGGAAGGTAAGCACATTTGTCCAAAGAAATTCATAGTCATAGAAGTATATATTAGACATTATGAGTTGATATAACGTAAGAGAAGTTTTAGAAGAAAAATAATGTAAATGGGAGAATGGGTTGCCAGGTGTCATTATCATTTCGGTGCCATTTACGTATTCTAGAAAAAAACACACAGGTCAGGTGTATAGCTTAGGAAAATCTGAAATTTATTCTATTCCTGGAAGGTTTTAAAATAGCAAACATGTTAGAGCTGTTTAACATCTAATTTATGCGCATTTGTATTATGAATATTCTTGAATAATGTACAAGATAGYTTTCTTCACCAATTAGTAAATAACTTTGTACACAATTCCTAATGTTTCCACGAAAAGATTTTTATGTCATAACATTGTTATAATGTTAAACTTCAGATCTGAAATAGATCTTTTTACCCTTTGAAGGGAAAGGAATATTAAAACAGGACAGTTGCTCCATCTAGTGTTTTGCATTTAGTAAGTGCTAACATATCTGCAGAGTTTTTAAAAATAAAGTAGCTTTCATTTTATTGCAAATTATTGTATTTGGGACACTGATGCTTCATTACTTAGAAAAGTTTGGAATGTTTTTGTTTATAAAAATATATTAAAGGAAAAATTATAAAGAATTTTTTTAATAGCTGTTGTTTAAAGTAGACCCTTGCTGTACAATGAATTATGCTAGTCAGAACTAAATGCTGATTGTTAAGCACTTTAACAGCTTTTTTCACCCTTATGCGCATATGGAAATGTAGCTTTTGCTCTTTTCTGGTTAAGTAACAGTACTTAGCAAATCTAAAATGAGTGTCACGTCACTGTAATTTTCCTGGTAGTCATCGGTTCCAGTGTTGTTTCTGTGTATCTAGCACTAGAGAAAAGGAAAATGACTGAGCACATAATAAGATACTTTTATGTTATTTACAGGAGAAATAATTTATAAATATTTTCATCTACAGTGTAAGAGTAGGTACAGATATAATATCAAGTTCCATAAACCTAGTGCTTCATAACTTTTTTGTGCCTATTGTCTTTAACCCTTTATTCTGTTTGTGAGACAGGAAATACCATACTGACAAATACACTGAGAATGTGTGTTTTTCATCYCATTGGGTTTTTGAAGTTATCTACTATATTACAGCGACAATACCAGTTGGCACTCACTGGGAGGCAAGATGGCTGTAATTAAACTGCTTTGCATCTCTAGCCACTGGATGTTAGCTGAAGGAAAATGATGTTAATAAGTTTACTCTGCCACAGCCTTCAGATTTTCGTTTGCCATAAGTGATTTTCTTAGGCATGAGAAAGGCAGTGAGTCTAAACTATGTGAATATCTGCAAGGCAATCTGTGTTTCTGTCAAGGAACTATTAAGCTGTGGAAGGTATGGCTTATTGCAAGAATGGCAAGATGGATAATTGGTTAAAGAAGGCAATAGGTTGTACCAAAGGAAAAACTATGAGCCCAGAAAGATAATTCTCAGGGAGATTTACTCTTGGGTCTGGTCTAATATTTTCTCTAATGCCTTAGTATATGTTACAGAAATATGCTAATAATGTTGTTGAGTAGGCTAAACTGAATTGTGTCATGAGTCTATAGATGGTCCAGGCTATCATTCAGTAGGAACTAGGAAGAGAAAAATGCTATTAGGACAAATAAGCTATTACCTTAGGAGAGAAGAACAAGAGTATTTATCAGCTAAGACTGATCAGCTGCAAGTACAGTGGAGGAAGAGAAACATTAATCCATCACAGAATAGTTCTGCCAATGGGTATATTGTAAAGTTGTTCTTAGGCATGTTTCTAGTCAACCTAAAGCTAGGAGCTAAAGGGCACTGCTGATCAACTGAGTGTTTCAGTCCAGCCATGGGGATGCAGGAATTCATTCAGTAATGTCATGCTTGGATCAGAGTTCCCTCACTCCTTGGCAGCTCAGTACATAGGCAAATGATCTTCTGTCTGCCTGAGGTACAAAGTATTGGCATATCCATTGTGATTTTGTTCCAGAGGAAAGAGAGAAAAAAAATGTAAAGGAAATTGATAGGCAGGTTCTGTCTATTGAAAGAATGTCGCTGAGAAACCACTTTCTCATAGGAGTAACATAGTAGCAATTTTAAGATGAAGTTATATCAATGTAGAGGAAAGATAAGCCTTGATGGTTACATGACAGCAGGGTAAATTTAGACCCATAAGTCTAAATTTATCATTGTCCTCTGCTAGATGATGCTGGCTGTAAGAACCACCATAACCCTTTATAAAAGATATTGCACGGATGGAAGGTTTGAAGTCAGTCTTTTTATTACATACATACATATACATACATATATATATATATATATATATATATAGGAATATAAATAAACTAATTGTTGCTGTTATTTAGTAGTTTCCAAAAGGCATTGGATGAGACAGGAACTTGTAGTAAGACTTGAATATCAGATATTTGGGGCAGAATTCCGTGCATAGAAACAGAAAAATGAAATATAATGTAGTTATGAAATGCCTCAAAGATGAGGTTTATCCTGTGTTTAATTCAAAAGAAGAAGGGAAAGCAAGAACAAGGAGACATTTTTAAACAAGTCTACTGTACATTTGATGATCTTGGCAAGAGAATTTTGAATGGGTCTATAGTTGGTCTGTGGCTTGGTATGATAAAGAAGACAAGTTGCAGCAATCAACTTGTGGGGTTGTGAAGGTCTACATGCAACCTTCAGTGGTGTGGATTAAAAATATGGAGGTGTTTTTTCAAATGTTCTGTGGACTAAAAAGAGACCTTATTTGAATTCAGTTGAAATGTGTTGACCTGTACAGAGAGGGCAGTGAGAGCAGTAAAAGATAGTATTTCTATTGTAGGAGAATAGCCAAAAGAAAGGCTAATTTGAAAACTAAACCATGCGTGCTATATAAAGAATTTTAGAGGCAGTAAATTCTCTGCTGCAGATTGAATTTTTAGGTAGACAGCAACCTAACGTGCATTTTAAAGTGAAGTGATTATTTAGAGAGATTGCTTCAAGTGATTTGGTTTTAGTGTCTTCCATAGATTTATTTTAACAAATTCTACACGCACTCAACTTTATTGGGCCAGGAAGGTAATATTTCATTACTTTTTTGTGTCAAAAGTATTGTACTTACAAGATTTAAAGACTGCATTGATCCTTTGCTATCAATTTAGAGTTAACATAGTTTGTAACTGAAACTGTGCTCAGAAGTCAAATGTCTAATCATCAGAACATAACAATTAAATGCAGTGCTCTACCTGCATTTCTTATTTTTATACAAGCTAAATTTAAGAGATATAAATCATTTTTTTCYAAAGTAGTAGAAAAATGCTCTATGTCTTTAATCCATGTTAAGGGTATTTATGYGCTGCAAAAAGCTGCCCTGAATTAATACTCAACTCTCTTAGCTCTTTTTTGTCCCATCTTTATAACCCTTTTCGGGGACAGGAGACTTTGTTTGTGGGGTTAGGTTTATCTCCAGAAGAAATTGCARCTGACAGAGCAATCTGTTACATGTGACCAGCTCTGTCAAGACCCTGTCTGCAGGGGCTARCACTTACCACCATCTAATAAATCTCTGGGCTGTGTGATGTGTTACTGATCGTTTTGTGCACTATCAAAACTCTCCCGAATTCCCCCATTCCTCTTCCAGATAACACTTGCAGGGGTGGATGAGGCAGAAATGAGTGGCTTTGAATAGAGGCAGAAGCTAAGTCTTTGTTTAAGAAGGAATCACTGGTAAATAGTTTGCTCTACCATTTTCCATGCTATAGCCAGCTAATCAAAGACTGTTCTTTAGCGAGCTTGTCTTACTGGCCCTACTTAACTGCAACCACRGAATGGGACAAACAACAGAAGCAGTAAAATTTTACTTGCTGTCAAGAGAATTTAGTACTGAGGACCTGGTAGACTTGTCTTCCTTTTTACTGTATATCTGATGTTCTGTGTTCTCCAGTTCACAGCTGCTTCATACCAGCGGTATAAAGCAGCTGTTTTGCCACGGTAGCTGGCAGTGGGCTGTAGAGCCAGCTTTAACTATAGATTTAAGTGAGGTGAAAGAAGTGACCGCTGCTTTGTATTTTACTTGCATACTTTGCCTATCCATAGCACGTTTGAGAAAACACCTTCATGTTTTTAATGAACACCACTGAAAGTTGCATGTAGGCCCTGCAGCTGTGACCGTGGGGAGAGCAAGGAATGGAGAACATGTTGGCAATAGGGAGTGACAACCCTTTCCCTCATCTGGGCTGCTAATTTGGGGGCACTGGTTTATACATTGCTGACTGAGCTTGAAAAAGTCAAGGATGATAGGGTGGCAGTCCTGTCTAGTTGAATGCCTGGAGACTCCTGACTAAACTCTATCTTGACCCTTAAAACAGATTTTACTGCTGCACATTTTGTTGACAAGCCTTGAACTAGATACTTGAGCGAAAAAGAAGGCAGTTCAGCACTACTACTATTTTTTTGCAAAACATGTACACTGGATGCTTGAGGCTTCTTTGTATCTCAGCAGTCCTCAAGTGTCATGACAGCCTTTAGGTAGTTGCTCTACCTACCTAAAAATTAGGTCGGTTGATCTAATATATTCCTAACTCTGGAATTCAGGAACTCTGCTCTGTCTTACAGGCTACTTCTGTAAAACTGCACATCACTGATCTTTCCTACATTGGGCAGAGGTATTGGCCTGCTGTAGATACTGAACATACATAGAGAATTTATATACAGATACATGTTAGGAAGAACTGTGAAATTATTAGCTCTTGTGAAGTAAACCAGTCCATTAGTTTGAAAATTGAGTGTTTCCCATTTTAGGCTATGTTGAACAGTCCTGAGTCATAGTTGCAATAACAAGCTTTCATTATTTCCCCTTCTGAAATTGGTAGGAGTGCTTGCCAATTTGTTGAATAAAGAGCATTCCAGTTTTCTGTGGGAATACTGGCTCTCATAGTTTTGCAATCTCCTAGTCTTAAAATTTCATGAAAGCATTTATTAAATATACAGCTATTATAAGCTGAACAAATGATAAGATTCTATTTCAAGAATAACAGTTGATGGAATATCATGTAGGCTAAAAAGTAATGCTCAAGCAGGGAACTCTTGACTGGCAGTGCAGTTGAATTTGCTGGGTTAGAATCTGATACCAGGACAGAGATTCTCTGAACAGCCTGAAAATTTTCTTTTTGTCTTGTTTTCTGCCTCTGAATTCGTGGTTCTTTATAAAATTAAGCTTTCTGCACCTTCCATTCCTTCTTAATCATATATTTTTCCTCGTCTAATAAATGTGCRTATTATTAGGATTGTTTTTATTCACATTGCTCCCAAGAGCTTGTGATTTAAATGTAGGCTATTGGGCTGAAATTAAGGAAGTATGTGATTATTCTTTCTTCTGCTTTCATTATTTACTACTTAGACTTTCACACCTTATTGTTARATGGAGTCACAAATTGAGATCAATTTTAAGGGAGCTGATGAAAAAATCCAGGCTTTATTAAAAATGAATGTACATTAAAAACTGGTTAAAAATACGTATGCACAGAATTTAAGATCTTAATTTGCAATTTCTAAACTTTTAGCTGTAAGACAATTATAATCTACTGTTCATTATTAATTAATTACAGCAAATTTGAGTCAATTGGAAAAGACTATTCTTTCATGGGCAAATTGCCTGTATGAATATCCTACTAGAGRCTAGCACAGAAAGCTTACAGGTGTGAAGGCTGTATTTAGGGAACTGCATAATGAGGCCTAATATCCTCAGCTGAGCCGAAGGGACTTRTGTTACAATTTTGTTAGCAGTTAGAGCCACTTCTGTATCTTGCAAAAGTATCAACTTATAAAAATACAATCCTGATTGTGGAAATCATTGTACCTGTCCAGCTGTCAGTCAGTGTCTTAAAAATGAAAAAAAATTTATAGATTCTCAAATTTCACAGTGAMTAGTTTCGTGTGGTATCTCATGAAACATGGGACATTTAA
The DNA here is from genome assembly GCF_003343005.1 of Rhea americana. Lineage (NCBI taxonomy): Eukaryota > Metazoa > Chordata > Aves > Rheiformes > Rheidae > Rhea > Rhea americana. The sequence goes on from NW_028186745.1 coordinate 2,646,618, forward strand.
AACTTTTTTTTTGAGAGAGAGAAATTGCTGCTTATGCACTTATTTAAACAACTGGTTCAACATTTTTATTTTCAATGTTACTTTCAGAAATACTTTATGGAAATGAAATACCTTATTGCACTTCTCTATATCTTAGGTTTGACTCGGATACGACAGAGCTCCATAGCTGGATGACCCGCTCAGAAGCTGTACTTCAGAGTCCTGAGTTTGCAATATATCGAAAAGAAGGAAATCTCTCAGATCTCAAAGAAAGAGTCAATGTAGGAAAAAGTATTCATATATATGTTTGTCAGTTTGTATTAGCTTGTCAAAGTGCTTTCAAAGTCCAAGTTTAAAAGGGTTCAAATGTAGACTGACAAGCATTGATTGACTGTATACAAGAGAAATTTAGAAATGTTTACTATTTTTGTAAATTACAGATTTTAACACCACAATTGCTTCACACTGTGTCTGAATATAGAGATCATATTTATTCATACGTACATTTAATTAAGATATTCTAGATTCATGAAAATCTTTGGTAAAGCTGAATCAAATTCTATAAATTCCTTCTCATATATGCACCACAATTCTATCCTAATAATACCTTAATTTGACATTATATTTGCATGAATTGAAACATATGAAAAGTGTCATGCTTTAGCATTAAAGAAAATCTGTGTAAATTCTTTTTACAGTGCTGTAAAACATATCTGAAAATCATCAGTCTACACATCRTATTTTTTAAAACCTCCTGTTTTACAATGCCAAAAATGATTCTTTCTATGTTTTGCAAAATGAGTGATTCTGCACTGTATAAGAAGTAGCTCAGTGTTTGTATATATGTTTCATRGACTCTCAATTTAGACTTTAAAACTAGACTGTTACAAATTTTATTCTACATTTAGTTTTTGTAAATAGTTGCAAAATACTTGCCTTTTCTGTATAAGAGAAGAGGGAGTTCTTTATATAGTTCACTATTATAGTATAATATAGTATATATACATATAGTACGTCATGGGACTTGAGGATGTTTCATTAAAAAATAAGGTGTAATTTATTCCTAGAATACAAACGGATGAAACAAAATTTCTGTAGTGAAGTTAGTTTTGCTGCTGTTTCTTCACACTGTCTCCTTGTCCACCACAATCGGCTCTAATAAGGCTGAGGAACACTGAGTTTCATTACTGTAAATATATRTTTTAAAATTTCTTGTTAAATCATAGTTTTCTTGCAATAATTTTAACTTAATTGTTAATGTTGTCATAACATTACTGCCAGTATCTATCTATTAGAGTGTAATATACTGAATTTAGCTCATGGCGTTTCATGTTCTGTGAAAAATATATATGTGTGTGTGTGTGTGTGTGTGTGTAACAAGACTGATCAAAGGATTCAGGAGCCATAGTTCACTGCCCTCCTCCTTTCCTTTCTTTGCTCCCAAGTAGGTGGTGATCTGTGTCCTGCAAGTGAGGGATGGAAGTAGATGAACTACAGAGCTCTTCTGGTCCCAGTTTTCTTGGATAACAGTTGCTTCCATATGATGTAATGGAATTTTRTCTGTTACATGATGGGAGGAATGAGATTTCAGAAAGAACAGCCACAAGGAAAGCTCTTTTGCCATCACTGATGATTCAAAAGTTCAAAAGCTTGCTCCCATCCCAGCTCAGAGGAGGCCTGGGGGAGACAGAGCCAAGAGCAGGCTGTATGAAATGCACTGACTGTGTTTGCTAAACCAGCTGCTCTTCACATATTGGCAGAAAATTAGCTTTTGGCAGATGCACTGTACAGATTGAATATACTAGATATGCACAGAAAATCTGTTCCTATGTCTGAGGAGAGGCAACAATATTTATAGCCCTCCCCAGCCACAAGAGGAAGACCTTGCCTGGCCAGAGGGGCTGGACACCATAGGTATAGAAGTTACATTGTAGGAGAACCATATTACTCCTAAATAATGAAGGCATYTAAACAATAGTGCCATAAATATCTTAACACTTCATCACACTGTTAACATTTTTCACTTAGTACRCATTTTTTACTTAAAACAGGCCCACCAATGACTTGGGCTTTTTTTGTTTCCTTTAAGCCGTAATGTCAGGGGCCTTCATTATTGCATGTCCAAATATATGAGGGCTYAGGTGGAGAAAATTAAAACTTACTAGGCAGAAAACCCTGTTTAATAGGAAGTCAGACTTGAGACTGCACATCAGTTAGCTCAAAAACATCTTAAAAGGAGTTATGGGTAGCCAAGCATCTGGAAATTCAAAATCAAGGGGAAACATGTATGAACCTGATGTAAGGAAAAATGTTAAATATCCTAGACATTTAAATGTGCTGTCTTGGCATTCTCAAATGCCCAATTCTCATTTTCTTTTAGTGACCTTTTCCGGACATGTTTTGTTGGGCCAGGRTATTTGAAAGCTAAATCACTGTTAGAGCCAGTCATAATAATGTTGCCATCTCCTGCCCACAAGGGTAATTGATCAGACTTGCAGRAGGTTAGGGATTACTCCTACTCTACATCCTTCCACAGAGCTCACAGAAAAGGATTTTGGTTTAGTATGAATAGCATCCGAATGCCTTGGAACATCAGTGTATCTAGGTTATTAAGTCATTTAATGCCAAATAAAATCTTAGGGTCGTATAAAACTCTCAGAATGTTATGAAATTAGCCCATTATCGTCCCACTGGCATTTAGCAAAAGAAGAATTTTTAGTATCATTGAATCAAATACAATAATGTACAGTTAAAACTAGGTCGTTACATATTTTTATTGCCAGTTACARAATAGTCCTGAAAGAGAATTAATCCCCAATTGAAAGAAACTCTGTAAATGTAACCTTTTTCTCATTTTGCTGTATTTTTTCTTTAAAAATTTTTTACAAAAGAAAGCATAAAAAAAGGAAAATTAGGGTTTTGGAAATATTTTTAAGTTTTGTAATTTCAACAACTTTTTCATCATAGAAAATAGTTGCGTTTGCAGAGTACACCATCTTAAAGTTTCCAGATGTCACAGACCCTCAGAGACCCTCTTCAAACTTGTCCCAGCCTGCCTATATCATGGATGAACCTGAATCTAGAGTGTTGTCCCAGTAAAGGAAGTGAAGAGGAGATTAAGTGAGAGGTGTTTACAGAACTCCTACTCCATTAATTTTTAGGTACTTWACATTTGCTTATGGAAGTCCTTGCTCTGAGGAGCTTAGCAATTTAAGACAAAATTTGTGGGTTCAGCAAACCATTGTAGTTTGAAATCACAGTGAAACAGTGGAAGTAAGTGCAATGATTTTCCTCCCTTTTCCCCAAATCAGGCTATTTGTCCCCAAATTTCTGTTTTTATGAGGACCAAGAGGACAGTCTTTTCTCCTTCGTCTAGTAGTATGTTATGCATGTGTAATCAAAAATTAATTGAGGAAAATAATGGACAAAGGTCAGTATATTTACTAAATATGCCTTTTTTGTGTATTTTTTAATATAATTTAATATAATTGCTCTTACTTCTATCAGGACTTGGAAACATTAATCTTTCTCTGGAGGTACAGAAATTTCTCCACATTTTTGTGGACACATGGTATATTACTGGACACTGAAGAGTTCAGTGCCACAGGCTTCAATGTCATATCATTTTTATTTTTCAAAAAGTTATTTTTGTGTATTTCATGTTTTTTATGGTTCCTTTGAGTTCACTACTGTCACACTCATGATAATTACACATCTGGTGTTACAGACGGAGTAGGATTATTTTCAGTGTCTTTTAATGTTTATATGCTTCCTTTGAGTTTTCTAGAGTTAGACTCAGGCTAATTACACCTGGCATTATAGACAGAGAAGGATTAATTAAGATTCCATAACTAATTTTGAAACTCTGCAGAGAATTAACAGAAGAGATCTTTTTGAAATTTGGAAAAATCCTAAACTTGTGCAGTAGAGTGTTAGAAGATTTTTGACCTACAAATGAATGATACAGTCATTATTCTTTAAAACATTTGGATTAAACTTTGCAAGATTTCCATGAAAATTTAGGAATATGATAAATAGTATGCTCATGAAATGCAAAGTATTCCCATCCTTAATTCTTCTCTATATATCCTTTATTTATTTGTTTTATTTATATGAGTTTATATCATCAAGTGTTGGAGGGAAGCTTTGACTTATTGTTAGCAAGACTGGCATTTAACCTTTTCTGTATGCAAGAATAGATGGCAGTTATGAGTAGCCGGTGGACATGTGCAAAGTTGACTGGAAATGCCTCTTCGAATTTCCAAGCATCTCCTTGCTGCCCATGAAAACCAGGGGCATTGTTCATTTCTTTATACATGTGCCTTTTGTACAAATATATTCCTCCTTCCCCAGTTTTATTCTATGGATGTTTCAAAATTTTCATTCTTAGGCAAAATAAGGAAAGTCCTCCCTTTTTTCCCGCCATTAAAACACTGGAATTATTTTCATTGGAAATTATTGTAATTTTACATGTTAAGTGTATAGAAGTGAGTCCCATTTTGAATAAGTAAAGGTTCGTAATTTCAAACCTTTTGGCATTACTGATATTTCATAAGCTCTTTTATTGTATGAACAATATGTCATTCTAACTGCAAAGTACAGAAATTTATGAAACTGCAGACATTTTACTTTAAAAAGTAATTTTAAGTGAAAAATTTTAAAGATACTTATAGTTTCTTCCTTCCGAGTATACCGATCAATTTAAAAAGTAGCATTTCAAATTTAAGTGTATAAGGTTGTTCTACTAAATGTATTCTTAGACACCTACCTGAGTGAGCTTATCCATTTGGCTTCTTTTCCAGCTGAAAGGAACCTTTTCACCTTAAGACTCAAATCATACAGAGTACACCTTTGCTGTGGAAGTACCGACGGTGATCATCAAGTATAGGGTGGTCAGCCAGACTCAGAAACCCTAGCCAGGATAGGTGTTATCCTCCCAAACACATCACGCAGGATTTGTGGTGGCATATCTTTTTGTATGTGTGTATGTGCTGCAATAAGCTGAGGTACTCTTTAGTTGTGGGAGTACACGCTGGGCAAGATTTCTAGGAGTTTATATTGTCTATTTTATTTTTAGTATCAAACTGAGGATGGCTGTATGCTGCTTCTCCTGAACTAAACAAGGAATTTTGGGCTATGAATGCAGAGCTTCTAAATTACGCTTGAATTAAACAACTAAATTAGGCTAAAATCACTGGTGTGACTTGGAAGTGTGAACTACAAGACAACATAGAAGGGCTGTCAGTTCTAAAATGATTTTACTTTCCATCTATATTGTTACTAAACCAAGTGAAATTAGAAACTTAGATTCCTACTACCTCCTGTAGCTTTACCAGCTAGTTGACAGCATGCCTGAACAGGGGCAGGAGATTATTCAGTACGGAGAGGTGACTGAGAGCGTTAGGGACAATACATAACTGGAAGCCTTGGTTAATTCTGGAGCTATCATCAGTCTTATTAGGTGCCTTATATATGGATGTCTACCTTACATATTAATACATACGTTAGATATTTTACACTTTAATATACATTTTATTTTCTTTCCAATAAAAGAGTCCAGTGATATATGGGCTCAATACTGCAGTGTGCCGTGAAACCGTGTGATTTGCTTAGCATGCTCAGTTCCTACGTGCAATAGGAATAGAGGGTGTGTTGCATAACAAATGAGCAAATCTATTTCTCCGCACTGAATTTCTAATGAACATGTATTTTTGTTTTGAAATATTGGGCTTTGAATAGCTCTTAATTTCCATGTTTTATTTGTCTGTAAAATACCGACATGTTTCATTTGTCAAATCTACTGTGTTCTTATTCTCGCTTTATGTATTTGACTTTTATGGCTGACTTTTTTCCTAATGTTGTGTTCAGTGTTGTGTGCTACTTGGTGCTTTGATTGTCAAATYGGGAGGCTAGCAGGGCAATGTGACAGGTCAAATGATCTCAAGAAATCAGAAGACATCCCTGAGATTAATTAATTTCTTCTTCAAAATCTCTCTATTGAAATACTCACCTTTCCTATCATGCTGCAGGCCATCCAGCGAGAAAAGCCTGAGAAGTACAGAAAACTGCAAGATGCCAGCAGATCAGCTGAGGCCCTGGTGGAACAGATGGTGAATGGTAATTACATGGGAGTTGATTTAGATAATCTTCTTAGGGATTTGATAAACACACAAGTTCATATTTATCACAAGAATTATATTAGCAAATACTGTCTAAATGGAACGGCATAGTAACATTGCCTTATATTTCTTTATTATTTCTGCATGTTAAAGCTGTTAATTAAAAAAGAGAAAAAAACTTACAACTTTAGTACCATGAAAAGAAATGTGTGTAAAACGTGCTCACAGTAATGAATGTATATTAGCAATCTGTTCGGCACAGAGACTTAAGTTGTAATCTTRTTTTCTGACAATGCTAAGCTTTTGAAGGTACATTAGCTTTTCTGAGTTATTTCAGAGAATGCTTTGAAGGTAGTACTCCGAACAGTTTTTAAAAAGTGCTTTCTAACCTTTATTATAATATACAATGTATATTTTGTAATATACATATTGCTGTAATACTTTGTATTATAGAAAAATATAAAATTTTACTGAGTTTTGGAAGAGATTTTTAGAATTTGGCTTTTCAAATATAATAAATGACAAATCTCATACAAACTTCGAAAAAGAAAATTAGTTGTAAGTTTCCATTTTTATCATTGATTTTTCCAAAAATTTAGTATTTTATCATGTCAATTTTTTGAACTTCTGGATACTTTTAAAGAAAAAAAAACTCAAAAGATAGATGGAAGTAAAATTGTGTGTTGTGTCATTGTTCTTTCTATTCAAGAATGTCTAGCTTTGCAATAAAATATTAAACATAGGCCCACATCTGTCATACTGAGACGCATACCAAAAAATGTGGTTGTTGAATGCACTTCAGAGTATATATTTTTAAGTTGTTATAATAAAGAACCAAGAATTTAAGTGCTAAGAATGAAATGCTTAGGCTTTCAGATACTAGCTAACCAAGCTAAACACAGTTGATGGAATCTGTAGAGTATCTTGCTTTTATATAAAGGTGTAACCTTTTGAATGTGGCCACCCCTGCATTCAGTGGATATTTAGGTACTGTAACATTCCTTTAATAACTGCTGCCAGGGTTCTCTTACCGGACTCAGTGAATAGTCTGAAAGGAGCTTGGTAAAATTTGCACTTTCTTTGAAACCATTTAGGCAGCACTTTCCATGACTGATCATGCACAAAATATCTGTAACTTTTTTGACATGCCCTCTGCCTGGGAGAATTGGTTGTGCAGGAGTATTTAAGGCCTTATTTCACAGCTGCGTGCTGACACATCAAGGCTGCTATTTGGGGCCAGACCTGTGTAGGACACATTTAACAGTGCCAGATGCAGACCTGCGTCTTAAGAGTTCTAGCTTCAGTTTCATTAGTTTTAATTAATACTTTCAAATGACCAATTTCTGTTTTAATTGCAGAACACACTAGCACAATATATTACTTTTTCAGTACCTCACTACCTGCCATGTCCAGTATCACGCAGATTAACATTTCCATCTTAAATATTCTTATGTGCTTTTAACTCAGGCTTCTCTTTTTATTTTCCTTTAGTCCAAGGATCCATGCTTACATATGTTGTGATCTTGATTGTGGATAGAAGATGTGTGTCTAAATTTTTTTGGTATTTCCCAAATTTTGCCTTTTTTTTAGGAAGCACATGTCTTCCAACTGGAATACGGGCACAGGGTAGGCTAGCTAAATCAGCATAACTACATCTGTTTTCTGTGAACTGCTGTAAACTCTAGATACCAGGCAATGTGTCATGGCAACATTGGTTGCAAGAATATTCTAGCAGRAATGACAGATTAGGGACAGCTTCTCTAGCCTTTAAGCCTAAAATGTTTATGGGGCTTTCGGGTCCTCCACAGCTGCAAAAGCCATTTCAAGAATAGTGTATTAAATGGTTAAAGGATGCAATAATCACCACGAGGCAAAAGTGGTAGCAAGTGGAATTAAAAAATTACCATTAGTTGAGGAGAACTGTAAGATGATTTTAACAAAAATATTGCCAATGCAGTATCTTTCTAGGTGTTTATCCAATTACACTTTGAAGATAGAAGAGGACTGCAGTGTTCAGCCTTTGAACTTTTAAGTTCAAGGAATATTCTGTTTATCTTTTCTTCTGGTTTGTTATGATCTTACGCCATTGCAAACAATGAAATTTTGTCTAAATTGTCATTGAAATAAAAAAATGTAAAAAAGTAGCTCAACATTAATCCTACATCTCAAACTATAATGAACTTTATATCTTCCACAGTAATTCAGATGAGTTTCTTTAGACTCCATATGGCTGTTGAAATTTGTTCGGGACATACAGTTTTAGTCTCTTTGTTATTTTTTGTTGATCTCTGTTGACTTTCTGATCTCACTAAGAATGAAAGGAAAGAGCACAGCACAGGAAAGTTTGCTTATTGAATCTCTAAAATAAAGTTCAACAGAGCAGACTGACTATACCTGCATACTTTCCTCTTCTAATGCTGGAACTCTTTCATAGAGCCAGGAGGAACAGGAATTAAAGTACATTTTTCTATCTGGGGGAGATACGCAGTTTAAAATGTAGTGAAGCGAAGATGTATTATAAAGTTATCTTGAACAAAAAGCCTTTTTAACCTTTTGCAATCAGAATTTACAAATGACAAATGATGTGCTCCCATCATTATTCTGTGTGGTATCTGCTTTAGGGAAACCATTCAGTGAAATAATTGATGAGTGTTGTGCACGTACAGTGTAAGCTGTAGTTAAAAGACTGCAGTGAGTAAACAGACTTAAGGTGTAGATCAGTTGTGACATCCAAGGTCAAGTGATAACAATTTTAACTGCATTATCATTCATTCTTTTTTACAGCGATTAGATCTGAACTGGTAATGATAAGACTCTTAAGATTTCAATTATGCTACCAATAAATCCTTGGCTTTACCTATAGGGTGTGCTTCCTCTGCCCACAGACAAGATTTTGAGTGTAAAAAATGAAAAGTACAAAAGGTGAAGAGATCTGGTGTGTTATCAGAGAGATGTTCAGAGTGATGCTGAATTTCATTGTTAGACCATTTGTATTTACTTGCTTTCATTTTTGCTGTGATGGGATCAAATTTTGGAGRAAAAAAGGCAATTTATATAGGGTCTCTTTTTTTGTTTATTGGCACAGAGGAAAATATTCTGCAGAAGTGTATTTGTATAGGACAGTATTCTTGTCTTACATAAATACTTCCAGCTATAGTCAGCAAACGGATTCTACTCTAGAAAGAGCTGTGATCTTAGACACTATTGCTATTCGTATGTTCATAAGTATGTGCCTGTTGGGATAGCACAGTAGGAAAAGCATTTCCCATCACAGCGGAAGTCACCGTTTCGTTTGGTGGAAGACTCTTTAGTCAAACAGTCATCTCCAGCATCGGCCCTGCTCTGCCTCTCCTTGCTCATGCTTTTAAAGAGGCACACAAAGTCTGATTATCACAATGAATGAAAGCTTACAGCTCCTCTTTTCCATTGTTTTTAACTAAAATAGAATAACAAATCTGCTTATGAAGCAGTGAAGCAGTTTGAGGGGGGWTGAGTGGACATTTGACTATTATAGTAGTTAGAATAAAATAGATAGGGCATCAAAATGGCTACTCAGAGACTTTGGATAGGCAGCATTAAAGTGAATACAGACAAATTTATGATAAAACACTTCATAATAAGTGCCGTTGTTCTAAGGAGGAAATTTATTATCTTATTTCATTGTGAGTTACCATTTCACGTACGATTATGAGCCAAAAGCTGTAAAAACACAGATAATATTACTTTATTCTATCATAGATCCATAGCAAATTATAAATGCACTTAATAAGGTATCCTTCATGTTAAGTGGCAATTCCAATGTACTTGCAAGTAAGGTGCTGCACAATTAAAAATACTCAAACAATTTGTTATGTGCAGTACACAAGGTAATAAAATTAATGGATGCACTTCAGATAATGATCTGTTTCCTCTGGGTACAATGTATTTATTCGCTGATTATAACAGGAGCTTTAAGAATATTAAACACGAAAAGATTGTGAGCCATTATTCCTAATATAATAATATTTTACTAGAAAATAGGTTTTAGTGTTCCTTCACCTGATTGTCAACTTTTGATGTTTCTTGCTGCCATGAGCAAAAGAGAGTAAGAGGACTGGTGTTAATGTCATGAATGAAAAATATTGGTTGATAAAGCTGCTAAGGATAATAAAGGAATCAATACTTGCTGTGAAAGTAAGTTTCAAATTCTTGATTTTCACCAATTTAATTATACCCTCATTGCATCAACTATCCAAATAGCAATTAATTTGTCATTTTAAATAAGAGAGGGGAGTAACTCATCAAAATAGGCCAAATGTGAAGATCTGGACAAGTTCCAGTTCTGGATTAGAATTTGAATCAATTGATATACCAGTTTAAATGGTATTGTGTACAAACATTATTTAAATGAAAGCCAGAGAAAAAAAAATAGTTAGTGTATATGGCTATATATCTATATGAGCAAGAAATGTCTTTTTGTTACCTCTCTGATTGTTTGGCTTAGACTTTTATAGAAAAATTTATAAAATGCAGGTAATCCATTATATTGCATTATTCTGAAAATGACATACAAACATTATATAGACAAATTTAGAGCTGTCTGTGAATTAAGACAGGTTTAAAGGTACATCCCATGGAGATTTTCAGATGAGCCTTCATTTTGCAAGGGTATTGTGTTGCCTAGTGGCAACAACTAGACACAGCTCTGCACCATTCCAGTCTTGTGTGTCCCACTTCTGTTAACGTGAGCAGCAAAAAGCATTTCTTTGTTGGTCTCTGCACTTCTGGAATCACATTTAGACTCAAAGTTTGGATATGAATTAAAGATATTTTCATATATTTAAATGTTACATTAAGATGAAAAGAGGAAGAGAAGGAAGAAAAGAGAACCAGAAGATTCTGAAACATAGTTCTCTCTGAATCCTTGAAAAGAAATATTAGAAGGAAACATATTACTATGTAAGGAGAATCCATGATTGCATCCTTCCCTTGGTAATCATAATCTTGTCTAAGGGTAGTTGGAGACTATGACAGCTGAAAAAGGAGGAAGGGAGGAGTAAATAAAATGGTCTTTTAACCTCTTCGCTACCAAACACGTAGGTAATATCTTCAAAAGTTCAAAGGTAATCATGAACTCAGCATCAATGATGTGTGCTTTCTGCTATGAATATACAGCTTTTTTATAGCCAGAATCTCAACTGGAAAAAAGCAATTAGTGAAATATAGCATAATTAAAAGCTTGTTGTCTACACATGCATTTATTCTTGCTGTTGGTGATATTCAGTATCTCTGTGGGTGGTCACCTTTGATGGTTTTTATTCAGACATGCTATGCCATTCAGCTTTATGATGCCTCTTTACATATTGCTATATTTTAAATAAACATTAAGCATTAAGAAAATGCAAATTTTATGCATTCCACATTTGCTGATTAAAAAAAAAAAAAAAAAGTAAGAAAAAAGACCAGACTACTGATGGATTTTACTGTTCAAGATGTGCCAAAACGTCCTTATGCTTTCTAAGCTTCATTTTATACCCTTGCTCAGCCATTAAACTGTGCCATCCAGTTTACGGAGTATAGTGTGTATATGTAGCTTCTGCAACCATAGCAATTGCCATTATATCTCAGTCGTGCTGGGCCTCCTATCTTTCTACATTTTTTGCTTGTACTTTGTGAAATCATGTACAATTTGCTTGGCTACGGTAATATCCGAGAAGCAGAACATATCTGGAGAACTGCTATCAGGTATTATGCAGTCTGCTTCCAAGTGAGCTGTTTCCAAGTGACACTGAATGAAGCAGCCCTGAGCTGAATCCACAATAGTATTTGCCAGAGAACTGTGGAGCTCCACAGTAGACGGTATGATCCCAGCCTATCCTTTAATATGATTTACCATATACTGTGCATTAGAGTCATTCTGTGGAAGTTTTAGTATAATTTCAGATCACTTTAATATTTTAAGGCATTTAGCTGTAGCTAGGAGACTATTTTCCAAGTTCTACTCTCAACATTTGCAGATGAACTTTCCTATTTTGTATGCCTGATAAAGAAATTTTGCAGCAGATTGAGAATACAGGATGCAAGCGTAATATAAACCATATCACAGGCATGCCAAAAATCATATAGAGAGGACTGAAGTCCTTTGTTTTATTTGCATCTAAACTTGGTTTTAAGAAACACCAAAAAAAAAAAACCCTGAATTTGATTATTTTGATAAGAACATAGCTTTTGTTTTACTAGTTAACTAGTACGTGAATCAGTGATGACGTTATTAAAAATGTGCTTAAACATACAGTAGTACTCACTTGATTGAGAAAATATTAATTTGGAAATCAGTATCAATCCTATTACTATACATATCATTACAAATCATGCCAGTAAAAAGATGTTAGGGTTTACATTTAAACTTTCCCCGAAAAATAAATTAGATGCTTATGTTAATATTATTTTGAACTTGACCTGAGTGCCAAATTTCTGAGAAATTATAACTGATGTTATTGTAAACTCTCTTAGTTTATCCTTGGTATGTATTGCCTGCCTCTCTTCACCCAGTATATAGAGCTCTTTTGCCTCTAATTAATTCTAGGTAACCTTCTTGTCTGTAATAACCAAGGTCACTTTTTCTTTATGAACCTTAATTTAATAATGAACAATAAATGGAAACAGGCAATCTATGTCAGACAAACCAGCCCCTGGCTGAAAATAGCCAAATTGTCACACAGTTTCTTAACTCCCAGGCTTGGCTGAATGTAAGGAGTGGAGGCTCAGGCACTCTCAGGCAGGGGACTGGCCTAGGAAAATCTGATCTGAGCAGTATGGTCATACTTCAGTGCCTATGATTATTTTCTAAAATAGCATTTAACTCTAAAGTTAAGAGTTGAATTATCAAAAACACCAAAATAACTGAGGAATGTAGTTCCCATTAATTTGAAATTAGTCTTTTTTATCTAGATCATTTGGACACTTAAAACCTCAACACTCCTTAGCATTAAAACCTAGCCGTAATCCAAACCGCGTTCAATGTCTAACTGTCAAGCATTTTCTTATTTTTACAGCAGTTTTAATTATATATTATATCTTAATTTTCTGCTTTATTGCCATTCTGTTACCTTAATGCACTTTATAATTCATTCCTATTCCAAAAAATGTTCCGTAACAGCAACTTAAAATACTCTTAAAATGTTGTCTCAACTAATACGAAACGTCTGTACGTTCAGGGCTGTTATTTGATGATAAATCATTATCTGAATTTATGAGCTCTCAGATACAGAAACTGAATTGTGAAATTATTTTCTTTTTCTTTGCCACTTAGTTACCTGAAAGAGTCAAACTTCTCTTCTCTTCTTTTAGAGGGCCTTAATGCTGACAATATCAGACAAGCCTCAGAGCAGCTCAAGAGTCGCTGGATTGAGTTCTGTCAGTTGCTGAGTGAAAGGCTGGCGTGGCTGGAGCACCAAAATAACATCATTGACTTCTACTCCCAGCTGCGGCAACTGGAGCAGACCGCAGTTACTGCAGAAAGCTGGCTGAAAGCACAACCCACACCAGCAACAGATCCTGCTGCAGTAAAAACACAATTGGAAAAGTGCAAGGTTAGAGATTTTGTTTAAGCTTTTTGTTACATTGTGCTTCATATGTGTCTCAACAGTTGGCTCCATCATGGCATACACTATTTCAATATAAAAGTGGAAGCTGACTTCTTATCTTGCTAAGATAAGTATTGACAATACATATTCCAGAAGCAAAACAATGGTCAAAGTAAAGAGGCAAGAGAACACTGTATGTGGATATTTAAAACTCAGCCCCAAATATTTAGTCACTTCAAGATATTTAGATGCCTAACGGTAGGGAATTGAGGACCTAAACAATTATTTTCTCCTGCAGGGCTATATTTCTTTGGTTCTTCCTTAGGTAACTCCTGCTTATCACCTCTATTGTAATGATCCAGACCTGAAAATTGTYTTTACAGTCAAGTCAAAAATCCTGCCATGTAGACCACTTTACATGTTACATATTTTGCGTTTAAAGGGTGGATTTTGTAGTCAAATGGAGGAATATTCTCCTATCATCATATGACAAAATCACAACAGTTGTACGAAACCAGTCGTATTGATTCACTCATTCTCCCTAAAAGYTTTCAGCTGTGTGCTGCACAACTGTAGAAGTTTGCTTGTCTTCCTTACCGTAGACAGCTCTGTGGAAATTGTGTCATGACAGTCACTCTTTCCCTTGTATCTTCCTTTTGAACTAACACATGCAGACTTTGAAGGGAGCATAAATACAATACTAGTTTTAAAAATCTGCTCAACCTCTGAGGAGGGGCATGTGAGATCATGTATGCATACACCTGCCTACAAGCTAATATTACTTGACAGCAATCTGATCTGAAATTTGGGATGTAATAATGAACTATAAACTGAATGACATACCTATAGAAGTTTGACTTCATGAAATCTCTAGTTCCCAAAGCTCTGAAACTGAAAAYAATGTTTGAACCTCAAATTTAGATTTACTCATGCTATTATTTCTGTTTTTATGAATTTCCAACATGGCTTCATTCCTGCAGGAATTCTCCATTTTCTTGTAGAAAGTTTCTGTTAGAGTCACTCTGCTACAAACTCTGCATTTGGCTTACCCAATGACAATATCTTTCCTCATTTCTTTTTACTTAGTAGTTGCAAGTGTGTCAGTGAATACAGGGTGTCCAGAAGGGATAATAGCACAACCTCAGTATGCAATGTATTTCTGTGAGACTACAGAAAATCAGTGTGCATCTCCACTTCTTTTCCACTTCATGCCGTTAWCCTGTATTTTATGTAGCAGAGATGGGTCTAGGATTATGGGAAATGTGGAGTTTTTGATCTTCCCAGCTCCACATGGATGGAAGGCTCCTCAGGCATGGAATTTGAATATACAATCTATCCTACTTTCTTTGAGCATTRCAATACTAAAATGATAATGCATACAAAAGTTACTTTAAAAACGTAAGAGCATCAGTAAAATGATTGAGAAATATGAGAAATACTGATTTGTGAGAAAAGATTAAAAATGCTGGTGGGATTTGCTTTTAGTTTTACTACTGTAGTCGCAAGAAAAACAACTCTGATGTRCATTGAAACACTAGTGATTTCATGGCAAAAAGTTCATGTGTAGGATGGCTTTATCTTGACTTTTTTCACTTGAACATGCAGGATGAAATCATCCGCTTATCAACCCTTCAGCCTCAAATTGAACGACTAAAGGCTCAAAGTCAGGCACTGAAAGAAAGAGAACAAGGGCCAATGTTTCTGGATGCTGACCTTGCTGCTTTTATCAACCATTTCAAACAAATACTAGCTGACATGCAAGCCAGAGAAAAGCAGCTACAAACCAGTAAGTGTTCATGGAAGAAGTCAATTTACCTGACTAACATGCGAAGAATAGATGTGTATGTTTTTCTTTCCTACTTTTGTGTTTAGTTTTATCATAGACAAATAGTACAACTTTGATGGGGTTTTTTGCAACTGAATTAGTCTTTCAGAAATTATCAGTATATCATTTATAATATATTAAATAATAGGGAAAAAAGGAAGATAAATTATTCAGAAGCAAAAGTTACAATCAGTATAGTCCTAGCATCAGGTCTTCCCTTGATAGGATATATATGTGGCCAAATTTAAAGATATCTCTTGGAAACGCAACGCAGTCGTTGTGGATTATAAGACAGAGCTGTCTCTACCTCTGTCATCAGAGAAGAGAGGAAGAGTTTAATTGCAGCAATGAAACTGCTGTAGACTTGTGTAGAACTGGAACTGAACTTCATGAAGCCTGTTAAAAATAGTGGTTACTTACTTYAGGCTGTCTAGTTTTTCATTATATGCTGAGCTGTTCCTTTGTTTCATGGATTTTATGACTGCTAGTTATAACATTATTTATTGTATTTGTGATAAAATGCATTTTTCAAAAGGGTGAAAATGCTATACCAAAAYTGAAAGTTGACTTTATTTCTGATTAAGATACCATATATCTTCAATCATGCTAGTGACTATTGTATACTTTATGTATTTAATTATGAAATTAAAAATAAAGTCACATAAAAACATAAATTAAAACTTTCTCCACAGTGAAGAAATTATTTTTCCCTTTAAACGAGTGGWATCTGTAAATGACTATACAGTTTTGAAATTGGACATAGTTCTAGCTCCTTCTAGTGGATCTTTATAGGATTCTTACAAAATTATTTCCTGGAGAGGTTTGAAATGATTCCATTTTAAATCTTTTTTTTTTTCATCTATGCTGTATTTTTATTGTGCTGCTGTAGTTATTTTACACATATACCCGCACACAAGCTGAACTGTAGACAATGAGTAAAAAGGAGGGAAAAGTTTATTCGTCACTCTAAAATTAGGCTAGACAACAGATAACATTTAAAAATTAATGCCCTCTTATTTGATCTGYTGAAATCATTTACCATTCTGCCAACAGGAAAATACTGTAAATTCTAGCTTCTTAATGTTTTCTCCTACATCTGATTTTGTAGAAGTACTTTTTCTGCTTCACTTAATTCTCCTACAGCAAAACCTTGTGAACTAAACTGTTGGCTAGTCCTGTAAGAGAGGTAGTGTTCATTGCCTGGATTGTAACTTCACAAACCAGAGGCTTTGGCTGAAGAGTTCCTGGCCGCTGCTGCTCATTCCCACTTCTGTGCTGCAATATGCACCCCCAGGCTGCTGTCCAGCCACATCAGTAGGTGTCTTGAGGAGGCAGCATTGGACAGGTGGGGCTGAATGTCCTAAATGCCTGGAGAAGAGAAGGCAGTATTTTGTGTAGCCTCCGCACCATTTCACTGTAGTCGCTCTTAGTTCATTTTACATGCTCTGAAAACCAAGGCTGGTCAGTTGATCTTATTTTATGCTG
This sequence comes from Rhea americana, assembly GCF_003343005.1. Lineage (NCBI taxonomy): Eukaryota > Metazoa > Chordata > Aves > Rheiformes > Rheidae > Rhea > Rhea americana. Next base: position 2,663,591 of record NW_028186745.1, read on the forward strand.
CTGCTTTGCATCTCAAGGAGCTTAGCTCAAGTGGTTCAGCTGGCAAGAGGAGATTGTTTTATTCCATACAGCACACACCTGTAGTGATATTTTATGTGAGCATATTATGTCAATTACATTGTATTTGTCTTCAGAATGTTACACGTAGTTTTATCGAGAGTGCTCATTTCCTGTTATAACTCTGCTATACGTAGGCACAGTTGTGCTTAGGATACTGCGTTAGGTATCATCCTCCCTCAGGAAGGCTTCGAGAATCAAGAAATGTAAAAGTAAAAGCTGAAGCTCAAAAAAATCAGCTACATTTGAATTTCTTGTACTGACTTCAGTGACTGTGTTTCTTCTGTTTAAACTAGACAGAAAAAAAGGCCATACCCCATGTCTTTATTCTAGCCTTAGTTTAACAGAAACTCCTGGTGTTCTACATTTTAGAGATTTCCATCTCTTTTGCATAATTTCTTTGCAATTAATTTTTTCTTTTCCATATAGAGGAGAATTTTTTAAAAGATTGAATCGTGTTTTGTAGATTAGTTGTAGTATTTGTTCCTTTCCTCTTCTCTATGCTGTATATCCTAAATGTGCTAGTGAGATTTTTGAGTCATCATACTTATTTTTTTTTATGTTCCATTGTTTCAGTATCTTTTTTTTTAGTGGATAAGTTTATTTAGACATATTGTTTTAGTTTGTCTCAGAGGGATTTTTTTTCTCCCCAAATAATTTTCCTCTAATCCTAGGAGATTGCCCTCCTCATATTTTTGTTGATTTTTTTTTTTTAGGTTCATGAGTGCTTAGTAGCTTTTTTATTCTGTCCAGTAGATTTCTTAATAAAATATTGGAGGTGAATTCAGGTTTTCTCAAATGTTTTTCCCAATCATTTGATTAGCATTTTGTGTTATGAAAACTTCAAAATCTGTTGTGTTTGGATTTTTCACTGTTTTGCAGTGTTGTTTGTGAAAGAAATACATATAAAATATGAGGAAATAGGAACCCATTTTCTGACTTCATAGAGTGTCAGTGTGTGCACAGCTAACTGATGCTTTTGAAGATGATGTAGTTGTCACTCCAGCTCCCTAACACACTTAGAGTCATTTCTTGACTACTGGGACATAGAAAAAAAATAGAGGTCAGACAGCGCTTCAAAATATTTAGTAGTATACACAAGGGAGCAAGGGAGCGTAAGGGGCAATCATGGGAATAATTTGAATATGAATAATGTGGTTTCCCAAGGTGCTGCAATTGCCTTGGTGAAGAATGAGAGGTTGAACTTTATATCTAATRGTCTTGAAAGGAACTGCTGCTGTGTCAGAGAGGTTGCTCGGGGGCAGTCTGCTGAGCCTCCCATTCCCTCTTCCCTCTCGTCAGAGGGAGAGCTGAGAGCGTCAGGTAGGTTCAGTCCTGGTGCAGACCGTGTCCCAGGAAGCTGCCGATTCAGTCCAAGATGTGTCCTGCTCTGGGGCTGCGCCGAGCTCTACAAAGGCGTTTCTGCTGTTCGGGCTGGCCGCAGTGAACTGTTATCCAGCTGTAGTCTTGAGTGTGAAGCCTTCATGTCTTCTCAGTTTGACAAGACTGTTCTCAAGAGGGCTTCTCGGGGCAGGGAGATCATTAGCTCTTTAGAAAATAGCTGAAAAAAGTACAAACTAGCTTTTGTGGCAGGCAAAATTAAGAATACAGAGTGGAAGTGGCAAAGGTCAAGTCATATTTATAGATATTTTTCTCTGCTTAATGAATTCAGTAGACATGCTYTGTGCTTTCCTTTCAAATTTGGATTCTACATTGGCAGGATCAGTAATTCCCAAAGGAGAAGTTGGTATTGTTATTATTAATAATGAACCATTAATCTGCATTCAAATGATGTTTCTCCTATTTATTTCAAGAATGGACTGTACAAGGTTTTTGTCTTCTATGTCATGTGAAGATTATTTAGACTTTTTTGTGTACCCAGCCCATCTTTATTGCTATTTTGCAGGTCACCACTTTCCTCCCTAGTCAGCTAATACAGTGTCTTAAACAAGGCTGCTTTCCATAGAGTTCACACCACTCAGTCTTGGAGTAACTTTATAACAAACCACAGCAACCATAATAGTTTGATGACCATTTGGAGTTTTAGATTATAATTTTTCTTAATCTTTGTTTAAAGTTTGAACTGCTAACTTATTKTGATGCTCTAAGTGTCTTAGAGATGAGATATAAATGACAGTGAAATTTTTGTGGTATGTGCATCAATTTTATTCTGATCGTTGTGTAGTTGAGAAAGAAAAAATTAAAGCATGTGCATTGTAATTGTCATAACTGCAAATTATTCTTAAGACCTTAGCAGAGCTGAACTATGGTTTAATAATAATAACAATAATTTCTGTTTTGTTCTGAGGGATAAGTTTGGTTGCTTAGATTTCTTTTAATCTGCCTTTCAAGATGATATCTGAGCTACACATGAGAAAATTGTATTTTAGTAAGTAATATACAAATAATTTCATTTTTCTATTGCATATATTTCATCAGGTAATCGTTTTCCTTAAAAAAAAAAAACTGTGAAATTAACCTGTATTAGATARCATACCCTGCTCTGTAGGTCACTTACCCTTCCTCCTCCATGACATGTTTGTAAGTGTGAAAATTAAAATCACCTACAAAATTTTGCATCTTAAGAGAAATATGTATTGTTACATTGCATCTTGTGAACTGGAGAAGACTTTTCTTTACAATTTCTTTTAAGAGGTGAATGAATGAGAATTAAAGTTGTTAAAGCACTTGCAGAACATCATTGATAATGTATCATGTAAGACTCTTAAAAGTTTCCACTTTGGTAGTTTATGGTGAAAAAGAAGGGAATCACAGCTTTTGTGAAGCCATCAATATAGGAAAACAGCAAAAGTGCCTCCCAAGTGCTGGACTTTGATGAATAGCTTTAAAGATATGTATTACAAAACAAGTGAAATCAAAAGTTTTAGGGAAAACTACACATAGTTTTAAACAGTTACAGCTGCTATTGAAGATATTTTTACTGGAAATATATGTGCAATTCAATCTAGATCATTCCTTTCAGAGAATGACTCTGCTGAAATGATTCCGTAGATTATATTTATTGCCTTTCTTCTCATTTCACAATGACCTGATGAATAGTGGGATTTGTCCTGGCTGTAGGAGATGCACATGGCAGACTATCCACTGTGATTTGATAGTTGTTGAGATAATTATATTCTCATCTCATTCCTGGTTTGGAAAAGAATTTTAACTGGGAAGTCTGATGACAAAAAGGGAAGCTAGGCAGAAGAATGAAGAAAYATATTCTGCTTATAGGCAGAACTAGTCTCAAATGTTTAAATATTTCAGTTTACTAAAACCAAGTAATAACCAAATAATTATCTGCACACATGATTTCCAAATCTAAATGGTCTCTGTCTTAAATAAATAAGCCACTGTAAATATGTTTGCCTGCAGCTTCCAAGGGTTTTGTTTGTCCCACTAGAATGCTTTCCCTAAGAGTGGAATAGAATTGAACTTTATTCTGATATTTCACATTAACGTATTTGTTTTTTTTTCCCTCAGTGATACTTTGTCATGAGCACAGTGGCACTCTAGCTTGGGCTGTGGACATGCTGTAGCTCTCTATCAATTCAGTTCCTCATATAATATAGCAGGATCCATATAATACACTCTACTTCTCATGTCAACTTCYATCCAGAAACATCAGTATCATCTGCCAATGCTTGTAAAAATAAGCATGGCTGTATGTGTTTGTATGTTATGAGCATGGGGATTTTAGAGGTTCRTATTGGCTACAGAGAGATCCTAAACGTGTTAATTTTTAGCCAGCTAAACTTACTTAACTAAGCTTAACTAAGATGAATCCCACTGTAAAAGTTTGAATGACTTCTAGTCGTTGGTATCATGAGTTGCAAAAATAATACAGGCACTTCTCAAATTTCATCCAAAAATATGTTCATGGTTGTGAATGAAAAAGCTGATATATTGTCTATCATAAAAAAAAWATCTAGCTCAGAAAAAGGCATTGAGAACTAGTATTTCGTTACTAGTAATCTGGAAAAATGAAGTGGAAAAGTTATCGTTTCACTGAATTTAAAATTGCTTTGGGAATGAAATACTTAATAATCAAATTGGAAAGCCACAAACTAATTTAAATTAATATCTCTGATCCCACTTCAATCCTTATTTAGTCTTGTGAGCAGTAGAGAACATATTAGTTAAAAACAGAGAAAATGCTCGTTACGTTTCTTTTTGTTCTTAAATTATTATTACTGGCAAACTATGGGCGTAAGAGTTTTAGGCAGTTTTGTGGAGCTTACTGTTAACAGCGAATCCCGTGCGTTTTTTATCTGTTTTGAGATACTCTTCAGTATTACTGAGAATATCTGTTCTTTTATACAGCTGCTTGAAGTTGTACACTAGTCCTAAGATTTATTATTCATTTAAAAGAAAATTATTACTTATAAAAATCAAAGGTTACATCAGAATACTGCACTCCATTTCATATTTTTTAAATAAAATCAGATTAAGAACGGTATACTCCTTTATCATATTTAAGCTGTTAAAAATAATATCTCCATTCATTTGGGGTGATATGTTTAAATGCATGTTTTATTCTAATGGTGGAATTGTTTGGATTAAATGAGTTACAGACAATAYGAATGTAGCTAAGAAAATAACAAAATTTTAAGTGCTATTTTGATAGACTTGCTGATAAGAATGATGATGAGATGAAAATGCCTGTATTCTGTGTTTCCAATAATTTATCTTATTATTGCTTTCTGGGTGAAGAATATATATCACAAGGGAAGAAATTCTTGTTCTTCATGGTAGCAAATSCTGTCTCTTGTAACTCCTCAGAGCTCTGTCATCGGTTAGGTTAAYCAGATATTGAAAGGGAGAAAGTCCACCTTAGACTGTGCATGTTCCACAGGAGAGAATTTAAATRGATCCGAATTTTAGTATGTTGGTCCTGCAGAAAATACAGCTTTTTCAAGTACCATTCAGTTGTGCAACTAAAAAAAATAAGTTAAAATTGGAAGTACATTCTACCAAGCACTGCTTTATGAATATGTAAGCAAGCTAGCGCTTAAATATTTTGCTAACTGTGTTTTATAAAACTGCTTTTTGGACATCATTTGGATATCATTTTTTTCAATGCAGTTTTTCTGAAACATCAGAGACTTATATGGGAGACACAGATAGGTGTTACATATTTTTTGAGTTTTTACATTTCCTTATTGTGTTGGGAAATGTTTCATTTCCAACTAGCTGTTATTTGTCTTTATGTTTGTCAGTGACTAGAGAGGAAACGATTGTTGAGGGCAGAGGGAGCAACTCTGCTAATGAGTTGCTCATGTCAGCACCAGATGTTGTCTATTTAAAGCAGCTGTAATGTTGGTCTAATGAGCACAGTTCAATAAAATTCAGCTTTAATGTAGAAGAGAGATCCATCTTCTAAGCTTTTAACAGATGTCCTAAACAGAACATTTTACTTGAACAGAAACATTAAACACACAAACATGGGCCATAAAAGGGAATGCTGTTTCCTACTGCAGTTTTGAAATWGGATTTTAAGTTAAATGCAATGGTTTGTCTGTTGATTGTCTTGACCATAGAAGTTGTAATGTCATCTTGGGTCTAGAGAGCAAAATGATGCACAACCATAAAATGACAGAAATATCACAAATGTTTTGAAAGTTTTCTACTTCTATATTTCTTTGAAAAATCTGGAAATGACATACTGTACCTGTTGCAATCTGTTGCAAAATAGCTATTGACTTCAGTAACTCTAGGTCTTTTATCAAAAGTCTTCCAATATTATTGACAGCAAAACAAATAATGAGGTGAAAAAGGATTTAATTTCTTTCCCTTTTTTTCCCATTGAATGTAGTTTTTGACAGTTTGCCTCCTGCACACTATAAAGAGACAATGAATACTATAGTTTTGTGGATTCAGCAGTCAGAAACTAAGCTCTCCATACCTCAGGTTACCGTCACTGAATACGAAATCATGGAGCAGAGACTCGGGGAGCTCAAGGTGAGTGTTCAGACTCTGTGAAAGAAAATCCCAAATAAAGTGTATTGAGGAATAGCACCCTGGCTGGTCTAAGTCATGAGTCTATTGAAGCCTATGGATCTTGGATACTTTAGCCAAGGGCTTCAGGAGACAGTGAAWACTTATTTATATTGATTCCTGAAAGTTAAAGCATCAAAAATGTCCTTCTCTCTTGAAACCAATCTTCTAAGATATTGAACATGTAAAGAAAAAACCTTTGTTCATTCTCATGATATATGAAATATTCCTTTGAAGATAGATCTAGCAGTTAAGTATAGATTTATACACTAGTTATATTCTCACTCAAACTAAAAAATTCTACTTGTATGAGAAAAAGAATTCTAAATTGCTCAGTAGAATTTGTCATTGGATACTTTAGCAAAGGTGACATTTATGGTGTTCAGTCCTTTCTTCAGCAGTCTCACCTGTATTTGTGAAGTTTGGTCAGAACTGCACAGTACCTAAATTAGAATATTATATGGTTCTTATGTCATAGGCTCTACAAAGTTCTCTCCAAGAGCAGCAGAAGGGCCTGAACTATCTCAGCACAACCGTGGAAGAGATGTCCAGGAAAGCCCCTGCRGACGTCAGCCAGAAATATCAGTTGGAAATTGAGGGCATCCTTGGCCGCTGGAAGAAATTGTCAGCACAGCTGGTGGATCAGTGCCAGAAGCTGGAGGAGCTTATGACTAAACTCCAGCGATTCCAGGTTAACAAAGATTTTTCACCACAAACGACTGTCTGGTTGCTTGTGGCCATAGTAATGAGCACAGCATACATTTATATGCAGCAAGAGAAGAGCCACAGACTGAAATCTCAAAGCAGCACACAAATACGAGATTTCTGCCTACAAGGCRGGCTTAAATCAGGAAAAAAGTGTATTAAGATGGTCCCTTCATTCGAATGGATCCAAGATTTTAGTTCAAATTCTGATTTTGTGGCTATTTCTACTCATGTTTTTGCAAATGCCAAAATTTATCTTTGATTTCAGTGAAATTGGTATTAGTATTTCTATACTTATTTTTTCAGTAGATTCAGCCAAAGTATTTTTACTGTGTTGGCTTTAATGGATTCATTTACATAATTAAGGTCATTTGTAACATGATAGTATCTTAGCAGCAGTTGCAACAAACCAGAAGTGTACAGGTATATCGGAAGTGTACAGGTGTATCGGAAGGGTACAGGCATTGGAATGTTACACTGTTTCTCTCATTGCGAAGATCTTCTGTTTAGACTAATTCGTAGATCACATGTATCAATGTTACACAAGTAAATGATGACAGTGTATAGGGAATGTCTATCGCTTAGATGTTCTGAGGCTTGTAATGTGCCCATTTTTAACATATTCCTATTCTATTTCTGTGTARTTTCAAGGGAGAAGTTGTAGGTGATTTCAGATTATCTAACTATGAAAATGTAGAAATATTTTAACTTTCTTCCTCTCTTCCCTCACATGCAAATGAACACTAACATACTGATAGTGGATATGACCAAGAAAATTCTGAAGGTTGAAGTTCTGCAGCCATACTCAAAACTGTTTTCTCAAAGTATATTTCTCCACCGTATTGTTTCTCTCTTTTTCTATTTCTTTTATTTACAGTATTTCAGTCCTGGGCCTTGGTTTGCTTGTAGGAGAATATGATACATCATTAGTTTCATGTTATGAAATAGAGCACAATAGAACAAGAGCCATAATTGTTACTTACAGTTTACCATTTTCAGAGAGACCTGGACAGGCTGGAGAGTTGAGCAGAGACATACTGTTGTGTCACTAATAAACTAATGAATTAATGTATTCAAGTAAAGATTTTAAAACTGCATCATGAGAAATGATTCTGAACTATTTTTACTCAGTGATAATTGAATGAACTGTTGAAACTTCAGAATTTTGATAATTGCCATTCTGAACTATACAGATAATTTTATGTAATATTTTATTAATTCAATTCATTTTCCACAGTAGCTTGTTGTTATTAAATACATCACCCACATTATACAAATGTTTCTTTGGTTATCTACCTTGTAATAGTTGTTAAAGCATTTTTGAACATACTTAGGATGCATCTGTATTCTAATCAAACGTGTCTTTTCTGTAATTTAATTCAACGTTTTTCTGTTTATAATATCTATATATACTTCATTCCTGGTGAAAATACTATTTGATGAGCAAATGCATTATAATTTGCTTTTGAATAGAATTTTAGCAATTTTTCATTTTTATTTTGGCAYGTGCATCTAGGTGTATGCTTTAAGTGACATTTTAAGGTAATTTTAAGTGACTTCTTTAAAGGACAGTCTAAGCTTTTCATTGACTATAAGATTAGATAAAAGCTTTCATCTGCAAGACTGAGGAAAGCTGGAAATGGTTCTGYTGACAGGCCATCAAATCTCATTCCACTTTTTACGGTCTTAAGACTATCCATGTAATGTTGCCTTAGACTAGTAGGGTTGCTTATTTGCAAGGATTTGATATTTATCTTTTTTTTCTTTTAATTGCAAGGGTTAATTAAAGAATATGGGAAGAAAATTACTGATTACGGAGAGTCTTGTGCTAGAGACAATAACTGAGGATCAGTCTCTCAAAATCTATTTTCAGCTCTCTCAATGAGTCATTATATGATTTGAGTTTCCCAAGTGAATCTGTTTCAGTTACTGTAGCACTACTTTTTTATTTTGAGTGGTGACGGAGCTTTTCTGTATCTGTATCTTCATTCTTTTCTGTTGTATTCTGGCAGAGATATAGGCAATGAAACATGCAACTTCCAAAATGAGCCTGAAAATTAAATTGAAGTCATGAGGCTTTGTTCATAAGGCTGAATTAATTGCTAAGTGATCTGAAGCCATACAAGAAAATAGTAAACACACATGCACRCATATAGCATCTGAACACAATATTTTGAAGGTATAAACATGTGAGGAGGAAAGTTGCCCATTCCTAGACATATAGAACTTGGGCAAAAATGATCAGAGTGCAGGCTAAAGAGTGAATGACAGTCCCAGATAAAATTGGATTTTCTGTTTGCYGTGTTTGTATTTTCAGAGTATTTTCAGACAGTTCAATAAGCCTGGAATTACATTGCAATGAATTTAAGTCATAGTGCCAGGATGAATTATGCTATCACCAGTCAGTTTCTGTGTGATGCAATAAAATGTCTTTTTAATAAACAGAATGACACTAAAACATTGAAAAAGTGGATGGCTGAAGTGGATGTTTTTCTGAAAGAAGAGTGGCCTGCCCTTGGTGATTCAGAAGCACTGGAAAAGCAGCTTGAACAGTGTACAGTGAGTGTTACCTGCCTGCTTGATGATTATTTGTTTCTTCAGTATGTTGTTGGTATATATAACAATGACACAAATGATCACTGGTCCTAAAAATAGATTTATGTTGTAAGGAGTTTTCCTTCTGCAATGTGCTAGAGCCTCTTTCATTTCCTAGGTTTGAAGGAAAGTTCTATAAAAACTGGTAGACCTGAAAACAGAGAGAAGGCGTACTGTGACTGTATCATTTTGTATTTATAGCAGAAGGAAAACAATAACAAGAGAGTACTTGCTGCAAATAATAAGTTAGTAGCCTCTGGAAACTTAGGATATGTGTTTATTTAGTTTATTGAGTTTACAAACACTCCATGTGTATTTATTATATGCTATGCAATCTGTGCCAGGAGGTCTTTTTTCTGCATCTATTATTCACACATGATTTACTGGCTCTTCTAACTGTACCAAAAGAACTTGCAGGTATTGTGAATTATACCCATTTTTCTCACTAAACTTACAAGTTCCAAGATTTTCTCCCAGCAGAGTTTTAAAGCATCATGAAGTATTGATATTTCTATCACAAGGTTTACAAATTCTTCTGCCTGTCCCAACAGACTGTGTAAGTGCAGTGAATCTTATAACCCATAATCGTCCATGGCTATATGTTTAAAGGGATTTACAAGTTCTGTAAATGTTCTGGCAGGAGGTGTAATTATTATGAATCATATATATTGGCTTTACAGGATGATGAGCTCCTCAGAGTTTCTTCTCTGTGTTTATATTACCCCTTACTTAAATAAAAATGAACATTAATTATAGAAGTCTTATCTTTTACACAGTAGTAAATTACATGCAACTTCTTTCGAATCTGTCACCTAAATTTATAAACTATTCATACAAATATTACCCGCTGTTGTCAGATACATAATAAAGTTAACAAAGTCATCATCACTATCTATGTGTTTACATTTCCAGCCTGTTCTATGGTGTAAGAAGCTCAGGTAACGTCAGAACCACTACAGAGGCCTTAAGAAATAAGATTAGAGGTGGCTTAAGTCCTAGTGCAAGTTGGAACTACCCCAGAGTTTAAATAATATTCAACCACCTGCTTATGTTTCTTACAGCCAAATTCTAATAACGAGAAATAACCTGAGAATGTCACCRTTCAGATCAGTTTAAGGATGCTATGAGGTCAGTTTCCACCCTTAGAGTAATGTCAGGATAGTTAAGTGAAATGGCTTCCAAATAATTTTCATGGGATGTTCCTTCAAAAATATGAGAAAAACATTTATTCAATACTGTAATACCATTTAAAACTTTATAGGCTATATTTTGCAAATAAACTTTATCTTATATAGAATAGCTTATCATAGCAGAGTTGCTCATTCCTTTCTTGTGTTCATCTTCATAGTAAAGTGTTAGTTGTGCTCGTATATCTAGAGATCTGGACCAAGCGCATATCAGTATCTTGTGTAGACACATTTTTACAGGAATGATATATCTGAAATACTTTATATGACTACTACTTTCCTAATCTTCTGTGATTCCTTTAGGCTTTAGTAAATGATATCCAGACAATCCAGCCCAGTTTGAACAGTGTTAATGAGGCTGGGAAGAAAATGAAGAGTGAAGCAGAACCAGAATTTGCCTCCAGAATAGAGACMGAACTAAAGGAACTCAATCTTCAGTGGGAACATATTTGCCAACAGGTATCAAGTCTCTTGCTGTGACTGGTTCTTTTTCAGTGAATATGTTGTTTTCTCATTGGCAGAATCTCTTCTTCTGTGCATATCCAGTAGATATGAAACAGAATCTAGACCTACTGCATCTTACTCACATGTCATTACACTAGATGAAAATTCACAAGACATTAAAACAGCAAAGCATTCAGAGTTCAATAACCTGGAATTACAAATATGTGCACATATGCATTTAAGTATATTACAATCTCCAGCAGCCACACAAATTTGTGGGAAAAAGGCATAATTGGAAAGGACAGTTGTTTTATTTTAATTATGGCCATTTTTAATAAATAATTTTTGCAGATTAAGGGAGCTGGAAATTACTATTACTATTAGGATTCCCATTCTTTATAATTCATAATCACAGTTTAAAGGAAATTTCTTTCAGGATGTACTACTTTTACTTTTATCTACTTGCTCATTCTGTTGTCTACATTTTCTTTTTTTTAACATATATTTACATAATACTATAATCATTCCCTTTCAATTTAGTTTAATGTTTTCTGAAATTATTATTCTTTTATTAATAAACAACCAGAAATCTTTAAAAACATCTTTATATATACTTTGAGACTGACCACTCAGGATCAGCTTCTCTAACCCACATAAAATTTTTGGAAAAGCTGTGGAACATTTTATATAGATAAAAACAAAGAAAATACAAGATGATGATTAATGCTTTACTTTAGATGTATGAAGTGTCTCAAGTTTTAAAACAATTCTCTGGCCTACTATTGCTTCTTRCTGCTCATCACCATTTATGTTCTCATTCACAGTGTTACATATGTCTTTTAAACAAAATAACAAGATTTCTGATAACTTTGGAATTTTTTCTATGAAATAACTAATCTCATCTCAGCTGAAAAACCAAACATAGAAAGAAAAAGTCTATATTTACTAAATTTAAACTAGGAAACTGGGGGAAAAAAAAGAAAGAAAGAAAGAAAAAAAGAACACCTCCACGGCGGATTTTGGATTTAGTAGCTCTTTGTAGATTTTTCTTCCATTAATTTGGCTCCAAACAGTCCAATGTTTACCTTTGTGAAATACAGCGCAACTACAATATACATGATMATTTTTCACATAGTATTATATAATGGTCTTAGCACTGATACCATGTAACAGATCTTTGATGATCTTTCATTWCAAAGTGCCATGTGCTAAAGAAACACAGGGTATGTTACAAAGGTGTCCCACTCCAGCAGAAGTAGTGTTAACTCCAGACTCAATAGCCAGAAATAGTGCTGTGCTTGAGCTAAGGAGTCATACAGAGAAATGTAAGGGCTTCAGTTGTTTTGAAGTAAGAGATGAAACCTTTTAAAAGCCAGAATTTGGAAGATATGCAGTACCCATTTTATAGATAAAGTTGAAGCTGGTATCATATGAATTACTTCACATGTACAGAATAACTTCCTTATTTTTTTCTGGTAGACATAGATATAGAAAAAAATATCTTTGAAATCTGCAAGACATTTTATGGACCCAGTTGTGTAGTCTTTTCTCTTTAACTAATCTGAAGTTTTTAATTGCTTGTTTTTGTAGGATTAATACCACAGATATCTTTGCACTTTTTTTCACAGAAATTTAAAGTAAAGTCTTGTGAATTTTGTGAAAGGTAAAGTTCAAATAAGTTCCTGTCTTTTACTATTTCATTCTGACTTCTCAGATAATCTTCCTATAATAGTTCTACCCAATATACTGTTGAAATTATTGCTTCTCAATAGCCATTTCTAACACAACTTCTTCAGTAATAACTTAAAACACAAAAGAAGGAGTAAAAATAAAACTCAAATTGGTCTGTAYGGGTTTCTTGAAAGGATTTGGAAGAATCGATGTGGATTAATATTTATTTAGTTAATACGATTATGAGCCTTGTGAACACTAACGAGTCTTCAGGTACTCTTTCCAGATGATGGAAGATTATCCTCTCATCTGGTACTGATACTGAGGAAGAAGCAGTTTTCTGGGGCCACATATGATTCTGCTTTTGCACTTATCGGACATCAATTTTGTGTTATTACTCTGTTTTGTTGTGTAGAACAGCATTTATGTAAGATTTGTAGTTTCCTCTTTACAGTGTTGATGATCTTTGCTACTTTTRTATTTAACAACCAGTCCTCAAGGACAGGTAACCAAACCAAAACCAGTCAAAAACTAAGACCAAGTACTAAGATGCRGTTCCTCTTAAAGATACTAATAACRTTTACATAAGTAGCAGTGCAGTAGAAGATATTTGAGTGATCAGTTCTGCATATCCAATTCTGACATATGGCACCAGTACAAATATTTGTTTTTGTTGCAAACTTCTATGYATCATCTATCTAAAGATAACTTGACTATTGCTGTCAATTATGGACAATTCTGATAGACTGATACAGAATACTGTGTACACTGATTGGCAAAAGATCTAATGAAAAGGCTTTTTTCCCTTCAAGGTATATAGTTTCCTCCAATAGAAGGTTCCTTTTTTACTTACTTTTCTTTAGGGTATACACCTTTCTGAGACCTTAAGGCACAGCTTCATCAGCAGAACTAATTATACAAATTGTCTATATTATTCTCTAACAGGTTATTCTTGAACTGGTTAATAAGTCTTCTATGTTTATAGCTCAGGRGTCTGTTGTTTCATTACTGAGTGTACTTGCAAAGGTTTTGCTATTATTCATTTTACATCTTTTAGAAGGATGATGTTTTCTCAGCTGTGTTTTCTAACAACCTCAAAACATGATATAGAGGCTTGTTCTAGAGCCTTTGAAAAGTGGTTCTGCATAGCAATGACTCACTAAAAGACTATATAAGTATACACGTATTTAATACTTTCTCCACTACTTATTATTACTATCTATCTAATTACTTGTAATTAATATCTAATTACRGCAATGTTATTCATATAGGTTTGATTTTTTTTCCTTTTCCGGCTAAAAGACCTTCAGGTTGATGCAGTAGGCTCTTGCTTCACATACTGTTTTCTTTCTTTCTGAAAGGCATATGCTAAGAAGGCAGCATTAAAAGGTGGTTTGGATAARACTGTGAGTCTCAGAAAGGATTTGTCAGAGATGCATGAATGGATAACACAAGCTGAGGAAGAATATCTGGAAAGAGATTTTGAGTATAAAACACCTGAAGAATTGCAGAAAGCCGTTGAGGAACTGAAGGTAAAAGACAAACTAACTTCTTGAACTATGTTTAAAACTCTTTTTGAATCTTCCATTCTAAAGAARGAATCTACTCTTCCATTTTAAAAAGGTACCTTTCGGTAACTTCTCAGTAAACCTGAAATTTAAAGCAATAGGCAGGTTCAAGTAATTTCTATCTGGAGTACACTGGAACACCTTTGAACCTTCACAGCACTTCTTTGCTTGCTTTTTTTTTTCGTGTTTTTTTTTCTTTTTCCCCTCTTTGCTTTATTGCAGCTTTGACATCCATTTATGTAAGAAATAATTCCCAAGAATCAACTGTTAGCAGCTGTTAACTGACAGTTTATTACTTAAAGATAACCCAGAGTGAAATCRGTTGATATTTTATCTTTATATTAAAGAGATAAAGAGAGAGAGAGAATGATTTAGGCATGGTAGTATGTACTAAATATGTATGATTTATAATTATGGTACTTGAATATGGCAATAGCATCTTCCCTCTCAAGTAAGCAATGTTTCTTTCGTATGAGAGGAGCATGGCCTTCGCTCAGAAGAACTAGTTTGTGCTTAAATATACTCTTGCTCAGCCACTGGGTGTGGGGTTGGTTTTTGTTTTATAGGTGAATTCTTTGGCAGGCGGTCAGYTTATATGACCTTAACTTTCTGTCCAACCATTTGTTTGCAAATGCCCCACTATCCAGAGGGTTTTATCAGTTTTGGGGAGCAGCTGACCCTGCAATTGATTACTTCTTTCTAAACTTACAGAAATGACTTGGTGCCAGTTCTATGCAATATATAGAATGAAATAGAACAAGCTGGGATCATAAATGAGACAATATGATATTAAAAATGAATATTTGCTGAAGAAATGCAGTTATTGTTCAGGAATCAAACAACAAACTCAAATTTGTACCTTACACTGCATAAAAAGTAGGTGAAGTGTATAGTTTTAGACATAATCTCCATTAAGGATTTCCAAGTGAAACTTCTGTACTTCCAGCTTAAAGTACAGGATGTTAAACTAGAACACCTGGACCTCTGCAGATAACCAAGCACATTTGTCGTSCATCCCTAGGCCTGCTCCTGGTGATCCTTTCCCTGAAGGCTTGCAGCCTCCTCTCCTGTCACACAACAGGCAAAAATTGGACCAGAAATTTTGTTCATTCTGTGGCCAATTTCTTCCCACAGCCAGGAAAGARGATAGTCATGGACAAGCTGGCAAGCTGTCTCCTGCAACGACAGCCTAATCCCAGTCACATATGTTCTGGTTTGTGGAAGTTTGTGGAAGGAGGTGGCAGGGAGCAAGGTTTTGTTTTAATGCATTTGGGCCAGGAGTTCGCATCTCAAATTTCTGTCAAATCCGGTACACACTTAAGACACTAGAGATCTCAGTGTTGTATTTTCAATAGTTACAGCTTGTTACACTGTTACAGATATACACACTGTCCCACTGTAAGCAGCCAGAAGAAACAATACTAGATATGAAAATCTTGTACCTTATTAATGCAATGGCATAACTAAGGAGAGCAGCAAAAGGTGGAGGAAGTTGGAAACTGGATTTGGATAGGAACTGAAAATGAATTTCTCCATTTGTGAAAGATCTCTGCTGTGAATAAGKTATTATAGAAGATGTATTAGGAGCACTTTCTTGACAAAAATCACTGAAATATTTTAGTTTTCTGAGAGCTCCAGAAAAGTAAATAGTTGTAAAAGAGTCTTAAACTATATATAGTATCATGTGTTATCTCCAAAATGAAAAGGGCAGAGGAAAAGTGTTATTGATCCATTCAAGATTACATCAGAAGAGATGGGAGTTAACTGACTCCTGTTTTTTTCCTGGTAGAGTAGAAACCAGATATAGTTATTTGAAATCTKCTTCCTTCTCAAACCAAAACTACAACTTCTTTTTTTGCAGAGAGCAAAGGAGGAGGCCATACAGAARGAAGTGAAAGTGAAGCTTATTACTGATTCTGTGAATAATTTTATAGCAAAGGCTCCACCTGCAGCTCATCAGGCTTTGAAAAATGAGCTTGATGTTCTAATTACCAACTACCAGCGACTCTGCAGCAGGCTGAATGGAAAGTGCAAAACTTTGGAGGTTGGTTATTTTGTCAGTCATATTTATAGCCATTCTAACTGCAGAAATAAGTTTAAAAAAGGCAGTAAAGATCATTAGTAGCTGAAGGCTATCCTCACCTTATGAGCCATATACCAAGTGCCATTTACTAAATCTTACTGAGAATCATGTGTGTTGGAGAGCCAAATTAAAGAGAACCTTCAGGCATGGTTGTTACGTGGGAGACAGCAATGGCTTCCCTGGCTTCTTACCGCTCCTGAGATTAAACATWGCACCTGGCTCCTGTGGAAATCCCATGATGTTGCCTTCAACAGCTCCTCTTTCTTCCATGGGTGAGGATTCTGAGTAAACAGTGCTGGAGGTGGACATGTGATGTAGTCTCAGCATGGGAACGTGGTTCTGTGGCAAGCTAAATACACTCATGCATTTTGAGCTGGCTATGCCCTTTTGGCCAACTCCTTTAAAAATTCTTCTCCTAGAGTTGCTTTCATATTGCACAGTTATCATAGTGAATTAGATTGGGCTTTGTGATGTGAACTAAGTTCCAGCAGGTRATTTTGCAGAGGACAATTATATACTTGGGAGAGAATTTATATCCTCCAAGTTTAGGTGCAGAAAGTATCTAGCCTAAGCTGRTAASCTAGGTTTCCTGTAGTCACTGGAGYAGGAAAGTACGCCAGGGTAGAAGGCAAGTCACCATCATCATCATCATAAGGAAAGTACCATTTGATAGTTCTTGTTATCATATGGCAATATCCCTCTCTAACCTCCTCTTAGACTAGAACCTACGTTTTTGTATGATAACAGGTGAGATGAATTGTACTCTGGGAAACTAGAGCTACACAAAGTCTAATACCACTTAATAAAATTGTTTAAACTCTAGTTAAAAAAAGAAAATAAAGACTATTTGTGAATAGTTTGAATATTTTGCCTGTGTATAGAATGCCATTTTTTCTGCTTGTTACAGTATCTTCAGATACTGTAAAGTAGCAGACTCTTTTTTWAATTCTGATAGAATAACAATGGAATTTAAAGCTTTATGTTTTCTATTCCAGCATTTTAGTAGTCTAAAATTGCACTAAATGTGATTTAGAATGAGYTTTCATATAGATTTCAGTTAAAATTTTTAAAAGCTGTGTTTTCAAACATTTTATGAATCTATGTTTTAAGTAATTAGCATACAGACTATATAAGCAACTTAGCTACATCTTATAATAAAAACATAGATGTCTAATACAAATCTTTAAAAATCTGGTAATTTGTACATACAGCTCTTATGAGAAAATTTTACTCAAAAGCATAAATAAAGAAAAGTGAATCAGAAAAGATTCAAGTTGTGTATTGAAGAAGAAGAATTCTTTTTATGCCAAAAAAAAAAAACGTGGTTGTGTATTATATTTATATGGAAACCGTAAATACTATTGAGCTCTGGAAAAAAATCAACCATATGGCACTGTTGTCATGTGAGATCATGGTGTTTTGGGGATGAGGCGTGTCRTGTTTTCAATGTTTTAATAAAAGAAAGTTAGCTGTAATATTTTCAATCTTTACATACATATACGTATATTTTTTCCCCTCATCAGGAGGTATGGGCATGTTGGCGTGAATTATTGTCTTATTTGGATGCAGAAAATAAATGGTTGAATGAGATGGAGTTGAAACTCAAGGCAACTGAAAATATCCAGGGAGGTGCAGAAGAGATTTCCGAGTCACTGGATGTAAGTGCTGACTAAAATAAAGTCAAATCAGATGCACTGGTAAATTGTAAACTRCATTACATTACAAATAAATCAGCATTCACATTAATAAAACGCAGAATATTTGGAAAATGTTATGTTCTCATTTGATCTAACAAATCAGGTTGTGAATTTAGATCCACTTTAGTGAAATAGACTAATTACATGAGGAAATACTTGCTTCGTTTTCACAAGTTATGCCTGATTTTGAACACACTCTTCAACAATAATAAAACATGTACTTAAAAAAAAAAAAAAAAAAAAAACGCCCCACTAGCCTCAGTTAAAAACCCTTTAAGACTTCAGAGAAATTGAGATTTCATCCTAGCATTGCAACTCCCTTGTGTTGCTATTACTTTATTTTTATTCATGAAATCTTTCGAATTTGTAGAAATTAACTTAATACTCTTAGTGGCTCAAAATGTGAAATGTTACATTGATTATGCATTTCTGCTCTTGGACTTCATCCATTAAGCTACTTCAGTAAAATTTTCATTTTTAAGTACACAGCTTCTCCAACTGAACTGATTGGGCATGGTCCACTTATTTAAGAGTAAGAACCCAATTTATTGCTTTATGAAATATCATTCTTTGATTTTGTTAATGCTTAGTGCAGAACATTTGTTGACCAAAATAGGACACTGATATTTTTACSTCTACTTTCACTGTGTCTGAAATGTGAAGTTTCATACTTATGTTTTGAAGAAAAATATGATTGATCTCTAGAATTTTCTTTCAAGTCAGRGAAAGCAGAACTAATCACTTTTTTGGCCTTATTTCAGTCTTTGGAAAGTTTAATGAGACATCCAGAAGATAATCGCAGTCAGATTCGGGAGCTGGCCCAGACTTTAACTGATGGTGGAATATTGGATGAATTGATTAATGAGAAACTGGAGAAATTCAATACCCGATGGGAAGAACTGCAGCAGGAGGTATTTATAATAATTGACCTTTCAACAGCTGACAGTTTAGTACCTTAAAAATAAAATTATTTTGTTGGTGTAGCTTGTGCACTAAGCAGTGCGCTAACACGGGCTTATTTTAGAAGCGCAACAGTTGCATAGGTAAKCCTGACATTTCAAAATTCAAGTGACCTTCTTTGAAAAACAATGTTTGGTAGATTTAATATTTAACTGTCATATTTAGAACATCTTTGCCAAAMCTGTTTTTGAGAAGCAAACCATAATTTAAAAATTAATGTCAGGAATAATATACTCTTACAGGTATATTCTTTGCTGAGCAATTAATAAAGGATGTTTATGTCAATAAAAGACCTTATAAAGAGACATCAGTATAGAAACATGTTTGACACAAGGGAAGTGAAATCTARCAATGTGAGAAAATATAAAGTTTCTTCTTGGGACTGGAAAAGCTTTTTTCATCTTTGCTAC
Source organism: Rhea americana (assembly GCF_003343005.1). Classification (NCBI taxonomy): domain Eukaryota; kingdom Metazoa; phylum Chordata; class Aves; order Rheiformes; family Rheidae; genus Rhea; species Rhea americana. The sequence continues at coordinate 2,682,968 of NW_028186745.1, forward strand.
AGACTCCATGGAGAAAATTTTACTAATTCTCTGACAGATCCTACTAATGAGACAGTATACTTTTTACAACCAAAACTGGAATACTTGTGACTTTACTTAATATATKTCCATGTGTGTACTAATATAAATGTGTGTCTGTGTGTAATGGCAGGTCCAAATGAAATTCACCAAAGGATGAAATAGTTGAACTACTAGTAGTTAACTACAAAGCAGTAGAGTAGTAGTAAGGGTTAGGACAAATGCTCAAGAAATGCAGAACAACCTTACAGGACAGAATAACTAGGCAGTTAACTTGCAACTAAAATTCGGTGTAAAAATATAAAAGATGATGCTCATGAAGGACAATCAGCCCTGACTTATAAGAAATTATCACTACTAAGTAGAATGTTAGTACTCAGAAGGAACRTGTTGGTGCTATGAAAAGAAATACCAGGAAGATGTCAGGATGTCAGTTTTCCACATCTGACCTATGTGGAAAAGGTCAGAAAGGCATACTGAGTGTCAGAAATTATTAGAGAAAAAAATAGAAGAAAAYAGAGACCATCATAATGACACTGCATATATCCATGATTTGCCCACATTTCAAATACTGTGTGCAGTTCAGGTCTCCCTTTTAAAATATAAATGATTAGAATCAGAACAGTCTTAAAGGTGAACTTCGAAGACAATCAAAAGTTATGCAGTTTCCATGGCAAAGCAATATCAAGGAAAGGTTTTGGGAAGCAGTTGTGAAGGAATGATAACAATCTGCTACAATGGCCCTTTTTTTTTTCTTTGCTTATTTTTATCATGGTTGAAATGTATCTGTCTTTACTTCCACTGTTTTTAAAATACTACACTAAAAATTAAGACAGAGGCCTCAACTGTTTTAAACTTAAACTTGCAGGGTAGCGAGGGAGAGAGGCTGTTTCCCTTTAATAATCACCTGGTAGTAGTTCTGGTCCAGTGTGGGCACTTGTGTAGTCCCATATTGCTAGACAATGTCCTAAGGCAAAAACAAACAAACTTTTTGTTTACCTATTTTTTTTTTAGTTGACATCTAACTGTTTGAAGGCAGATAAGTTCCCTAGAATTATGCTGCTTATTACCAGATTTTTCCAGAACTTGGTATAGAAAAATGGGAACATTTGCAGGGCTTTCTGTGTATGAAAACAGGACTTCCCAGTAGTCTTGCTGTGTGATGGAAGAATAATACTCCTCACAATAACAGGCACTAAATCAACTTTTTGCTAACTGCAGGGGTTAAATATGGAAAGTACCACATGAAGATAGTGTGTGACATACCAACTAGATTTCTGCAAAAGGTTTTGATGGGCATATATGCAAATGTATTAGAAAATACTGCTTTCCAAGTTAATTTAAATGAGAAGGACAAAATAGAAAATTAAAAAAGTTTCCCCTTTCTTGGAAAGCTAGAAGATCTGAAATTTAGTCGTAGAATATTAACTGTGAGGTCTCTATCTGAATGTAAGAGGTRTAAAGAAACCGTATGAATCACAAGTGACTCAGTTACACTACTTCTCAACCTTATGGTTACCTCTTTTCCACAACAAAATGTTTTATTAACTGCTGCACTGAATTCCTGCATACTTTGTTTCATAGATTCTRGACATTGAATTTTCTGTGCTGTTTGTGTAGTCATGTTGAAATCTAAACAGCTTGCACTCTCCTTGCATAAAAATGCATTGCAGGTACAACATAACACTATGCAGCTTGTGTTCAAGGTCACTTCTTCAGGTTGGCTAATAGACTATACTAATGTAGTTAAGTTATTTATTTTTATTTGAATAATAGTGCAGGTAATTACCAAGACAATAAGCTTATGTGGGCAAAAGCACATATGTGAAATATTTATTCACTATTAATAGAGCAACCAAACCAACCCATTGCTGTATGAATGATTCCGTAAGACAATATGGCATTGCTACTGAGATAGAGATTAATTTTTAAATGCTGATAATGGTTTTATGTTTGTATGCCTTATCTCCCTTAGTTAACAAAGACAGAGTGTGTTTAGTTCTGCCTTTGAACGTCTGGAGCTCGTTGATAAGCAACATACACCCTGTCTTTAGTTTTCAAGGACTGATTCACTTATAATCGTTTATATTGGATGTGCTGTTGCCTGAAGAACTTCAAGCTGTTATTGCAAGAGGCTGTCATTCCCTGTAAGGCTGAAAGTGATTTATGTCCTTTCCAACAAATTTTGGGGAAGTTAACCAGATATTCTTGAAGATACTCTTGTGTAAACCTGGATAAAAAGTTACCATTCAGATAGATTTCCCCCCCCCCCTCCCCAGGGTCTGTCTCTTTTCTTTAGGACTTCCCTCAAAATTACCCAATACTTTGTGTTTCTTTTGAACACCACGTATTCCTTATTTGTTATAATTTTCATCTTTTGCTGTACTCTCAAGAGGAGAGCAGAAGTCTTCGTGCCCCATTTCCACATGTCTGCTTTGAAGGCTACGAGGCCTTCCTTTATAGGCTTTGAGGCAGTAGTTGTCTGCAGTGATAATCTGAAGAGATACAGATGTCTTCCCTGGTATTTTTTTGCAGTTTTAGAATACCACTGACCAAAGCTGATTATCACTTTGCGGTTGAAAAGTCAATTGCTTGTAGCCACTTACTTTAAGCACCCATTACGAAACATTACTAAAACTTGCAGAAAAGTTAATTCTAGCTTGAGGATATGGGAAATACTTGGAACCCTTTGTCATGAAAACTAATTTAGTGCCTATTATTGTGAAGGGTATTCTTCAATCGCACAGTAAGACTATTTGAAAGTCCTGATTTCATACACAAAAAGCCCTCTGAATATCCCCAATTTTCTGTAGCAAGTCATGAAAAAATCTGATGATAAGCAGCAGAATTCAAGGGAACTTACCTACATTCAAACAGAAGTTAGAAKTCAGTAAATGAACACTCTGAATGTTAGAAAGATGTTTCCAGTTTAAGTCTAACTACTAACCCAATCTGATTCCAAATGAAAAATGGAGATTAACATATTGACAATCTGATGAAAAAGTAAAGAGATGTTGTAATGTTTCTCAATCACAACCATTATGAAGCCTAGACTTCAGGTTAAATCTTCAAGTAATTTAAACATATTAGGAAGGAAATTTAAAGATTAAGTTTTCCAGCTTTTAATTTTACCTTGTGGTAACATCCCTCAATAATTAGAGGATATAAGTGAGCCAAAAAAAGATACTAAGATAGTTCTGTCTTTTTTAACAGACCTTATTCCATAAGCTATTACTCTGAGGCTAATTAGTGGATTCACTCCTGCATTATGAATAAATATACCCTATAGTCAAAATTTTGTAATATGGGAAAAGATATGCCCCATTTTTCTCCCACAGCACAAATACTGAGTACTACCTCAACAGCAGAACTCTACTTGTATATAACTTTAACATACTAACTAGCATCTCAGTAATATGTAAGAAATGTGTGACTTATGTCTCTAAATATAACTTCATAATATTTAGCATTAAAGAAATGAACTAACATAAATATTTGAGCACCTCCAGTTTCCTAGTATATGGTTGCCCCTAAGTGCAACCTTCTTCTTAATATGACATTTTATATGGRTAATATACAACATTACTGTTTCCTGAGTTTACCAAACATTGATCTTTATTGAATTGTAAATAGATTTCTGCAATTCCCCATATCATAAAAGATTAAATGTTTATGCTTAATCATCAAAACAGCTTTTAAAAAATCAATTGTATATTGTAAAGCAATTGTAGAGACTTTCCTAAAAAATTCAGACCACATRTATGTTTTCTTTTTGCCTTCACTCTGATATTTCTTAACAACAGATTTCTATGTTTGTTTTTATTTTCCTTGACAGCTGTCAACATTTCACTGGCTCAGAAATAACTAAACAGTTGGTTATTTTCCTGAGATTTCCTGTTTAGCAATTAACTGTGAGACAATTCCCTTTGGAGACTGGAACCTTCAGCTTTACTGTCTATAATCTGATAGCAGAGCCAGAGCTTCTTGTTACATCCTCAGACCCATTTATATACTGCAGTATTAACCCATCTATTTCTTCCACAGAGGAAATATAAAAATATGGTGTTCTTTCACAGAAATAAACAAAATAGATCACCTAAAATTAAAGAGTATGTAGTTATATATATATGTGTATATATATGTGTGTGTGTGTCTATATATATATATATTTATATATAGACACACACAATTTTAACTTTCAGTTTTTTAAAAATATGCATATACATCTCTGCACATACACACACACAAGATTTAAGGACAAATTTGAAACTCAGGTTTACAATCATAAGAGTAAAATAGGTCAGATGTTTCTTTTWAAGCCCTCCAATATCTCCATCAGTAACTCTCTTTTCTTCTGAAAGAGAAGGAAGAAGCATCTTCCATATTCTTGCATTCTCCCTGCTTGAGTAGATAAGTATTCTGCAATTCTAGTGAGAGTGAACAGGATTAATTTGGGAGGTCAGCTGATATGTACTGGAGAAATATCTTAAATTTTCACATATATGTCTTTGAGTGTATAGTACTRTTCATAGGATTACTTGGAAAACTCTTTGGTTACATTTATAGTGTAAATTAAGCAGAGTCAGRGTATAGGCTTGATTTACTGACCTTTGGCTGTCCTTACAATTTAAGTTTTAGTTCACCCTCTGCCAGTGCTATCTAGCTCTCTTTGAGCCAAGGCAGGAACACGGTTCAGGCGAGGGTGCAGACCAGGGTCTGTTCCTAGCTGGCAATACAGAGAAAACACCCTTTTGGGTCAAGGAGTTCAGCCAGTTGAATGGTTGTTTTTCTTCTTCTCAAGGACAAGGACAGGCCCTCAGCTATTTTRGTTGCTGTGTCAGTCTGCTTGTCAATATATTGAATATAGCTGTGTCTTTACAATTATAAATATAATTTTGGAAATGTACACGTCTTAATATTCTGGTACTGCAAACACAGACAAAAATTTTAAAGCATCACTCTCATATAATCTGAGAATAGTATGATAGATCTGAAGGTTTCATTTCCTAGTGGTGGGTTCTGTTCTTGCATTCCCACTGCCAAATAATTCCTCTCGTGTAACAATGAATTAACACCTTGGTCTGATGTTATCCATCCGTTCAAACTGTGTAATGTTTTATGGAAAAGGTGTACTTTCACCTGCTAGATGCAAAACGTCGCACAGGTCCTTGGGATATAATCAAATACATTCTGAGGAGAATGAACTTTCCTTCCTCTAGTCCTCATTGCTTYTCTGGAAGGGAAAGGGGAGCACTTTTTGTGTGTACGTGTGTGCACGCATATACTTGCTTGGTGTGTACATAAAATTCATGTGTACATACATAGATTTATATTCATCCGACTTCATATTAATTTGAAATCCAGCCATAAAAATTCAGTCACACTGGGCTAAGCTGTTTTTTTGGAAGAGAAAGWGGTATGCTTTGTGTTTGTGAATGTGTCTGTCTGTCTGTATGTGTGTGTATCCTTGCTTTATGTGCATATAAAATTCATATGTGTGCACATATTCATAACATATACATATTTATCTGACTTCATATTAATTTGAAATCCAGCCATAAATATTCAGTCAGGCTTAGCCAAGAGCAAGGCTTTATTGTAATTATTTCTTTGCTGTATCTACTTTAGTGTTTGATTGAATGAGTTTGGGAATATTTTTGATTTCTGTTTGAAAAATATAATTTTGATATATTTTCTGCTGATACCAGCATAAGATGGCAACTTTTAAGGCACCTCATATTGTCATATAATTTTAATATTTCTGYTAATTTCCATATGCTGATAACTACTGTAAAATCCAGATCCCTAGTCTGGCAACACATTTCACTGCATATGTGCTGGCTGATCCAGAGGCTGCCAGCCAATTTATGCAAGTGTCTAGCTGCAAATAGTAGCCAGCAGGCGTTAACCTAGAAGTCATTTTTCAAAAGGCCTCAGCATCGAATTTGTATCCAGTACACTGAATTCTCCAAAAAGCRTTAGGACATATTTTAATGACTAAAAAAGAATGGAACTTTTTCAGCGTCTCATTTTAAATGATGGGTGCTTCTGAACCTCAGAACACTGCAGCCCTCAGCACAAATGGACCGACAACGCRCTTTGGTCCTACCAGTTAGCCAGAGATCAGTAAAGGTAGGCTGGAAATGCGAGAGCTTTTCTTCTCAGACACAGGTCTGCACGCTTCCAGGTAGATGCCCTTATGAGGGGGTTATAGAAACCTCCTCACCTTCTCTCTGTCCTAGTTGTCTTTCACTGTTTAGTATAGTAGTGGGGATGACCCACTCGCAGCCAGGCTTGCAGTTAGTAGTGGGGACTGCCGAGGTAAATGGAAATTGTGGGGTTTAACCCTGCTGCTTTGAGCAGGCTGAGAACATTTTAATATCAAAACTCAATTCAGATGAAAGTCAAAGCCATTTAAGTAGCAAGCCCTAGTACTGTGCTGGGAAGTAACACTGTTTTGAATGGTTCGTTGGTCAGCTAGTATTACCTTAGTGGCTCAGGTGCTGCCATTAACGCTGACAACACGGGTCCGCTCTGCAGAGCTGCTCAGTTCCACGGAGGATTCCTCGAGCTGGCAGTGACACAAGATTATCTGATCAACTGTTTTGAAATAGCACAAAGCAGCTTACAAACACAAACATAGTACATACTGGTTGGTCCTGTACTAATTCCAAAAGTAGCAAGAGTGATCACAATAAATGATCTTTTTCATTCAATAAATATGAAGCTCTAAAAGAAGCTGAGCTCCAAGAAGAATATAAAGAAATGTCAACAATTCTCACTGCATTGCTGAGAGATCAAGAATTTCCTAGTAGCTATGAAATCAAAKTAAAGTACAGCTGGTTCACCAAAGAGAAAAAAAAAAAAAGGAATGATTTGACTTGAAAAATGGCAAGTCACCAAGCAACGTCATCAGAGAGAGTTAGCCACTTTATTTTGTGGTCAGCAGCATGGCTGAACTTGTCCAGAGAAAATCTATGTTGTGTTTGAGATTGATTGTAGTAGTTATGTCCTGGGTATGGAGCAGACACGCTACGAGGCAGAAGCTGCATTCTAAGTGCGGTAACAGGCGAACAGCATAAGAGATGGAAGCAAATACCAGTAAATTACTGGTAATTGCCATATTAAACTGTTACAAATAAAAACTACCTTTGGAAGGAAAGCATCTTTCTGGAGAAAAGGACTGTCTAATGATGGTAAGCAATTCACCACAGCACTGTTAGTGGAACAGAAGCAAGAGTCAGCTTCTGAGACTAAAAGAGACTATGGTCAGACGGGGAAAGTCCACAGACAAGACAAGACAAGACTGTTTTTTTTTTCTTTTTTTTTGTTTTGTTTTGTTTTGTTTTGTTTTTTAAGAGCAGGCAATGTCTCTGTTCCAGAAAGCTATTTATACTTCACAGCCTCGCAGGTGAGAGCTGCTTCTCAAGAGAGTCTTTATCCGTGTCTCTTACTGCAGCGGATTGTCTCGGATGGGGTTGCGATGACAGTAACCCTATTCTCAGTAAAACAAAATCCCTTCAACTATATAATAAGATCAGGAGGACTGCTACRCCTCAGAGTGAAAGACTGCACTAGCAGGGTGGTTTTACCGTGCAGCTTTGCTAGCATCCACTCACYGTAGAAATCCTCAGTGCATGCACTGTTTTTTTCAGGGCCCTGCAACCCTTAGAGCTTGTYTGGGCAGCCTGGCGGCTCTTGTTTCTCTGTTTCTTACTGAAAAGAGCTGAATGGGAGGCAAAAAGATGCGCAATTTATCATACAAAAAGGTGGACGCGCACAAGTCAGGAGCACTGGTTTTGATTCTTAGCCTACCTTTTTTGAAAAAAAAAAAACAAATGTGTGAAAAGTTATTCATTCTAAGTGTTGTTATTAGCAGTATTAATAATGTTGTCATTGCTTTTAGGCCGTGAGAAGGCAGAAGAGCCTCGAACAGAGTATTCAGTCTGCCCAGGAGATTGACAAAACCCTCCGCTTAATCCAAGAGTCGCTCGCTGTTATTGACAAGCAGTTAACAACCTACATTGCAGACAGGGTTGATGCAGCCCAGGTCCCTCAGGAGGCACAGGTAAGTCATGTACAGGCTGAACTGATGTGCAGTCAACCAAGGAGTATTCGGTGTCCCTCCGGCTCGTGTGAATAAGGGGGGATATGTAACGTGATCGATATGAAGGTGCAGAATGGTAGGCTGGATTACTTGGGGAAGTTCAAGTTAATTTTCGAGTAAATTCTTATTTTCCTTCTGTTTCATCTATACCTGTCCAGAAGATACAGAAAACAGAAAATGATTTAGGAGCCTATATAACAGCTTTAAAATGGCAATTTGACTCTTTAAAATCCATTCTCATCCTAGAAAGAAGAAATTCATCATCTTCACTACTCTTAGATGGCTCTTTTGCAAAGCTGTTACATGGCCTAGGGATTGTTACTAAATTACTGAAGCTGAGACAACATTATTAATTATTACTTAATGTGCACATAAATATGCTTATATTACAGTTTTACAGCTGATAAAAGTTTAATGGAAACTTAACACTTTTTCCCTTCCTTACAAATGGTTTATTTAGCCTTTGAATTTGAAATAAAATTATATATCTAATTCTCCTTTGTACTCCTTCATTGTTTCCTCTATAACATCTGCTTTAGAGCATCATTAAACTGGTGAAAACACAAGTTAGAATAAAATCAAATAACTGGTGTAAAATGATTAACGTACAATATCACATGCAACAACTTTTCTGTAAGTTCAACCTAAGTTTAGGAAGTCTGATTACAAAAACTAAACAGAAAAAAAAATGAAAATGAATGTTTCATAATGATTTTTAGAATATACATTAAATTTTGTTTTTTTCTGGTTTGCCTGTGTAGTTTTAAAACATTCTAAAATATGATTGTCTTACAAGGAGTAGCTTAGGTGGTATTAAATATATTCAGAGGTATTGTAAGAGGCTGAAGACCTGCTTGCCTAGGAGCTAATCAGCCGTACAACTTGCTGAAATGTAAAGGAAATGTGGTTGTAACACAGTCCTGAAAATCATGTTTTATGTTRTTTAAAACTAAAAGTTTCTATCTCTTTTGAATTAAAATGTAAATAGTTGCTCCTTTCTGTTTCTTTTCTAGTGTGTCTGCTGGTACATGCAGATATTTGTACGTGTATATGTGTATGCATAAAAAAAGTTGTAGTTAGAAAACAAGATCATATTTGCATTCAATCTTATTTTGAAACGATTCTGATTAAATTGCTTCTAAATTACTTCAGTGTGAGAATTGGATCAGAGTCAGATGACTTACTGTTCCAGTCTGAATCCTAAAGTATATTAATGAACATCTCTTAAATTACTCTTCTTCTTTGAAATGTGAATAATGTAGAAGATTATTAGGTGAAATAGGAGATAAACCAGCATTTGTTAAAGATGTATCAGCTGTATCAGCTTAACTACTTATCTCATTATGTAACTCTAACACATGAGAAAACTTAATGTGAAAGTATGCGTTTTTTTTTATCCGGACCTATACATGATGGCATTTTTCAGTGGTGCTTCATATCTTCCATAGAAGCATCAGATTTATGTATGTCCTTAGATACAGTATTGGCAATGATCACAGAGTTTATATCATGGGGAGTTCTGTGATCACAGACTTTATATAAGGGAGTTATTCAGAACTTCAGCTACTGAAGCAGCATAAAATTCAACCAAATTTAACGGACACACTTTTTCATAGGAAAAATTCAGTTCAGTGGTTTTGCAGAATTTGTTTTTGTTCTTGTGCTTTTTTGTCTGACATTGAATTCACCTGCTTATAATATATCCCCTGTGGGAAAACCAGTGTAGAAGCCGCTGAGTTTTTCCCTCTTACATTTTTATTTTAAGACGCAAGTTGGATCAATGGACAAAACTAAATTAACAACTCAGCAGATTTAATGCAAACTTTGAAGTTCAGTCGTGAAGTTCTTTAAAATCCTTAGGGGGAAAAGAAATAGTGAATTTGAAACAGGAAAATGGGCTGATTCATTCCATTAGCGAACCACCAGGTTGAAACAATAGCAGAATAGGTACATGCTGAATGATCACAGCTCCTATGGAGTCTGTGCTGGCACAGCTCTTTCGCAGAGTTGAAAGCAATTCATTCATATAAGATATCCTATAGCGGTGTCTGCACAGCTGGAATGAGAATCTTTTGGTCCATTTTGGATTTAGCAAACAGCTGAGCAACGTGTTGCATTTTTAAAACAACATATGTTATCATTGGAAAAACTTTTAGTGTTTGTGGGTTCTACAAATCTGTGTGTTTGCTTCAAAAATTCAAATCTGCCTGTAGCTTTGACAGGAGCAGTCATCTTTTTTTGTTTCAGCTGATCAGAAATGAATCTCAGAAAATGATATTTAGGTAGCCTTTTTAAATAAAATGATCTGATTGGTTTATTCAGAAAGAAACAGAAATCTTCAAAGTATGTCTCTTTTGGATAATTTTCTGAATGAAAATTCCATGTGCTTCTTACTCCACCATGTGGCACTGAGAATTTAATGCTAGAGAGCTACTGCCACCTAACAAACTTTCTACTGATCAGTTTATTTTAAGGACAACTAAAGAAGATGTTGTATTCGACAAAGCAGTCTAACAGCAACCACACAGATAAATCAATTCAGATTCCTCAGGGCATAGTAATGAAAAAAAGACTCGAATGGAGTAAAGCTTAAAACAATATTCCAGAAGAAAGATTATTTGTTTACGTGTTTGATCTCACTGCCCAACTGAACTTTCTTTCATTCTTATATATATATACACACATACACACATCAAGGTAATACAAGGAATGAAGTCATCATTGCAGAAATTTGCCAGTTGCGGACTTTTCTCAAGTGATCTTTAACTGATAGGAAGACAAGACTTCTGTACTGAAAGTATTACATTTATATGACAAAATATTTTTCAAATAATTATTTGTAACTTTATTATTAAATAACAACTTTTAGTGGGGGAGAGAGACTCTCAGCTTTGTAATTCTACTTAGTCTGAGACATGGCCTGCTTTTTCATATTAGGGGACAAACAACTGAATGTACCAAAAAAATTGTCTGTTGTTCTTCCTGTAGACTTATGTAAAATGCAATGTGGAAAATAAATGAACAACATCATGTCCGTCAGCAATAAATACCATACCTTGTTTTCTCAATAAGCTCCTTAATTACACTTGTGTAGCAGCATGCACTACCTATCTGACTATTTCCTAAGTGAAAATGCTTTTTAATCTGTTGTTAAAATATCATTGTGGTRTGTTTGAAAGCAAAGTAAATATGATGCTATAATAGCAGAGTTGTTCAGTTACGTGATGTCTTACTTAATGAGCATAGTACTATGCATCATTGCCTTCAGACTAATACTTTGGGGCAAAGAATTCACAACTGTCTACTTAGTAAACTGTGTAACGTTGAAGATATTTACGCCTACTTTTCCTGCATTGCAAATTTAGAGAATTGTCTTGCTCAGCTGTGTGTAGAATATCAGTGGTCAGAAAGGAACTAGCTGGTAAACATTATTCAGAAATGTAAGCTCATATTTTGTTAAGTAATTAATCTTGAATATATATTCAGAATTCTGTACTGTATAGGTTCTTACTCTCTAATCATCTCCATAGCATCCAAACACCTTGTAGTGCACTAAGTGGTTAATATCTGTCATGTCCAATTCATTAAATCTTTCCTCATCAGTCATGTTTCTATCCTCTAATGATTTGCTGTTCTCCCTTGCACTCTCTTCAGTTACAGTTTCTTGGAAGGCAGTTCCCAGAACTAGATATACTCTTCATGTTGAGAGCTTACCAGTGCTGAGTAGAAGGATTACTTGTTTGACTTTCGAGCWGTATCATCATTTTGTACATATACGATTATGTAATTTTCTACATTTTTTGCAAAAGTATTTGGTTGTCATTGGCTTTTGATCATATCATTCAGCTCTTGATACACTAAAATTTCCAATTTCTCTTTCTTTCTTTTTACACTTTTAAAGATGAATACTTTAACTTAATTTTTCTAATCTTACGTTACCTTCCTCATCCTTTCAGAGTTCTCAGAGGTAACCACTAACAGTTTTGAAATTGCCTCAGACCTGCTTTTTAATATTTCCTAGAATGAGGATCTTCCAGTTTATAAGATCAGACTTATCAGATTGCTCTCTAAATATTGTTGGTTTTTTTTTCTCACCTTTGTACATCAGGCTGAGATTTGACTCCTTAGAAACCGATTGGAATTGGCTAGCAATTACTAGCAATTGAATTGTAAATGATCAGTACTGTTAGGCTCAGTATTTTCTAATGATTCTATATCTATACCTGAACCATTACTGAAATAAGCTAAAGTGAGGTTAAACTGAGCACCATTCATGAGAGCTCAGCTATGCTGACCGAATGCTATTTACAGGTATATAAATCAGAAAAAATTAATACGCCAAGAGGAACTGACAAGCTATTCTCTGCAATTCAATTAAACACATATTGTATGCAATTTTTTAAAAAATAAATATTGGGGTTTTTTTCTGTGTCTTCACATGAGATGATGTGTTTTTATGAACTACATGAGCAAAACACAGCCAGAGCTGCAACTTTGTTTCTAGACAATTTTGATATAAGAGTTATGTGAAGGACTCGTTCATTGCAGAGGTAAACTGGCATATTAGAGTTCATAATGAATTAGTTTACACAAAAGCAGAGAACTAGTGGTTCACCATTCTGCCCGAATCATGTCGTATTATCCACCTTACTGTGCAGAGCTCAGAGTTGCTGGCCATTCCAAGGCTTTTCAGGCGGTAGATCTTAGTGAAATCCACAGTAGAAAAGTGATGTACTGTGCTAAAATTAGAACTTGTTTTCCTAGAACAACCAGTGGAAGAGATTGAAATTAATCTAATGGTCCTGGGCTCTGGAACCACCACTCAGTGCTGAGATACTTACTAGTCAGGCTGTGTAATTTTCAGTTAAGAGTTAAACACTCTTTTATTGGCCAATGTTAGTGTTGCCTGATCTATTTTGTTGGAGGATGTGGAATATGAAGAGGCTAGCATGGGTATAGTAAAAGATGGTATAACTGCTTAGTGCGTTCCTAGTTTACTTTGTAAGCATGTTTTGCACAGTGCGTTCTTCTTAAAAGAGTCTGTGCAAAGGGACTAGACTGAGAAGTTGCTAGACAGGAAAACTATCTTGCGAGGAAAGGACCAACCCTGCAAGGTCAGCGAGAATGATTAAAAAAAAAAAAAAAAAAAAAAAAAAGCTGTTTACTGCGTATCATCCAAGAGATCCAAGTGACCTCTCTTCAAGGGGCTACCTGGCTCTAATGTTTGGTTCTAAACCTTTGCTTTAGATCCAAAAGCCTTTTGGTGTCTTCCCAGAATTAAGCTTCCCATGGAGAAAACGGGACATGCTTCTCTCTGAGGATCAGGCCAGTTTATGATCCTGTCACAGAATGGAAATAACCCTTTTGTTCAGGAACAAGTTTTAGAAATCAAGTTTTCAAATAGTAAACACTTTTTCAATGAATTATTGTTCTCCTACAGTGGACTTTAAAAGGAAAAAGAGATAAGAAAGAATGGAAAATTTTGGTTAATTCTGACAGTTTGTTTTGAACCTAATCATTTTGCTGCAAGTTTTTAATTACCAGTAATTCATGAAGTTTACTGTATTTTCTTGTGCAAGTTTATATGTCAAATTCAGACTAGGAAACTGGCCACTGTCATTTCAGTGTTATGTCCATTGAAAATATTTTATCTATTAGATGTTCACTCTAAGTTCTTATGATATCAGTATATAAATCACCCCTGTTCCAACTGGGAATGTGTTAGTACACATAACATTTGAATCTTTTTTCTTGTGGATTTGTCCAGCTTTTGAGAAGTTTTAATTTGCTGACCTTGCCAGCAGAGTCATCGCTGAATACAGTGCAAGTCTTCCTTGTATTATGAATTTCTGGCAACCAGTGTAAGGAAATACAGTGAGGTCAGGCAACTTGAAATTTAGGCAGTTTGGAGCATAACGTGCAGTATCAGATACGCTTCTTGTAGCCTTGGCCTGTTCCTGAAGATAACAGACCCAGCAGGGACTTCTTCCTTCTTAAAGAGCAGTCGAAATAAGCAAGGTGAACTCTGGTTCTGAGACATAAAATGGTATCCTCAACCTGCCCTAAGAAAGCAGTTTCACCAATGTTTTAACACTTTTATTGGGTTTTTTTTCAGCCTCTCTTTCAAACTTTTTGGCAATTTGCTGATACTSCATTGACTGGGAATGTTATCATAGTGCAGTCTTTTCAGTGTTAATCATACAAAGATCTGTTTGTGCATATTAGATGTAGACTACAGCTACCTTGTCCCACAATTTCAGTTAACATATGCTCTTATGTTTTKTTATTTTTATTCTTTGATTATAACTAAATCATTTCCTTTTAATTAAATATCTGAAGGTTTTTTACAGATTTATTTCCATTGTTCTAATTTTGCTGAACATTGCGGTCTGGCATTTCTCTATTTTATTGAATACTTCAACTAATTCTCTGATTATGTTGTCAGGTATTGATATGTAGTGACATTTAGTCAAGCCTTATAGTTCAAGGTTTGTCTTTACGCTCTATTAGCTTTTTAAAAAAATGTTGTTATAGATGCATTAGATTGCAGGTAGCTTTGTAACACATTATCTCAGGTATTAAGTGAAAGAACTTTAAGGTTAGTTCTTTTGGCTTTCAAGGCATGAAAGGCTCTTCAAGGACCAGTTACAGCACCAATTCTCTGCTTTTTGATGTCAATGTAGCCAGGCTGTCTTCATTTCACTGTTCACCTTCTAAAAATCAAGATCAGTAATGGAGAGAAATAATGGATTGAATGCCCCTGAGACGGAAATCCTTTTACTCTAGAAGCAGTCCTCATTACAATATAATCTTATATATATCATTTGGTTTATATATATACACACATATATACACATATATTTATATATACACATACATATGTGAATATATAAATTTTCCAAATTATTAAACTGTTTTTAAAAAATGCTTAACAATGAGTGGTGGAAAATGAGAATCCATAACCTGTGGTATGGAATAATTTAAGCATAGTGGTATATGTTAGTTACATACCCTACATTATACTGCATTATGCAAGAAATGAAAGGAAGACAGTTCTTGCTGTCTTGATTTTACTCTCTGTTAAAAAACAATATAAACAGGAAGCATTGCAGAGAATGGAGGTAACAATAGTAGAAATGAAGAAAATTGGTATTTTCTTATGGAAATTTAGAAGAAGACTGTAATAAATTCWTGAGTCAAAAGGGGTGATATATAAAAAAGAACATCAAATTGGTCATGTCAAAATTTAATGATAAAAAGGAGCACAGACAGGTGTCATAAATTATCTTGTATCTATTCAGGACCAGTTTAATCCTTCTACTAATACTGTGAGCAGCAGTGGCAATTACAGAAAATCTTTTCTTGATGTAATCTTTTCTACTGTTCTTTCMTGCTTTCCTCTAATGTGCTTGTTCCCTCTAATTCCGTATTTTGATGTCAGAGAAGGTGATGCTTCATCTCTCTCCTGCAGAGCAATTTTAAAAAGGGAAGATAGAACAATCTCCGTGGAATGTCCCATAATACCTAATTATTAAAACCCTCCTCTTATCTCTACTGTGCTGTCCTGACCTATTCAGATAAGAATTGTTCAATTATATGCTTTCCAGAGTGACTCTGAGGTTCAGCAAAGTAAACTGGAAAATGTAGCACAAAATCAGAGTTAATTGATGAGGTGCTCTAAAGGCAGAAGCAAACAGTTGAAATACCAGAGGTGATATAATATATTCCTTTGACATTCAGACTCACAARTTCTTTGTATATACAATTCTGATTTAAAAGACATCAAGAAATGAGTTGACGAATTCTGAGTCACTGTCAATAACTTGGTCCATTTGCTGTACAAACAATAAATAATTCTTTTACACTCCTTGTACTCTTCCAGAGGGAAATTCTAAACAAGCGGAAAAGAAATATTCTCAACTATTAAATAAGCCTTCTCTCCTTGTATTACATTGTACTTGCATTTGACCCTTCCTGGTTTTCTCGAAAGTAGTAAAATATCGTATCTAGAAAATTCCAGTACTTGCTCCAAATGTAACTGACCATTCAATAATGGCTTTCACAATGTGAAAAAAAAATGCTCACTCTGAAAAGTAGAAAAAGTACAAGTATGATAAACTTAGATGAAAAATTTCCTGTCAATTGACAGTTTTCTGTCAATCATTTTGCTTTTACAAATGCTTTCCTGCAGAAAAATATTTTATTTCTCTAAAGAATACTAGATAGTTGAGACTCATAAAAATATTTTCTTAATTTTCTTTTTTGTAAGTCTTTATCTTCTAAAATGTATTTTAATGTATTTCTAATACAACTTGTGAGAAACTGCTTTAAATCTAGTATTATTACATACATGTTACATTTGCATGCAAGTTGTCATCTTGCAATACCCCTATACAGTAGAGCGAATGATGTACCCTGCTTTGTAATTAACAGGCTATGAAAGTGTGATTAACATATAATTTGATACTGATTTTWACTGATAATCAAACTTTAAGAACCACATTACAATTGGAAACAGATTTTCCTCATTTGCATAATTCTTTAAAGTTATACTCCTCTTTTCTTTTTTGAACTACACAAATTTCATATTTTAGAAGTAACTGGAGTATAAAGGTAAATGCTTGTGCATATATTTAAATTTACAGCTAGTTTTGAGTATATCTGCGAAATGCTTGTAAAACATAGAAAAAAAATCTAAAATCACTTTTTCTTGCATCAGTATAAGCCTTAAATATCTTTCCTGGTGGGGAAATATCCTGTATTTCTTTTCAATTCATACAGCAATTGTCCTTAGTGCTGCTTGTCTAGCAATTCCAATTACACCAGATTCTCATTTTCTAACAATTTCAGTGTGAAATTATTTGGATTACTCTGAATTATGTTGTAGCAATATATATTACATTAATTGTTTTCCACTGCATTGTCTTATCCAGCATTGCTTAAGTTGATTGTTTCTTCTTGTAAGGTTGAATAATGACAAGCCAAGAAAGCTGATATTTTTATTGTGGTGATTTGATCCCAAACTGGTTCTTGCAGAAAGTGAAAACCAGAAATGTTAGAAAATGGATAAAGGCAGTGCATTAATGTCCTACATGTCATTATGCATTTACCATATCTACAGACACTGAAGACAGATTCTGGTTAGTAATATGCCACAAATTGAATAATATCCTATATATAACACAACATCTGTGGGATGGAAATATTGTTATACATAGAAGATACTTTGATCAGATTTCTCTCAACTCTACTGATGACACTGTGAAAATAATAAACAAGACACAGGAATAGCAAAGGAAATCACTTTTCTGTTTGTGTTTTTCTTTTCGACGATTACTTTTCGGTTTTCTTCCCAATGAAGATAGTTGCTTTTCTTCCGAAGAAAGAACTTTTTTGTATTTTTGTCTGCAGTTTAGTTGCAATTTCCTTAGCAAATTTATGTCATTATTGTCACAGAGTCAGAGTTATATGTTCAAGTAGGAGAAGGAATTATTATGTTCAAGAGAAACTAAACTGGWTAATTTACAGGGCAGCAAACAAATAACTCTTTATAGTATTCTCCAATTATCCAATATGTACTGTGTATCTTTTATTTTAATATGCTTCAAAATTAACTATTCCAAATAATCCTAACAAGATAAAAGTTTTCTTCAGACACTTATTATCTTYGTTTTTCAACAGAAAATACAGTCTGAATTAACAAGCCATGAGATTAGTTTGGAAGAAACGAAGAAACGGAACCGGGGTAAAGAGGCTGCGAAAAGAGTTTTTTCCCAAATCGATGTGGCACAGGTACGCCGATTCTACTTCCTGCRTCTTTCCGTCGCTCGTGCAAACGAGTACCGTTAGTATTGCTGTTACCACAGTAAGAAATATTCGTAAGATCTCTCTTATATTTTAGCCGCTGCTTTCTAGCTAGGGAGTTGGTGTGGGTAAGGCGTACCGCCCGTGTTTTCTTCCTGCCGGTTGTTTCTTAGGGTGCGCCTAAGCAGCGGGCAGCAGCCCCAGAGCGTGAGGAGCCCTCAGGGCTCCGCGGCACCGCAGCRATGCTCTTTGGTGTACCGTGCAACGCACGTAAAAATCCTTAGAGTTAAAAGTATTTGGGAAGGTGGGCAGAACGGCGTTTAAGAGATAAAAGCTATAATTTGAATGTTTTCTTTGTACTGTGTATTTCTTACATCTTCATTTATACTTCACATTGTAAGGGCTATGAGGAGAGTACTAAAATCCGTGCTGAGCAGCATATTGCAGTCACTGWTTTAAAATGCTAGCTAATGTTTTATTTCATCCAGATTAATAGACATARAAAGACCTGTTTGAAATTGAAGAAGGCTTGATTAATGCTTAGGAACAATACTCTGGTTTTAACCCATTAATCTGCACAGAGTTCTTGACTGTTTTGCTTCTTTTATTTTTGACATGAGTGCCAGAGTTCACCAGGTTGCAAACCAAATTGTTGTTGTTATTATTGTTAGCTGTGTCAAAATTTGTTGGCAGGGAAGGACAAAGAATTTGCTTACAGTATTAACAGTAGACAAGGCCATCTCTTCCTCTCTGTCAGATACTTCCAGGTATCGGGGTTTTAGTTTTTTACCTTATTAAGGATAACTTTACCAAGCTTTTCGTGAAGATCCTTTTTTGCAAGTATTCTGGTGATGAGACCTAGAAGAACGTAGAAGCTGTGGAGACAGCTTTTTGCAAGGTCGTTTAATTCAAAATGCACAAGTTACTCTTTTAATGTTTCCTCTCATCTACAAGACTAGCTTTTCTGTGATGAGGATATGTATGTATGGATATGTATTCCCTCTTCTTCTGTCTGCCTTCACCTGATGGTCTCTGTAGGAACTCTGAAGGTGCCCACATTTCTTCAGTGAAGTGCAGGCATCATATGACTTTCTGTCTATATGTTTATACATCCAACAGCATGCAAGGGAGCACTGCCCTTTTTAGATGTACACTTTGTTTCTTAATCAAAGGAACAAAGAAAGTTTCTTAATGAAAGAAGTGATACAGCAGACAAATGAGAGTTTAGAGCCTGCTTGTCGTAGATAAAGCTTTGTTTGTTATCTGCAATGCTTTACTTAATTTTGGGCAGAATTGAGTATCATTTGCCCTTTTTAGCATTCAGCACTGTGCAATCTTTCAGTGACTCTTCACATATGGTTTTCATTTTCTGTAGCATTAATATCTCCAGTCTCTCTCCTTTCCAGATCATTTTTTAATGCCTTGACCAACACAAATTGTAACAGATACTGATGGACATTGCAAGCTTTCCATAGGACTTGATCTTCATCAAGTTGAAGTGTCACAAGATGAAAAACTAATTAAGTATGAATTTAGTATATGCAAACACTCTGAAGAAAAATGAGTCCATTTACGCATACTCTTTGCTTCCTATTTTTATTAATTTAGCCAATTACTTATCCAGGAAAAGACTTCCTTTCTTACTCTTTTGAATCTCAGTTTCATTAAGTGTTTAATGGGGGAACATTGTCAGAATAGTCATCTAGGTACTCTGTGTTACCCAGAGTTGTCATCTTCATATGATTATTGGCTCTTTCAGAGAAATCTAATAGACAGGGGAGGCATGATTTCCCTTCTCAAAAGCTAAGATGATTTTTACTAATACCCTGTATTTCTATATGTAGGCTAATTATGTTTCTTACTATAGTTTTTCTCAGTTTGTGTAGTACAGACAAGAGATTTGTAGGTATGAGTGTCCAGGATTTGAAGAAAGAAAAAAATCACAAGTGTATTTGCAGATGTTGAGTTCTTATTTAATTATTTATCCATTTCTTGATAGCCTACTTTTAAAACTGTAGGAAGGCATGTGCTACTGGAAGTTTGCTGTGTCATCCTATCAGGACATGATTTCTTAGTCCTGTAAATAATTACATGCCTATTCTTTACTTTATTTTTAATTATTTCCCCTCCTCTGAGGTAGAGACCATGTAAGTGAGAAATATAATTAGTTGACAAAGATAATGAATTCTGAAAATTGTGAAATTAGAAACCATGCTTGTCACAAATTTTATTGCCTTCAAATTACTTTCCTTTTTTCTCTAGGTTATAGCTTTTGAAATGAAAATAGAGATCAATTTTGTACTTCAATTCTCAGTTTTAGTGCCAGACCTACTTACTGCCGAGAAACTTTAGTTGTGTTTCACTGAGGGACCAAAAGATTTACTCCTAATGCTATGAAGCAGCATCATAGCAGAGAGATGATGAGCATTCACTCTTGAACTCTTCTTTGTACCAAGCTTAAGCCATTAAACCTCTCTCCTCATCCCCCAGCCCCTAACATTTTACATGTCAGACAATAGGTGAATTCTTCCTTTCTTCAGCTGAATTTATGTGCTCTCTTGTCACTGGCTCTGCTGCATCCTTGATGTCCGTGATGAGGCAAAAATTTTCCTCCTCTTGTGGAAACTAAGATTCTCYGCAGCTGATATTTTCCCCAAAAGATTTTGGTTCTTCAAATGCAGCATGGGAAAATGTACTGATTGATAGTGGATTCTCAGCATTCTGAAACCGATCTAAGACTTACCTTCGATATTGATTTAACTGCACGTGTACTACTCACCCATGTTTGCTTTTCAGAAAAAGCTGCAGGATGTGACCATGAAGTTTCGCTTGTTCCAGAAGCCAGCCAATTTCGAGCAGCGTCTGCAAGAATGTAAAAGGATTTTAGATGAAGTGAAATTGCAGGTGCCCAAGTTGGAGATGAAGAGTGTTGAGCAGGAGGTGGTGCAATCACAGCTGGATCACTGCATGGTGAATATATAAAGATCCTGTTTTCCTATTCATTTTCTAACTATTCTATCCTTCCAATTTAAAATATCTTTAATGATGTTTTCAGTATTTGTTTGCGAATTATTAGAAGACAGTCCGAGAGAGATTTAAGAGCAAAGTTATGCAATGAAAGTTACAGGAACCTTTTTCAAATTAGACATATGTATGGAGAGGGGTTGATGAAAAGGGATTGATTTTTATTTCCGCACTTCTTTCCTTGCTTGGAAATGAGATTAGAAAAACATCGTCCACTTAAAATTCAATGTTAAAGTTAATTTTAAGGTTAAAGTAAAAAGATGGTGAAATAGCTCCAACATCTTTTCCAGTCTTAGAGTAACTTTTACCATTCTGTGTAGTATTTATTCTCTGTTCTCCTGTCATGCTAAAGACCCTCTCAGAAGCATGGAGTACTAATTGAGTGAAAAAGTTTGGAAATGTGGAAAAAGCTAAATATTATATAATGTTGCTCAGATTTCAGGATGAGAAACAAAATATCAGTTATTGATGAAACTGGAAAAAATCAAATATCAAAATATTTCAGTCAAGTTTTAAACGGTGATCGTGCACTTTCTCTATATGACAGTATAAGTCAGGATGCCTTTTCTAATTCCCCCCTTTCTCTACTTAAAGATTCTGATAATGGTTCTGTTTTTAAAAAATCCAGTCATATATCCCATCAGTTGTTGGCCAGTGTGCATCATGCAAGCTTCCTAATTTGCTGATGACTACTTATTAGTGTTGAAGAATGTATCTATCATATAAGGCACCTAAGATCCCTTGAACTGCAAGGTAGTATGTAAATAGAAAATAAAATAATAACAATTTTGAGAATCATCTTAATTAGCCTTAGATTGCAGAGAAAATGTGCTTTTTTTTTTTTTTTTCCTTGTCAGATCTTCTGGGAAAAAAGTCTTGCCTTTACCTATACTGTCAAGACATGCAAGACAGATTTTCCATTGTGGTGACATACTACTACTAAGGGAAAAGCTCAAAAAAATAGGAATGAAAAAGTACAGTATAGTTTATTTTGCAGTTCTGTCAAAGGGTACAAGGCAGTAAGTTTAATTTCCAGCATGTCACAGCAAAATGTGTGAACACAGAATTAAGCTAGACAGCTCAGCAATAAAACTTCTCAACAGTTTAACGTTTGCCATTCTTCACCTACCTATGTGATAATGGATCCTCTGTATCTCTGTGGGGTCTTCTTCCAATGCAGAGTTCACTAGAATTCCTGTGTCACAACAGAATTCAATTTTAAATTAAATAGAAATATAAGTTCAACTTCTGCACTAGTTATATCAATGTTAATGTGGGCATTTATGTGGCTATTAAATGGCTTGGGATACCAAGTCGTAGGTTTAATTGCAGTTGTCATACTTAGACTTTCTGCATATGGAAAGAAAGGACAATGCTTATCTCTTTCTTAGTATCACCCTTTTGAAATATAAACAGTATGTATTGTGCTTACAGATTGTTTGCATGCTAGTGCTTACCAAACAAAACTGTTTTGCCTTGTTTTTCTGATGAGTTATTGAAATAGTACAGGAATAAGTAGTGAGTTATTAAATATTTTTTTACTTAAACTTGTTTTATTACTTTTTCATGTAGATTTTTAGTTATTTAATTTTGTAAACAAGGTTAAACACAGTACAAGTAGGGAAAAACCCTACTGGTCTCCAAAAGGTTGTATGAAAAACTGTCAGATTTCTTATTAAACTGACTTTAATGGTTCTGTATAGTTAAATATATCCAACAAGCCTTATGAGATGATAGAAAACATCTATTGTTGTTTTAAATATTGCATTATCTAAATCAGTTTGAAAACAACCTTTATCGTATATTATTACAATTAGTGATGGCCTATATTTTCCTGTCTGTAATAACACTTTTGCAGATGCTTCTGCAGACATGTCTTTGAAACCAGTATTAGTAGTGGTAAACTGTTCTGAATCTATTAATTTGGGTTGTAATTTAGAAGGTGTGATTAATTTGTCTTCCAAATATTTGCTTGTATATATTCGGTCTGGGCTTTGTCTATCCTTAGGTCACACACCTGGCATCTGATGAGCACTTTGAACTCAACTAGCTTTCTAACAGGAGTTGAAGGTGCTCAGCTTGCACGATGATGATTTTATGCAGCAAACAACACAAAGAATTCTAGCGCATGTGTGTAATAGCTTCCATAGCCTTTTCCCTTTTGCTCTTTTTAACTGTGGTGCTTCTGTTCCATATTCTGATTTGATTAGAAATTATATAAAAGCCTGAGTGAAGTGAAGTCTGAAGTGGAAACAGTGATAAAAACTGGAAGGCAGATTGTTCAAAAGCAGCAGACAGAGAACCCAAAAGAACTAGATGAAAGACTTACAGCTTTGAAGTTGCAGTATAACGAATTGGGTGCAAAGGTAAGATCTGTGGTTTTATAATGCAAAAGTGTACTCTCGTTTTAACTTGTAAAATGAAAACTAATCTTGGCATGGTCAGTTAACATTCCTTTTTTATTGGTTATTTCCAAGGCCCTCACATTTTTTACATTTTCTAAACAGTGGGACACTAGGAATGATGCCAAAGGCAAATCAACAACAATATTCACTTGTTCTGACTAAAGAAGAAAAAAAAAAAAAAGAAAGAAAGCTTTATCAAATTATAAAATGTCATTATTAGAGTCTGAAACTATACTTCCTTACTTAACATCTTCATTTATTTTTGTCTTTCACCTTAGTGTTTTTTGGGAAGAGGGAGGTGTTTCTTTTTAATGGCTCATTAGCAGTTACTAGTTTCAAACACTTCAGAAAAATTTCTGTGATTTATTTCATGTTTTATCTTAAATGCTGCCTCGAAAAAGAAGAAGAACCTACCTTTTCATTTCCTTTTGCCTCTGGTTAAACAGATCTTTACTTATTTCATTTCTGTTTGTGGCTGATCAAAAATCTATTGGCTGAAAATTCTTTATATTGCAGCTTTCTTCAGGAGACATTTGCCTGCCACTCCACCTTGCTTCATCTGCACTTTTGAGTTTAACTACACATATACTCAATTCCTTTAACGATTGTTACCTATTTTATATCCCATATAAAACTCTGACTCAGCTGTCCACACACAGTCTTTGGTAAGGACATTTATCTTAATAAATAAACCACATATAATATTGTTTGGTCATCACAATGTGATGAATAACTTTTCCATTGTTTTGTATCTCAGATACCAGCAACCACTTATTTAGAATTTGGTCATTTAGTCACCATCCTCCATTTCACAGGAATTACCAAATTTCTTCAAGCTGGGCAAAAGTGGGTCATCCTTAGTGCTCAGTAGTGAAAAATACATTGCCTTGGAATAGAGCTATTGAGGAAAGTTCTACTTTTTAAAACTATCTGGCTTTCATACAATTCTCAGTTTGATGACTGAATATACATTAACATCTAATTAAGAGGACTATATGAGTATTTCTCAATATTCTCTTCRTTCATTTCTGCTTAACTTATAGCAAGAACAAATTGTTTTCAGAACATGACAGTCTATTTTGCCTTATAACACCAGTGATAAATTATCATTCGCAAGTAACCTTGCTGAACCAAACATTAATTTCCAGAGCACTGTCATTCCTTGTGTAAAATTTTCATCTGTACATCATCTTTCTGTCTATCTATTCATCTCTCAATGTATCTATTAATGTACAGTTAAATGCAATTACAGTCATGGTTACTAACAGGACATTTTTTTTTTTACTCAGAATTTTCTCTAGAAGTCAACTGAACAGACGAGGGGAAAGACAGATTACTAATCAATATTAACAAGGCTGTGTTTGAACAAAAAATGCATATCAATCCCTAAAGGCTTAAAGGAAGCTTTCTGCAAATACTGCCATCTTTAATTAATTTGTTTTCCTTCTCCACTCACTAGATTTATTCACAGAACTTGCAAAAACTTTAGAGTGAATTTGATGCAGTATGTGGCTGAATGCACATTATGAGTGAAAGGTATAGTTGTCTGGGGTTTTTTGCTGAAATTTATGCAATTCTAACATACAGAATAGCAGAAAATACAATTCTTTACTTTGYTAGATTATAAATTATTAAGATAAATGAATACATAATCATTAATTATGTAGTAAACTAGTAAAATGAGCCTCCGGTAATTCTGTGTGTCAGTATGTGGTTTAAGCACATAGTGATCATCAAGCCCCACTCGCTATAGTAGAGTAAAACAGTAAGAGTTCCACAGATAATATTAATTTGGAACTGAATTAAAACAGTTCTCTGTCTTGCTAGAAAATGAAGATAGTGAGAAATATCAGTTGTTTGAGTGTGGATAAAACTGGAGAGTCTGTTTCAGTAAGGTGTAGCTAGCTATCATTCGACATAATATGTTTGTTTTCTCTTTTATTTTACAAAGAGCTACAGCACATATTACTGCATTATAGTTAACATAACAACAGAAAGATGCATATCTAATGAAAGGATAAAAATGTGCCATTAGGGAGCCGTTAGTGATCTGAAGTGAGCAATATTGCAAATTAATGTAGGTCAAAAATCCAAAATGCTTTGTTTAACTTTGTTTTCCTAGATTTTGTTTTTCACATTTATTTTTACATAGTATGGTAGTTAACTGTTTTAGAGCCACAAATGCTCAGATATAGAGAACTAAAATAATCACTTACCCATTATCAGTCCCAATTGATGTTATTAAGTTTGGAGAATGAAACACTCTTTTTTTTTTTTTTTTTTTAGAAAAAAAAGTATAATAGCTGTAAGTATAAATAAGTCTCAGGACTGAAATGTATAGCTTCAGGGTAAAGACTTACTCATGTGTAGACTCACTTGCATGATTTGGTATGTGTTCGCATATTGTGCTTCAGGAAGGAGCTTCTATTTAAAACAGTCCCTAATAAGTACATTCTTAAGCATGTGGAATGGATTTTATTAAGTGTATGGAAGTGTTGTGTAATGCCTAGCTCTCAGTCAGGAAAATTGTAATCAACAGAATTTTAATTATTTCTAATAATTTCCTACAATACGTACAGCATTTTGTACAGAAAAATGATTTGGCCAATGAGTACTTGAGACTCTCTGAATCTAAAAATTCTTCTCCCCTTTGAAACGGAGGGGAGTTGAAGGTTAGTTTGTTCTGTTTGTTCTCTTTGTTTTTAGCATATACACATAGGGATATAAATTCCTGTCATTAGACTTGTCCAGTCCAGGATTAATCTTCTGGTCCAGGAATGAGTTTTGTATCCTCAGAATACCAAAGTTTGCCCCTGATTTTTGACCAAATATGTCTTCTAACAGCGATCAATGGTTTGAAAAGTAGTAGTAATCTCAATGCAAATAGATTTGAGATGAAATTGCAAGAAGCCAAAATGTCATTTGTGTGTCACCATGCATTAATGATAATAAATATTTCATGCCAGTGCCTGCTTTTGCATTCAGTATTTTCAGGAGGCTTTTGCATTCATTTGCCTGTGGTCTCTCTTTCTCTCTGACACACATACCTATAAACATATAGGCACAAACAACTGTATTACAGCTTAGATAAGTTTGTTGGATAGGAGTGCCTATGTGGTAGGGGTCTGTATAACCCGTACACCAAATCTCTCTATGGTGATTCAGCATAAGAGATGGCTATACTCTATAACAGAAAGTGGCAGTAATTAGTGATCTTGCTGCCTTCCAAAGGGCCTTGCACGCTGTGTAGGCTATCAGTTACAAGGTCAGATCATTCCTCGCTTGCTCCCTGCTGCATGGGAATTTGACTATTAGACCTCGGCTGTAAAATGAAAAGGCTAAACTAAACCTTTATTTTTGCTTTAAATATCTGTGTTTTCCATTTTATTGACAGTAAGTTTTATTTATCCAAAGGTTCCTGCAAGTAAACTATCTAAGATAACTAAAATGGCTTTAAAATACAGGAAAAAAAAATTATGGCTGTAGCACATATTTGATACCATTGCAGAAAACAGAAGGCCTTAAGAGGGCACTGTTTCCTATTTTTCTTTAGAAATATGTTTTTCTATTCAAAGTATAAAGAGAAACTGATAAAACAGTAACTCCTGGAACATGGGAGTAGTGGAATATTATTTATATTATATGCAGAATATATATATATATATATATATATATATATATATAATATATATAACCCAAATTTCTCCATGTTTGAGCATATATCAGTAGGGGTTTTTTATAGTCTATGAAGTGTTTACGATTCAGTCACACTTAGGATAATGCATTTTGCCTTGTATTGCTGCTAAGTACCTACGAATACCTTTTTACCATGCCTTGTATTTGTTAGCTGCAATATTTTGATTGTTTCTAATGATCAGAATCACTAATACTGATCAGAGGAGGAAAAAAAACATGTGGATTCCTGACTCCATGTATGTGAATCTCTATTTAGCTAAAGAGATGAGTTGTGTGGTCTTTCTTGGGGATTTACCTCTAGTTCTTCCTCTCTGTGAACTGTTAACTCTGAGGGCATATTTAATGAGTTTGGCATATGAGAAAGCACATAGGGAAGAAGAAGCATTCTGAGATTTTAGTAGCACCTCTCTACTGAGTGATAACGTGACAGGGAACACTTTGTTGCTTGTTCTCTGGGAAAATCTGGTCTGTTTACATGGGGATAGTGAAATTCTCCTTACAGGAGAACTAGGAGGCAGCACAAACTTTGATCAGTGTGCCACTGGTTGTATTCAAACAGCTTCAAAGCCCAGAGCCTGGGCTCGTGTGGGGAATGGACTTCAAGGGAAAATTAGAAGGGGTTGGCTATCTAAGGGAACTAGGCATGCAAAAATGCACTGGGAATGAGGAGCAAGAATGTGAAAGGAAACTTATGATGGAAGATGGGGAGGCCGATGAAAAAGAAGCCTGAGATTGCTAGCACTACAAACTGCACTTCCTTTAAAAAGTCTGTAGTATATCCTGACGTTCTCACTGTTTTGCCTACTATTAGTAAGCTCCTGTGAACGCCTAGGAAAACGTATCTTTCGCTGTGTTCATTTATTTAGAGGAGAGATGGCTAATCTTTCAGTTAGTACCAAACAGAATCTCAGGGAGGCATTTGAGCTCAGTATACTTTGATTTTCCCCCTCTATATGAAAGAAAATAAAATCATTATATGACCAAAGCACAAATGTCCTCAYTGCAGAATAGGTGTGAGTCTGATTGTGTACTGGGGACAACTTGCATCCTGCTAAAGTGACAGACACATTTTTTGATAACGTGATGGGAGCGAGGCAAGACAGCTTGGTAAAGAGAGGGTAATGCAAAATATATGAGTTGTTCCACAATGACCCAAATAAATGTTATTAACATTGTTTGCAAATGAGGCGTGTTTCTACTGATTTTTTTCTAGTTTGCTTTGAAAAAGGAAAAAAAATGACAAACTCCTATGCAGAAATGCTACATTTGAAGAGTGTGATTCAAGTCACATGCTAAGAAATTCCAAACTTAAGGTTAACTGTGCAGGTTAAGGTTAGGTTAACTGACATCGTTCAGTGGCTTTTGTGTTTYAAGTTTTGAGGATTTGTTTGGCAGAGATTTTTTTTTCTGTGTGGCGTAACTACATAGAGAAAATCTGAGGGTTCAGTATCACTCTAAAGCCATCTATATGAAAATATACTGTTTGAAGGGGTTTGATATCTATTCTGTGTCTCGAGGAAAGCCTACTAATTCATCTCTTCCAATGTTTGCTAGGCATTACTTCAAAGGGGAGGAGGAGGTTCACTGAGGTCTGCTGCTAGTTCAAACTCAATGAATTGTTATGCACAGATTGTTTTCTTAGGGTTTTAATACTAACAGCAAAATTACAGGTATTGAGAGAACTAAGTGAAGATTTATAACTGTATTAAAAATACAACTTGTCTTGTAAAACTACAAGTTCAGCTGTTACAGAAAAAATGGTGTATAAAAGTGGTATATAAAAGGCATTAAAACACCATGACTGAAGAGTTAAGAAAAACGTCTTTTCTTTCTGCAGGTGACAGAAAAAAAGCAGGAGTTAGAGAAATGCTTGAAATTGTCTCGGAAGCTACRGAAAGAAATTAATGCTCTGACAGAATGGCTTGCAGCGACAGATGCTGAATTGACAAAGAGATCAGCAGTGCAGGGGATGCCTAGCAATTTGGATGCTGAAATTGCCTGGGGCAAGGTAACAATGTAACACTGTACATTCAGATATCTCATCTTTTGCATATTAAAACTTGATAAATAAAGTGAATAAAGACTCTGCTGCATAAATTGGCAGAACTTCAGAACTGCTATGGTATTACCCCATTATAACACTAGTGCTTATAAAAGTAACCATCTTATCTCTGCATATATCCATAGCAYACTTCACTTTTCATATTGGAGTAATCTTCATTGAAATAAATTAAAGATTAGGATTTCTTTTTTTGTAGACTACATCAAATTATTTCTCCAGTATCCATGCAAATAGAGATCCAGGTTGGAACAGTTGGAGAAGGAGTCTCTTAGGTACCCTATCACTAAACTGAAGAATTTTCCCTCTCTCTCCTTCATTCTGTTCTTTCCATGGCTAGAAAAGTGTTTATTTAGCAGTAAAACAGCTCCAGTAAATGCAAGATTAAGAATGTTAGAGCACTATATATTCCACATGTTCAAGTAGCAGCCMAGAGGTGAGATATTTGATTTCTTAATCCTTTTATTTTTGAGCTCATTCATTTTTATTCTGGGGATTTCTTAGCTTTTGTGACTTCACCTTGAACTCTTATGTTAGGTTAAAACTCAAAGCCTAAAATGCAACTTGCCTCARAATTGCTATGTGTGCTGCAGATTAGATGAAAATTATACAGTATCACTGAGGAATGCAAGAGTTATTCATCAGACTATAGCTACGTATGATGGTAAGGCTTTAGCACAATGTCACTCATCACTAGCTAATCTAGTTTATATTCTGCATATGTAATGAAAATACACATTAACTCAGAACACCAGCAAATTAGGCCACCACTATGCACACATACTAAAATCTGTGCTTTTGAGGAAACTCTGCTTGACATTATCTAAAGCTTCAAAAATCCAAATAACTTTGTGCAGCCAGCAGCATTTTGAGTAAGTGTTCCTGTATCAATTCTAAACAAAACAAAGCAAAAASTTAAGCAGTTTCTTTGTGCAAAGATTTAGCAGTTAGCTCTGCTTAATAGGAAGAATCCTTTAAAAATCTTACCAGTTTCTATATGTGTTATATAAATTTTCATGAAAAATATGCAGGCAAACTCACTGCTTCTTTACAAGACTATAGTGGTTTCAAGCACTGGAATAAAATTTGYTTTAGATTTCCTTTTGTTTTTTTGGTCTTTAACCACTGCTTTCATTCTTCGAGCTTGATAAGATGTCTTTAGCCTTGAAATACCCTTAGCTGCTGATTTACGAAACAAGTAACAAGAAAAATTCTGACGCTTTACAAGTCTTCTGTGAGTTATGTAATCTTTTTTATCATCAGTCTCTAAGAGTTATAATTTTTTAAAAGTATTGCCCAAAATATATAGTGAACAATATTCATGATTGTTTGGCTACTATTACTGCTCTGACTATCAAAAAACCCTGATCCCTGGAAACCCCACAACTGCTCAGTATTTTCTCATTTTCACTTACTGCCTTTCCTGCAGTTAAGTCTACTCAGTTCAACTCATCTGTTTTGATTAATATTTTGATCTTATCACACATAATAAAGAAAAAATGTCTGATTTTTAATAGAGGGTTTATGCAATTATATGGTTTAATGCCCCCAAACTAATCTGTCAGTTGTTTGTTGCATTTCCCCAGTAAAGAAAGCAAAAATAAACTTTGGTGATGTTAAACTACACAGTACACTTCTGCTGAAACGGAAATGCAAATCATATGTTCCTGTATGCTTTTTCAGGAAAGCTAATGCAGGTGTGCACAGCTGCAAAGCRGTTTAAATAGGAAGATTTGTCTTTGGTATTGTTTAATAGTTAGTCATTAACCTTAATGCTTTGTAAGTGGCATAAAGASACCTTAAAGCAAGGCTGCTGGTCAGTGCAGTTACCCAGTGGRAAGTCCTTGCTGGGTCTCCCTCTCGCTACAACAAGTACTACATATTTCTATCTCATGGCAATCAAAGGGTAACAAAATGTAGTTAAAATGAGAAATATCAATGCGAGATGTAYGTTAAACAGGTGAATGACTCCACTGAGTAATCTTCAGGAATGCCATAGAGAACTGTGAATTCTCATGAGGAATTGATACCAAAAGGGTTGCAGAAGAAATTGGTAACAACCAAACTTTGGCTTCAGCTCCAGCCTGAAGCCATCCCTTATGTCTGTCCCCATGTACTATCTTACCAATTSTGCTTCAATCACTTCAGCACAAAAATAAGAATAAATGAACAACCTTGGGTGAAAACAGCTGCCTCTTGCTGAGGAATGTGTATTTATTAACTCAGTGTCTTTTGTAACTCCTTTGTCAGGATTCCTTTTATGAAATATAAGCTAGTATTCATGTAAATATAAGAGGCTTTTTAATTTTGAACATTCCAGCAGAAAGTGTAGGCTGCAGGTGCTAGCTTTCCCACTAACAGGTAGGAAACGCTGTATGCTCTCATGCAGACTTTAAAACTCTTGTGAAGACTTCCTAAATCAGGCTTATACTGATATCCTATTGGGATTTCAGTGAGGCGTCATACAAAACAGTACATCAATAATTCAGTGCCCAGAACCAGAGCCTCGCAATATCTGAGTAATGTCGCACCTTGGCGCTTTGGGCCTCCGAGGAGAGTAAGCTGCCGAAGGCAGTAATCCATCTAAGGAAATGCGCTGGGGGCAGGATTAGACCCAGCAGCCTGCCACTGTAAGGAAAGCGATCGGCAAAAACCAGCCCGGGAAACGGAGGAGGAGAGAGGAGAACTCAGTAGCGAGAATGAATTGGAAATTGGAGGTGTGCTGCTGTGGATATGAGCAGCCAGAGAGCTCATAATCTTTCTGTACAGCACCAGGAAGCAGCTATATTTATTACTACACTTTTTTTCCTCTTTCATTTTCAGTACCAAGGATTTTCTTTAAAAGTCAAAGGAACTCAGAGTGTTTCAAAGATAATTATAGAGGTTAGAATAAAAGAATAATACATGTAAACGTTGCCTTGAAGGTGTAAACACCCAGAAATAAATGGGAATGTCCACCTGGAGTAGGAAGTGACCTTAACTAAAAAAAAAAAATTAATCTGAACATGAAGAGAAATCTAGAAATTCTTTAAGGATAAGAAAACCTTGTTGGCTGAGTTAAGTGAAATGAGATGGGCAATATCCTGACAACTGTAAATCATACTTTGTTACTCAGAAGAGAGAAGTTAAATATTTCCATTGCCTTCAATCCACTGTATTCATTGCGTTCAGATAGCAAAAAGGATATGTGAGTGGAAAAATAATCATTACATATTTTATGTTAGAAATTATTTTATAATTTGAAGACTTAGTGAACACAGTTATCACTGAAGCCATTAACTGTTCTGGGATTAATTTGTCTTTTAATCAGGAACTGGCCTGATAAAAAACTGGATTACCACGGAGCAATGTTCTCAAAAAGAAAAAGGCAAATAGTGTTTCTATAGAAATTTCTATACCAATCCCTACTGTTAGCATTATGATTCTGCCAGTGTTTTAAGACTATATTTTATTTGAGGTATATAATACCAGAGTATAAAGTTGACTTGAAGTACACAGAATTACATTAGCTAACACATTTTAGCAACATATTTTCTGTCAGTAAAATCAGTAAAATAAAATTATCTGAAAATTGTGTCAACTGATTGATAGTCAGCAGCCAGAACACAACAAAAATAAATAATGTGTTATGTGTAAATACAAAAAATGCATTAATCAACCACCAAAATGGCCATAATCTCAGTTTTTGAATAATTCTGAGCCTCCTGACTTCTTTTAGAGGGATTTGAATTGTTAAGATTACTTTTTAGCAATCCACAGTATATAAACAATGTGGAATCATATAGAACTTTTCATCTATCACTTGCTGTTTGTGAAGTTTTTAAATCTGCTGATGTTAATGAACAGCATAGTTAAGATATTATCCTTGCTACTTTTTCGCCATTCTAGTGTGCTTGAAAAATATTCCTACACAGTTTAATTTGATGAGCAGTAGTCTTATCATTATAAAGTATAACTCAGAAACCCTCTACACCATATTCTCAGAAAAAAGCCATTCCTATGTGCTTCTGTTTTCAAACATCAGTTGTTCCTAGTTAGCATCTGCTAATGTGGAGGATGTTACAATTTTCACTTCCTTATGAAAAAAAAAATCAATTTACAAAATTGCTAATGCTATCTGTTATACTAYAATGGATGTACACTGCCGCTGCCTAGAAATAGTGGAAAGAAAGAGAATTCTAAACAATATAATGAAGAAATGTCAAATTAAAAGAAAGTATTATCAATGTTGTGGAAGAACTGAAGCTAACTTAATCGTTAGTTTACCTACTAGACAATGTATTATATCATACAGAGACTTGTTTAAGGTCCTCACGGATAGTGTAGTGTGGAGTCCTGCCATTTTCACCACCACTACTAGTTTTTTAGTTGAATTCAGTGGGTCCAGGAACTCATACATAAGAACTCTGAATAGCTGAGAATTGAAATACTGGCAGAGAAGACATTTTTCACTTTGATATTGTGTTCAAGGCCTTAATGTTTTTCAAGAAGGTGAAGGGGACGTGTGATTGATAATTTATCCTACTGGTTATGCATGATCCCTTACTTGCCAGTATACAAGAGTGTTAGTTTTTCTGTTTTCTGAAGGTGCACCCTTTGGTTTACATTATTTCTTTTCTTTGGAAAGAGCAACTCCTGCCATCAGCTGAAGTGCTTCCGTCCTCTTTGATACTTATCAGGAGGGAAATGCCAGCTTTTGGATAGCAGTTTTAGTTAACAGACATTTAATTATCTGATCGGGCTATCTGCATTTCTAGTTGAGCCCAAGACTGGTCAGAGATTGCATGCATGTAAAATATGAAGAAAGTCACAAGCCGCAGTAAATGTGCTTCAGAAATTCTTTTCTAGATGGAAGTAAACCATTCAGAAAAGATGATAAAACTGATCGGCACTCTTCATCCTGAGTTGAAGCTAAACTTTGTTTCATTTTTTTTATGATCACATTTTGGGTTCACTGTGAAAGGAGATAAAATTGCCCTGGAAAAGGGCATGTTGTTGTTACTTTTAGTCTGACAAGAACCTGTTGAAATTGAAACTCTGTTTCAGGTTCTATTGTTCTGTAGTTTCTGGTTTGTTAATAATCTGCATTAATCACATCTAGATTATGTTATTACAATTCCTCAGTGTCTGAGCAAAGTGGTAGAATGTTGAAAATTTCTCCTACTTACTTGAAATGCAAGTGCAAAGTCTTATGTGTGAAAMAACATTACAGAATGAGATCATTAATTCTGTGAAGTATCGGAATGAAGCACTGTTTTAAATGTAACATATGGTAAGTAAGTTGGAGGTACTATTAAGATGGTATTAAATCAAAGAGAGTAATTACTATGCCATCTTCATGGCAATATGAAAATTTTACTTTCCTAACAACACATTATTAACAAAATCATACTGATGCAAGGAGTATTAGAGCATGGAGGTGGTAAAGACGTAGTTCTACTGCAATAGCAGTGTCGATCCTAAAGTCTAAGAATTGTGACTGTGCTTTGATTAGAGATGATTCTTCTTTCAGTATATTCAGGTTATCTAAACGAAATGTAAGTCCCTGGAGACTAGTGATTCTTGCCTTTCTTCTGCTTACTTTGGTTTGTGTTCAGTTTGGATCACTTCATTTCTACCTTGATCTTTGTTTTATAAGCAGAGATCATATCTGGCTGTATCCTTTGAGATCAGGTGATCATGAGTTCAGAGAAATTTTTGTCCTAAAATTTTTCTCTTGATTATATGTTATATTAGATACAAGGAATTTTTGCTTCTCCTTAAGTACTCAGCAATACTCTGAATTGTGTCATCAGTTTTCAGTTTCAATTGTGTCATCAGTATTAAATTTCTGTTGTCTTATGTAAGGTATAAGTATGTGGGGTTTTGCTCTTTTTGCTAGACTTCTTACATGTTGCAGATGTTAAGACATGAGTATTGAGAAAAATATGTGAGAATATTTAAGTCTCTTCACAAAAAAATAATGGTACAAGGAGATGCTGGAAATGCTGGAATGCTTGTAGGATTGCACATATATTTTAGTCACTCAAATGTTAAAATACTGTGGATATAGCCTATTTTAGTATTCTAGTTTGCAGAGTGAAATCCCAGGTGAGTAGAATGAAAAGATTTATTTCTACAGGTAGGTTTAACAGGACAGGAGAACATGGCTTCTGCTGAAGAAGACTGCGCTGAATATGATAGGAATATTAAAGAACTTCATCTGGGTATTTTCAATGCAGTTCAGTAAGACTTGGGATATTATCATGATGCTTTATGGTTGTCTCATTTATTTTGTGAGCTTTATGTGTTAGCTATTTGATAGCTATTTCATTTTACTATATGCAAACTAACTTAAAGTACCTCAATATAAATATTGTAAAATGTGGAATCATTTTTTTAATTGACTATTAAAATTGTATGCTGAACTTTGGAATGAGATAATACACATTTTTTAAAATTAAGCTATTATGAAAAATGATTATTAGAATATGAAGAACACTTACATTTTTATCAGAGCTGGAAAAGAACAATTTATTTTTTACTTATTCTTCACAGAACTCCTTGGCTGCCTATAGGAAGTGAGTGATTGTGTTCCAGTATGAACTTACTGGCTGTTTTAATATTTGATGATCTTACTGTGGAGAATTTTTAATTTCCTGAATTTTTATTTTTTATTCTGTTCCTTATAGGCAACACGGAAGGAGATTGAGAAACGCCAGATCCATCTTAAGAGCATCAGTGATTTAGGAGAGAATTTGAAGACAGTGCTGAAAGGAAAAGAAAGTCTAGTGGAGGATAAACTCAGCCTCCTGAACAGTAATTGGATAGCAGTAACCTCACGAGCAGAGGAATGGTTCAATTTATTACTGGTAAGAGTAATGTATTTGTGCACATAGTTTACTAAACAAGATTTTAATATAAAAATGCATAGGAAGTGTTGGTGCCCAGTCTTAGGTGCTCTGCCTCGTAGGATTGCTTTTTCTGGTCCCTTAGAGTATGCTTGTCTAATACAGAGATAAACAAAAAAATCACATTGGTTTTTTTCTCTACTCTCTATTTTAACAGTTTTGCTACATTTTTACACAGTGACGGCACTGTGGAGTCTTGTTTGTTAGCTCTTCCCTTTCCTGTGTGCCTCAGTAGAGCTTTCCTGGATTGTTCTTTTGCCTAATGAATAAAAAGCAGTTTCTCCTCAAAGACCTTAATTACTTGCATTTGGAGCAAGTGAAGAAAACAATCAAATGAGTTGAATAAGTCTTGGCATTGAAACTCGTAACTTCGACTGCTTTTGACCACATTGCTCTTTCTGCTTAGATCACTAGTATGGTTTGGAAGCAAATCCTCATTTTTGTSTTGTTGTGGCTAGCATGTTTACTTTGATGTGTGTGACCTAGATTCATTGCAGAGGCAACTAAATCAAAGCTCTGCTCAGGGTGCACACCCAGTATGCTCTGAACAATGATCTGATCCTCCAGACCGGTGTGAGCTTCCTTTGGGCAATGGTGTGGTGTAGTGTTTGATGGAGATGTTTAGTTAAGGGGACCAGAATAATGGACTAGACAGTCCAAAATGAAACCATAAACCACGTATAATACAGTTCTCAGAGCTCTAGCTCCTGCTGTTTCAAGCTACTGGCAGGTACTTAACTATAGTCTCCCCTAAAATTCATTCTGTTGTGAAGCGATGATAACTTGAATGCTTAAATGCAGGTTATTAACTATTTGTCTACCAGAATCCCTTAGAAGATCTTCTGCATTGTTTCTAGTGCCGAGGTAGCAGAAGTAGCAGTAGCAGTTTCAACACGGAGAATTGGAGTGGTTCTCACAGGTGTATTAACCTTTATCATGACTTCAGCATTTCAGAGCTTGATATCTTAGCACGCCAGTAGTGTCCATGTGGCTGCCTTAAGAATGTGTCTGTGACTGGCATACAGCACCATCGTGGGTCCTCTGCTGCTATATGCAGGGTGCATATCTGGTTATATCTGGTTGGGTGTATTCTATCTGGAAAACTTAAACATTTCCTTCAGTAGGATATAGTTACTCAGCTTTGACATAGAATGGTTTATAAGAAGCATGTAATGGAGTTTATAGACTGGTGTACTGATGTATTATTCTACCTTCTCTCTCTCTCTCTCTGCTTTGAATTTTTATATTAGTATTTACTAGAACCCTTGATAAAGMAGGTATAAGAGAGGAGGTTGGTCCTTTATTATGCTTATTAATTTTAGATTAAGGYGTAGAGATGGATGGAGATGCACGTGGWGGGCGAAAGGACAGTGCTACTAAAATCTTTAATCTCTTGTGTATGATACACATATGTTCTGCACAGGGATTTTAATAATTTAAAGAACTGCAATTGCTGTACTAGTAAGTAATATTCTTTATGACCAAAAAGAACAGCTCAATGACATGTTACAGTGACTGTTGCTGTTACACTAGTAAAATATCCGTGTTCTTATAGTCTATATTGAGACGTACACATAGTTCCCTGGGAATTTTGAGGTGCATATGCATAGACYTTATTATAGTGAGCTCACTAAGAAAAGACGAAGAGATTTTAAACTGAAAAAAAAAAACTTTTATCAGAATATCATCTAGAATACCTTTTTAAAAGCAAACTCAAAGCAAAGAGGTTAGACAAAACATTTAAGTTTTATATACACAGCTCCATTTCCAGGTTATGACTTTGCAAGTGTGTCCTTGTTTCTCTCTGGGTTTCATTTAATTTAAGAGCCTTCCAAAGTGAGTTCTCTACCTGGTTCCTAGGAAGCTCTTCTTGCCATCATGTGTAAGCCTGGCTATCAGCTTCCTGCTCCTCTCAGCAGTCTCTCTGAGCTGCAGGCACCCACCTCTTGCTGTGATCAGAGCACCCTCCTCTTTCTCTGCCTGTCACTTTGGRAGCTTCTCCCTCTCCTACAACGTCTTTTCAAACAAATATAACGTATAAAGTGAGAACAAACAAATAAAAAGATGCTCACCTCCACAGAAACAAGTACTTACTGTACCAAAAAAGCAAGTTAAATTTCATAATACATGCATGTTTGCCACAGTTTGCATAATTATGGCTATTATTTCACTTCTGATTACTTTTTTGTATGCAGTATTTACCTTTTTCATATACAGGAATATCAAAAGCACTTGGAGGCTTTTGATCAGAAAGTAGCTAATGTCACAACTTGGATGTATCGTGCTGAAATACTGTTGGATGAATCTGATAAACAAAAACCCCAGCAAAAAGAGGAAATTCTTAAGGTAAAAAAATGTAATTTTCTGGAAAGCCTTGATTTTATTCTAAAAAAGAACATGTCAAAACTAGTGGATTTTGAAAGGTATCACAAATTGATAGAGTAATATTCATTTTTCTGTGATAAAGCTACCCTCTGGCAGCTTGTAGATTACTGAATAAATTTGCACTGTATAGCAAAAGTTAAATCCCTGCAGAAGAGAAACAGATATGTTATAAGGCTTGGGGACTTCATGGTGAGTAGAACATCATCTTTTTGAGCCTGTATTTGCTGGAAAATATTTCTTAAACACATCTGTTTAAAAAAAAAAAACAACCCTTTTTCTCTGTGATTTTCATTTTTCATTACTTTTCTATTTCTCTGTGACACCTTTCTGCTGTCTATGATATCTGCATTAGTTGTCTCTTGTCACATAATTGTTTTAATTCCATAAACTCTGTGGTGATTCTAGTCTGCTACCACCACAGACAAGAATATTCTATGGTGAACTAGCTGTGTTACGACAGGTCAGTGTACTGATCAAAAGCTTTATTTGGTTTGTGGCGTCTTTTGACCAACGGATTAGGAATTGAATTCTGGATAGACATGAATTTTAAAGTATCTCATATAAGATAAATTCTTTGTTTAACACTAAACTCTGAATTATCATTTATATGGATTTTGCTTTGCTCCAGAAAACAGTGTGAGGCTTGATTTTGTATTCCACTAGCTGAGGAATGGTTTGCAAATCAAAAAGAGGACTGTATTGCTGACACGAACCTAATGATATGATTTCCTAAAGCAAAACTTTACAAATTCCAAAGCAGCTATAGTTTCCAACTAGCATTTCCATAGAGCATAAATCAATGCCTCATTGGTGTCAGAAGAATTACAGGATAGACTTTTGTAGTAGGATGAACAATTTTACCATGATAACATATAGAGTACAATTATCTTTTCCATCAAAACAGGCATAACAGACATTTCATACAGTGAGTGAAATGTGCTTCCTAAAGACCAGCTTTGTTTATGATTCTGTAACATCTAGCTATCTCTTTGGRCCTCTGCCCTTATTACGATCTACCATTAAGACAGCTACTGCAGAGGAAGMGGGTATTGTTTTCCCTCTGCTTTTTTGAATACGTAGTAGATGTATTTTTTTTAAAAAAAAAATCACACTGCTGTTTATCTGGTCATTTTTCCATACCTTCACTATGACCATGAATGGTAATGTAAACAACAGCTATACGTCCAGTTCTTTTATAAGTCAGTTAGCAGCACTTCTTATCTTTAGGACCAGTAGAATAATCTAATGCACTCTGAAATAAAATGAGGATTGAATTACTGCAGAAAGGACTCTATCTAGAAATAGTATGTTCATCATTATTTTCCACTAGAAGATTTTAAGTAGTTGTGTAGATACATTTTTGTATAAATTTGAGAGATGTGAATAGAAATGTTATCTAATATATTTCTACTGTATTTTCACGCTTACTCATAATTATCTGAATTTGCTTTGTGGTTTTGCTCCCTATTCCTTGGCACACTCTCTCTCTCTCTCTTTCTCTCTCTTTGCATTTATTACTAACTTCAAGCCCTGTCTCTTGCTCACGGACTGTAGCGCTTAAAGGCTGAGCTGAATGATATGCATCCAAAGGTGGACTCTGTACGTGACCGGGCAGTAGAGTTGATGACAAACCACGGAGATCACTGCAGGAAAGTAATAGAACCTAAACTGTCAGAGCTCAACCAGCGATTTGCAGCTATATCACAAAGAATTAAGAGTGGAAAGGTAGGAGGAACTGCTTCCATGGGGAGATATATACAAAATGGTATTTATATAAGGTACACAATTACAGCTACATGGGGGGATGTAGCTTCCCCAGTACTAAATGTTGAAAGGAAAAAGAAATTGTGGTTCCTAAAAATATTAAGAAAAAAAAATATGAGGTTTGGGGGGATTTGGCATCAAAGGTCTTGCTCTTTTCACCATTTTACCATTAGAAGTATTTGGTGACTTCATATGAATTTAACAGTGCTTACTTCATGAACTTATRAAGAACAAATATCATCATGGAATTAGTAAGATTCTTAGTCTTCTCAAAGCATGAATAGCCTTTTTTWTATATATATACACTAGTTTCGGGGCAGTAGTATTTCATTAAATGCACCTAGTCTTTTCCTATGAGGCTGTGGYTTCACCAATGTTTGACACACATACAGATTACATAAACTGTACTTCAGCTGTTCGTCTCTGCTACTAGTGTGAGTACTTTACTGAATCTAAATTTAACATAGATTAGGTCRTTTATATCCAAGTTGTGATTTCTGAGGTGGGATGGAGGAGGATATAAGACAACTCCTTACTCCATTGCATTTGCTGCCTTTATCACAGTGAGCAATTTGGAAGGGRTGGAAGATCGAAGCAGGAAGCCATGTAGGTTGGTATATGGGATCCTGCCTGACCTTAACTTATAACCATGGTGGCTAGTGTAGTGGCACTGGAAATGAATGCGCAGAGGAGCAGAGGCAGAGCAGGAAATAAAGCACAAGTCTCCTGAGCTCCAGTTCTGTGCACTGTTTATTTAAGTGCTCTGCTTCCTTGTCTCCCTGGGTTGCATGGCTGTATCAAAATGTAGCATACCTGAAGAAGTGTAATGGTAGAATGGATTTTGTGACCTTCTACACACAAAAGTCTTTTAAAGTGTAATTATTACATTGCTGTTTCCTGAATTCTGTCTCAGGGTTTGTGGTTTTTCCCCTCAATATTTTAATTTCCCCTTAGAACATGCTACCCTCATGTACCCAATGCCCAACGGCATCAAAAGCAGCTGAGCCTTAGAAGAGCGTAAACAAAGGCASGTGGTTTTCAGCTGTTGTCTGGGGTACTCAGTACCCTGTGTAATCAGCACATTGTTTGTGGCATACTTGGGTTTTTTAAGTTTCATTTCTGGAACAGAAAAGAATATGCCCTATGAAAAACACTTCATGCAAGAAAATGTGAAGTAATGGGAGACGATGTCTGTAATTTCTTCCAAACTTTAAAAGAGATGCACAGGAATACAGTCCGGGGTTTCTTTTCCACAGATAAAGAAAGGCCATAAAAATGAACAGTGGCATATGGTTGGTATCATTAAAATTAACAGCAGTGTGATTCACATTAATCTTAAATACAAGATTTGTACAAAAGAGGATATTTGTGAATCCATCAGAATGCTATTTATATAACTTTTTGTTTTAAGAATATGTCTTATTTTGATATTAGAAAATTTATTCAGAAAATAATCATCATTCTTGGGTTTTTTTTTTCTGTAACTTGAATATTACTGGAGAGTAAACTGCTGGGTTGTTTAAATGTGGTGTAATATTTTGGCTAAAGGGAAGAATTGAAAATATTCCTTGTTTTGTAAGTGCTAACAAAGTCCAACTGCATTATTTCATCTTTGCTAGCTGGTTTCATCTGGGTGGTTTCTAATGATTTTGCTGTTCAAAGAGGTGCAAGTTATTTAGCTTCCTTGACTGAGAACAAAATTACTGTCAGTGTGCTAGTTTGTTCCACCATTCCAGGGTTTCTTTTATCATATATTTCTGCATGACAACAGACAAGACACCTTTTTCAAAAGCATCAACTTTTCTTACATAGTTTTAACATAATTTTTAAGGAAAAAAATTGTGTTATATTAGTACATTTAAAAATATATTTTGTAGTTTTGTAATTTTTGCATCTTTATACAGTACAAACACTTACTGTAGTTTCTCARTAAAGTAAGATTGCTTTGTATTTGTAAAGCAACACTAAAGTCTTAACTGCTTTTATTTACCATCATTACTTTGAAATTTGGAGGTCACTGTTAATTATCTTATATAAATGTAGGCATTTTTTCCTGTCTTTTTGGTAGAAAACTATGTTTGGAATTATATGGATTATTAACACTTCAGAAAGTTGGAGATGCACAGGGTCTTAGGCAGAAAAATGCATATCTTTCTCCAAATATTGATTCATTCTGTTAGTACATTTTCATTGGTTTATTTTGCCACTACCAAACTATTACAACAAGGGAGACTGTGGATATTGGTTAAAGCTATTTCTAAACTAGTTTCTTTGACCTCACTGTTTTGTATAGCATACAGTTTCCTGYGTTCAGGTTCTTTATGGTTGTCCTRCTGAACCATTCCCCTTCAACTTTGATGTTTACAGCATTCARATGCTTTTCAAACATTATCTACTGCCTGACTAGCATTGCAACAAATAAGTATAATCAAACACATTATATTTTTAGTTGCCTTTTTATTAGTAAACATAATCATGATTTGTACGTCTACTTCAAGTTCAATCTC
Source organism: Rhea americana (assembly GCF_003343005.1). Taxonomy (NCBI): domain Eukaryota; kingdom Metazoa; phylum Chordata; class Aves; order Rheiformes; family Rheidae; genus Rhea; species Rhea americana. Next base: position 2,725,627 of record NW_028186745.1, read on the forward strand.
CACCCAAAACTTTTACTTTCRTAAGCCCTCAATCAGTTTGTATAGAACTAAAGATGCTTTTTACCTTTTGCTACTGTAAATTTTATTTCAGCTTCAGACATGCATATCAGGGGGGTTTTGTTTTCTGAGAGAGTCCATGGACACAAAAATTGCTATTGCTGCTGCTTATTCTGTGATTGAACTGAATGAGGACGGAGCCTGAGCTTCAGTTGATTGCTGAGACACGTTACGAAGACTGAATTTAGACCACTCAGCTCGACCCCAGAGCCCTGTCTGCGCAAAGCGTGGACGGCCAACACTTTGGCACAAAGCCCAGACAGCTGGGCTGTGTCATGTTTCTGTTCTGAACATTTGTCATATGGCAGTCTGCAATTCCCTCTCAGTTTTACCACGCATTACAAAGTGCTCTAAGCATCCAGGGCTGGTGCAGCCTTTAGGGTAGTGAGAAATTAAGGAACAGTGGGCCCACCTGTAGATGGTTCATCATAGGCGTTAACTACCTGTGTGCGTTGTACGCTGTTGGAACGTGCATGTGAGCTCACTCAGAGAAGGAGAAAAAGATGCTCATCAGGAACAAGTTTCATCTGAATGTGCAGCCTGCAAGCATATTAGCTTTCCTCGCGGTGTTTTCTTTCAGATTTTCTTCCAAAAAGATCATAAGACTATGTTCAAGGTGGAGTGGCAACATGCTCACTGAGCTTTGTATGCTATGCACCTAGCAAGATGAGGGGAAGAATTTTATCTCTAGTTCAGTGTTTAGAGGACATGTCCTTAGGGAACGGACAGCCAGGGTTTGGTTCACAAATGTAGTTTATGGTAACAGGTATTGTATAAGACAGAGAGACAAAACCTTCTCTGTATTCTTGTCTGTACTCTTGACTTGCTGCATGAATTTGGATAAATGACTAAATTACTGGGCTCCATGCTTTGTCCACTTGTCAAATTGAAGAAACTATATTTCCCTTTRTCATGATTTCAGTTTGATGGGCTGAAAAGTTGTTATTCTTCCTATATGTCTTCTAGTGAGATTTAAGTACTTCTGAAGACATCCTTCAGAGCATTTGTGAAGAAATTACTGAGTAGCTTGCTATTATTTCTACCTCAGTTGAAGTGTTCTCTGAGCATAATTCTGAACTTCTTGATGAAAATTTGTGAGCACAAAATGATTCCCTATAAATATTATACATTACTATATTTCTATTAATATCCTGAAATGTGCAGAATCTTTGGCACTAAGATGATGAAGTAGATGCAGTTAAGGTTTTTTTTACCCAAAGTCTTCCAGCTCATCTGTGGACAGCTGAGAATAGGTGACAGATCTTCTGACACCAGCTGATGTGCGGTCTATCTCGTTTTAATTAATTACGTGTTTTTTATAATCCTCATTACAATCTTTTGATTATTATAAATACTGATTGGACTGGAGGGAGAATAAAAGAGTAAAAAAGAATTGATCAGAATATAATGTACTTATGGCTTTAACTAGTGGAGTTTTGCATCTTTTTTTAAAAAAAGTTCCTAGAGCATCATAAAGCGTTAATTACCTTTAAATATAAATTTTATTCAAGAATCATCAAGAATTTATTGCTTGATTTTGCATTTATACCTGTTGAGGGAAGAAAGCTTTTACTGTTAATCCTTTGCAATACATAATAATTGTATATTAAACTATACACAGGCATTCAGGTATCAGGCAGATAAAGGAAAGCAATGGAAAAGATGGTTTATTATTGTTAATAAGTGGCCCTTCTTGTTTTAGAATTTAAAACTKAAGAAATACAAAAAGATGAAGCACTACAGTTAATATTCTACATAATTTTAGGGGGGATTGTGTCTRTTTTGCATAGATTGAGGTTTTTGTCATCTCTTTTTTGTTGAAGCTTTTGTGAGTCACAGCACTTTTAGTGAGGTTGCTTTGTTTTGATTTTAATGTGTTATGAAATATTGTTAGGGGAATATCTGATACAAAGATTATCTGTCTTTTGTTTTGAGGTAGAGATTATGTAATTCACCTGGCATTTTTGTTGTTCTTCATGACAGACCAATGATTTCAAAACACTGAAACAAATTATCATGACGTTGTTCTCRAGTAGTAGTAGTAGGTGGTTATTCATCTGAACGGATTGCTTGTTGCTGTGAGAGTAATTTCTGACAAACTAGATTTTGCCAAGTGGCGTCAACATCTAATTTCTTAGACAAACTGTTAARTTAGATCACTTATCTGAATCTCTTTTAACACACAAATGTGAGAATATCAAATTTTTTGGTAATCTACACTCATAATAATATATTTTATTATATGAAAGTTACACAGGATTGTTAAATACCTATCTTTATTTGTATCTTTGGATATGCTGAGTTGTATGGTGTAGATATTTTTCTCTTTTTACAGAAAGTCTACTAGAATTTTTGCAGTAGGAGGTAGAACAGAGGTCTCTTTTGGTTTATGTCTCTAATAAAACTGYTAAGTATGTGATTTAAATAAGTAATCTCTGTCTGTCTCCCATTTTAGCCCTTCATTCCTTTGAAGGAAGTGGAGCAATTTGACTTCGATATACAAAAATTACTTGAACCACTGGAGGCTGAAATTCAGCAGGGGGTGAATCTGAAAGAGGAAGACTTCAATAAAGATATGGTAAATTGGTTGAAGTGCAGGTCTGAGTGAAGTAGACAGGGAGATGAATAAAACCTGGGTAAAAATTAGAAGCTTCAACATCTGCATTTAGATCTTTAGATATGAATTGCACAATTTTTTAGCTTGCTAATGTATTATAATTTCAAAGGTCTCAGGTTACAATCAGCTAAATTTTTTAGTGACAGTTTGCAGTTATATGAAAAACATTTTTGACCCATGTAAAATTAACACTGAGCAAAGGAGGAATGTTATCCACAGCCACCAGCAGTATTACATAATAGGATATTAAAATTTCTGTAGCAGTAGGAAGACCAAGAAAACTCAGAATTGTGTATCTATTTGGGTAACACAGCAAGAGAAGACCTTCACCATAGACAAATGCTAGGTAATGGTCACTGAAATAAAATGCCATCCATGCCAATTAGTTCTTAACAGATCTGACCGTAGTATTTATTGTGAATAGTTTGTGGCAGTTGTACATTTTATTACTTACATATTGATCATAAGTCAACTGCAAATGTTTGCTGTTTGTAAGTAGTAAAACTTATTTGTGCAAATTTAAAAATAAAAGAGGAGTAAAATATTGCCGTACTTTGCTACCATTGCCCTTGTAGTATATTTTATCCAGAGTGATTTTCAGAGTAATTCCATTTCTTGGTCGCCCAATAATAGTGATATCTCTTTAGGTCCCTCTCCTCATAAGTCATCAGCAGAATCAAATATATATTTCTTTACAGGTAATATAAAGAATCTGTATTCTTTTCAATTTAAAGAATTATTCAAAGATATCTATTTTAYGTCAATGGTGAAAGGAATCTCTGTATGACATTTTTTTCTTCCCTTTCTTTTTCCACAGAAAAAATGCTAGCTGTTTAGAGCAGTATTTATTGCAGTTGTAAGTTCTGAGTGAATCAGTTTTGGCCAGGTTGTTTCCAGTAATATAGCATATTTTTTCCCTTTCTTTGTATAAAATGTTTAGTATAGTTCAAGAGATATGCTCTGAAATGTCGTTGCATAGATTTGCCGGCCATGTAAAAAATGCCTAGTGGTATTTTTTCCCCTACAAGAGTACTTATTTTGCATAGTGATGATATGAGGTGTTTAGGAGTCACATGGCTTTCTAGCATAGTAGCAATTATTTAGAATATTTTAGATGTRCATCATTTTTTCTTATTTAAAGTAAAATGTATTTTAACTTTTTTGCATTTAATGTTTTCGTCCTGTTATCTTGGAAGCTGCATAAATTCTAATCTCAAGCATCTGTTTTTTCAAGTGCTGTTTTACTTGTACCACTCAAGTCTCTAAATGTGTTGTAGAGAGTAAGTAAAAGCTATAGTGTCTTCAGTGGATGTTAGGTGATTACCTTAGCAGAGAAAACGTAGGCTTTTTATGTCTATATTTCCTCGTATTTAAGTAATAAATAGATTTAAATGCACATTATACATGTTATCTTTTTAAATTAGAGTGAAGACGATGAGAGCACAGTAAAAGAATTGCTACAAAGGGGAGACACTCTTCAAAAGAGAATCACAGATGAGAGAAAACGGGAGGAAATAAAGATAAAACAACAGCTGTTGCAGACTAAACATAATGCTCTCAAGGTATAGGAGCTAAAGTTATAAGCTCACGCTACTAAACCTTTTTTGGTCTTTATTCAGGGCAATGTTCTGTTAAGTTAAATGAAACCTCATTACTATTTAGTGCCTAGTCATTTTAAACAATTCACCTCTAAGTATATATTTGCTTATACATGTCTCTTAATGCCTTGGGAAACACATATTAAATATTCGGGTTAACAAATACTGTTTTGTCCCTAGTTTTACAACCAGGTTACTACCAGTTGGACTACGGAGATCTCTGTTAATAACTACTTTTTTAARCCAGTATGCAGGTTTTATGTTTCTCCAGCACTGAAGACCTTACATACAATTATTTCTCACARATTTTTATTTTCAGTTGTAGCACATACTTTTTATACAGGACATATTGATGTTTTATCCATTAATGAATTAAAAGATTTATATGCTATGCTGTTTTCGTGAGAATGTTGGTTCMCATTTCTTTAAAATTGTAATAGATTACCAACAAACCTAGCAGCTAAGAGGCTGAAAATCAAGGTATATATCAAAATTCTGTGTTATAATAGTGCTGGAGCTATAGCTGCCTGGTACTGTACCTATAAGCATCCACARTGAGGTGTATTTGGACAAACTGATAGATTTAACTGTGTCTTCTTCCCAGGAAAAAAATGTAATGGGAAAGAAAGAATCATAGTTGGGCAGTCAGCTTGGTTACCTACCTGGAGGTGTAGACTCTGGCTTGTATAGGAAATTGTCTCACTGAATCACAATTTTTAGTATTTTGGAGGAGAAGAAATTTTCTTTCTCTTGAAAACTGTCATTCATTTTTTTATGGCTCTGGGAATGTGCCATGGTTACATTTTATTGTTACTGATTTTTGAGTAAAACCTTTCCTTTCTGTGAGGATTTTGTTCTAACTTTTACTGACCATTGTGAATTCATTAAAAGAATAGATAGAAGATACGAATGTTTCCTCCACATTTAAAAGAAACTAAAAATTTGTTAGATTTTTTTGTGACTCTTCCAAATTAAATGCAAGTAATTCATAATTTTTACTTAGGTGAAATAAGACCTATTTTCCCGAACTCTGCTTTTGACCAGATCCCTTACTGGCTGTGTGTATGGAATAGAGTGACTGATTTTGAGCGACTCAGTTAAAGCATTCAATCTTGTCAAATAAAATTCAAGAACAGTCTCAGAAGGTTCATCTGAATATTTTTACATAAAATGCATCAGCAATGTTTTAAGTTGCGTGTTAAAAAGTTATAATAGTGAAAATATTTTCTGAATTCTGCATGAGTAAAGTTAGATAGTTAAAGCAAATTCATATAGAATATTTTTTTATAATGCTTATAGGAAAGAAAAAAACATTTTTGAATTTCTTGTTAAAGAGAAATTTTTATAAAGCAGCTGAGTCAAACACAAGACATTTACTATATAAATTTTCTTTAATTTAAGAGAGAAAACTTGACTTTTCATATGTTTCTGTATTGAAATGATTTTTCTTTGAATAGCTACAGAGTTGGCATGCAGGCTAGAATTTCACAGGAGACCACAAAGTACAGGAAACCCACTTATTTCTAGATATTAAGTAGGCTGTGTTTCCATCTATCCAGTAAGTATTTCAGAGCAGAAGCATTTTATATAAAATGTTGACATTTATGTATAGTCTTAATTTCTCTGAATATTGGTGACTACATCAGTGGTTTATTCAGCATGTGAATAAAACTGAATTAGGGAATCTAAGSTCCCTTCCAACCTTACTGATTCTATGATTCTGTGAATCTCTTTCAACAGAAAAAAATAGTCTGTGTTAAATTGAAGAAAATATGCTCTGTTCAGATACTTATATACATAGTTTAAATATCAACATTTAATTTTTTAAAAGTTATACACTTTTCCTTTTTCCCCTCAATGTACACACATGCCAATCCATATTTGATAAGCCTTTAATTCATATTCTAATAATGTCTGCACTGTGAACAGGACTTGAGGTCTCAAAGAAGAAAAAAGGCTTTAGAGATTTCTCATCAGTGGTATCAGTACAAGAGACAGGCTGATGACCTAATGACATGGCTGGATGACATTGAGAAAAAGTTAGCCAGTCTACCAGACCCCAAAGATGAGCAGAAGCTAAAGGTAATGTTGTTTTGGGATGGCAATGGTAGATTTTTTTTTTTAGTGATATTTTATTAATTTAAAAGACAACAAATGCAACAAATATTCTGATACCTATAGAAAATTAACAATTCAGTACTTTATTTCTGTCTTATAAAAAAACAGAAGCAAACAAACAAMCCCCCCTCAACAATACTTGTTCAAATGGACATTTCTTTGTTGTGCAATATCTTGTATTCATGTGTTATGCAGAATGCTATATACGTGATTTGAAACACACTAAATAAAGATTTCTGTTATTAATTTGGAAAGTGTGCAATGTATTAAAAAGCATCAAATGTTTTCTAGTAAATATTGTAATTGATTTTATGTATCTTTGTTCCAGATGAACAAATGACTTACCGATATATGGATGACCTCTTTTTCATGTTAGCACATTCATTTTCATCAGAACATACTCATATGTCACTGTCAAACTCTATAGATTTATTTACATATTGTCAAAGGTTTTCCTACTTTATTTTGCATCGTCTTTCTTTGCTTCATTCTCTGTTGAGTTTCCCAGAGCGTAAGAAAGGAGCTAAGTAATATATTTAGTCAAGTAATTTTTGTAAACACTCTTTGTCCTGAATATACTGACCCTTACAGATAAAAGGATTTCTCCAATTGCCCATCAAGAATCAGGAAGGGGAAACTGTTGGCCTTTGCTAACTAGTTTTCAATGTACACTAGTTGTTAACCCCTCTACAGCCAATCTACAAGAAGGTTCTTCAACTGAAGTTCTGTTTGTTTTGTCTAACTGTAAAATAAGACATGAAATAACTGTACATTTTAATTGTAACAATAAAATGGAAATGGAAATTCTGACAAAAGTATTTTGCTAATTCTAMGTTGATGGATCTAGTTAGCTAACTGTCCTGGGCCCTGTATTGGTTTTGCTCACCAGGAGATTGATGGAGAATTGGAGAAGAAGAAGGAAGATGTGAATGCGGTGCACAGGCAAGCTGAACGCTTGTCTAAGGATGGGGCTGCAAAAGCAGTGGAGCCAACCCTGATACAGCTCAGCAGGCGCTGGCGAGATTTTGAGAGCAAATTTGCTCAGTTTCGAAGACTCAACTATGCACAAATTGTGAGTTGTTACCAGCAAACCCATATGTTTGCAACTGCTACTACTAACAGCATCCTACTAACAATGAGAGCTTCAGGGGCAGTGTCAATTCTTCAGATTATTAATAAGAAAAGCCCTGTTGTCTGCAAGTGGGGGAATYTTTATGTTCTAACACAACAGTTCTCTGCTTGTGCATTTGGTCTTAAAATTGCCCTTAAGCTAAATCAGCTAACTGCAGAAAACTCAGCAATGAAAAACTTGTGTTTATTTCTGTTGCCTCATTATTTTTCCATGACATTTTCCGGTTTGATCATGTCAGTTTGCCATGCATATATTCTGTTCAGTAAACATGTGTAAATCGGAAAAAAGAAGTATAATTTTCAAACTACCCATCCCATGCCAATTTTAATTGTTTTTTATTTATCCATATCACTTATAATACTGACTTTAGGAAGAGATTACAAAATTTCTTCTTATGCTATGTATACATGACCAGTTCTTCAAATGCTTCAAATCTCAAGGGAGTTTTTGCAAGAAACTGGACTTTTTATTTGACAGGATGCAAATGTYATTTTTTAAACCAACTTTTTGTGTGGATGATTTTGAAAGGTTTAGTTATAATAAAATATAATTAGTCTTACTGGTTTATTCATCCTACAATAACTGGATAAGTAAAAGGGAAAACAAACTGTCACTGGTCCAGGTTTGTGAGCAGAACGGATAATGGGCAAATTACCCATTTGGAAGATTACCAAAGGTTGCTTTTGCACTCATACAGCAGTTTTTCCTTGCCCTTCCTACTTCTGTGCTCATCATCTGCTGGCCTTTTAGTTTATATAACTAAAGAGAAGGTTGACTTCTGGTTACTATCAAGGAAGTTGTTGCATTATGGGTTCATCTGGAATCTTAGAAATGMTAGTGTTAAAGAGGTGTTTCAACAAACTATCATTTTGATTTTTTTTCAATGCACCCAGATTATAGAGCAGCCATAGTGACAGGACAATGAAAATTTAAATATATGAATTGTGCTTTCTGCTTGATATATTTTGTGGACCATGTTTTGAAAAAGAAGAAAATGCTCAAAAAATAAGCAATAATGTGTACCCTTTTGGTCAATGCAGTCCTTTTTTTAATGTACTGAATGTATTAATCTTTTTATTTTGAACTTTTCTACTATTGAATTATGTAATGTATATATAAAAATAATAATTGGGATAGCTTTGCAGTTAATGGAAGCAATCAGAGAAACAGTAACTTTGGTTTGTATGTTATTAAATCCTGTTCCATATGATTACTCTTTTCAGATTACTATGGTTTGTATTAAACTTGATGGATGTAATCCATTGCAAATCATTTATATTGGCAAGGAGCTAGAGAAGGCTTAACTTTGTCTTGTATATGAGTCTTTTTTGTTATTAATATATTTGTTCCTTTGATAAGTAAGAAAAAAGAATGAACATGTAATTTATATAAAAATATTCTGCTGTCATTGTGTCCTTTATGTCCCACACCACTTTCCATGACAGAGGACCAGTATACCCATTATAAAATTTTACTAGCAAATCAATAAAAATACATATTAGTATATTTTGCTTTTAAAATATATAAAAATAAATAAAACAGCACATATACTTTTGAATTCGTCAATGAAATATATATATATAGTCATTGACGATTTTTACATATAACCTTTACATGTATTCTTATTGTTAAAATTTGTTTCTATATTTATATTCTTATAATGTTTAGATTTTAAAATCTCCAGAGTGTATGCAGGAGGACTACTTAATATTTATCTGTGGAATGAGGCATTACTCAATTATATTTACCTGTGTACATAATAGTTACAGTATATTCTAGGTTAGAGTTCTTATTTCTCACGAACAATATCTTTCTCCGGTGATAATGAGCGTGGTGGCATTCATGTGAAATATGACTGACGTTTTTGAGATGCTGTTGAAAGCAGTGAGAGTCATATTTTCAYGGCTCAAATCAGAGCAAGGAGAAGTACAATTGCTTTGTTAGTCCTAGTTCTGGTTTTGCTGAGGTACTGAAACAGAATGAACTTGTCTTGACTCCTTTATTTTATTTTTCTTAATGCATCATAAATACCTACCTCACAGGGATGTTGTGAGGATTAATTGTTTGTCTAAGATTTAAAAATACAAAAGAAAAATGAAAATTCAATGCAGTCACTTAAATGCATGCATACACCAGCAACAACAACTTTCACAGAGATTTTTCATGTTAACAACCAACTGAATAAAATCATGATGCAATAAAAATTCCCAAAGGAATTTCTTTTTAAAGCAAAGGAATAGGAAATTTCTACATTCTTCAGTTATAATTGATGATTTGTAAAGCAACAGACTTACATACTCAGCAACTGAAAGTTGTCGTTATAAAGTCCTAAGGATTTGGTTGTAATATATACCTTGCAATTCAATTAGGTTCATTGAATAAATATAGCAAGACGCTGCATTGAAGAAGACCTTTAAATATGTGGCTTGATGGCAGAACTGTATTTGCCACCTTTGCTGGAGCTCCTATAATTCTGTTATCAAAGTGTGAAATTAGAATGATCATGCCCCCTAGATTTTACTTTTCCCCAATTTTTCTTAGAAATACCTGTCAAAATGGTAGCACAACCATAAAAAATTCAAGAATTTGTTCTAACACAATAGATTTTAATAAAATCAAGATTATTTCTCAGATACACAGCAGTCAATATGCAGCAACTATTTGAAAAAATGTGAGTGTGCATATGTATAAATACACAGAAGGGAATATTCTGTCACTGATTTTGGTAATATGGTATGATGCAGTTGAAAGCATAAACTTAAAAAGATGAAGTGTAACTACTGTTCACTAAACATAATGAGCTTAAAATATTTCTCATATCACCTCACCCACTGCAYGTTCCGCTTAATGCCAGTATGAGACATCATTTTCCAGGAGGAAAGTGTGGCATCCTTAGAGAAAAGGGTGATTTATCGAAATAGCAGACYAAACGATGCAAAACCAAAGAAAGAAGCACAAAGCTACCTAAACTGACACTGCATGGGAAAAAAGAAAACAGCAAAACTGTGACAAGTTTTTGGTGCTCGTGTTGTCTCCTCAGTTTCCCCTCCCATGCAGTGTCTTCACATACCTGTGGCAAAATAAACTGCGGGGCAAAGTCAGTGGGGGAAATTTCAGTTTCCTCGGCTCATGCAAGTTCAAGTGTATAGCTAAGGCGATTTAGCTTCTTATTTCTGTGTTAAGAAAAGCTTAGTTTCTGCTTCATCTCTAAGAATTTCAGTTAGGAGCCTGTCATTAGCAACTTCAGTTGCAAAGCGGGTGACTTCGTGAAGAGTTAGAGATTTTACAGCCTCATTTTAATGTTACAATTAATCACCAAATTCTGCTGCTCTCTCTGGGAGCCAAAGAGACCAAAAATCAAGCCCTTAATGTTTGATCCTAGGGACTGTGTGTAAACTTCGCATATTAAAATAAATTGCATTTGTTTTTCAATAAAGTTTGTTTCACTTAAATGATAGCAGTAGGGAGGTCTGGGGCCGTGTGTTTCTGGAGTACTTCTGCAGAACCCCAAATCATTAAGCCTTGGCGGCTGCACAGTATTTTTAGAAAAAAACCCTAAAGTTTCCGGTTACCATTTTTCTACAGCAGCTTGTACAAGACTTCCAGGCTGATAAAAGGATTATCCTATGCAGAGAAAAAAAACTTGATTCACATTGCTTAGTTCAAATCAGGATCAAAATGATTTATTGATATAATAGTTAGCCTTAATGAATTAAATTAGTGCTTAGTGAATACTTATTTTATAGATTTTTTTTTTCTGGGCTTCCATTTCAGTAGTATTTGAGCATGCTTATGCCATGGATCAGTTTAGATTTTATTGGGATGACTGAAATTATTCTGCACGTAGCGGGTACTGAAGGCCTTTAGCAGGCGAAAGCGTTCTCTGTGACGAAAACGGGTGCAGAGCCTACACTATTTAAGTTCTTATTTTATATATTCTCTTACCATATTTTTTCAAGCTAACTAATAGTCTTTCAGCTATCCCTTTTTTTTTTTTTTTTTCTGTCTCTGATGGACTATGTACACTGTTAACAATAAGCCAGTGTCTTTTTAGGGCCACAGCAATATTTTTCTTGCAACCTAGTAACAGCTGTCAAAATTATGTACATGTCATTTATACACAAGCAAAAGAAATAGGCTTACCTAAGTCATTTCAGTAATTTCATTAGTGACACACACAAAAATTCTACTGAGAATTAACTGGGCCTGAACTTTACCCATACTGGGAAAAATAATAACATTGATTATATGATAAACAGCAAAAGAGAGTCTCTTTTTATATCAATAAGACTATGTGGTGAACAAGAGAAAATAAGGAAAGTAACTATACAAAACATTTATTTATTTCCATAAGGTAAGTGATTTAGGCTGAGCTCTTCGAAACAGTTATTTGTGACACAGACAAAATGCCAATACTCTTAGTGCTTAGTATGAATACATACAGTAAGCTTTATTTTTCCAAATAGGAGGGATTATTCTGTTGTAGATTCTATAAAGCATTCAGAAATTCAGAATGTCTGTTTCCTAGCTGAAAGATCATTTCAGATGAGAGAGCAAGTTTCTGGAATGAGATTAGTAGCTTATCAAGTTTACACCTGAATTTCAAGTGGTTGTATAAATTCAGGTTTTTAAGGGCATCTTTCAGTCAGTATTTCCTTGTGGAGTTCTATTTCTTTTATTTAATAAAATCTAAGTTTTCTTTTTTTTACTGTTAGGTCACCTATAAAAATACTTCCTAAAATCTAATCAAAAGTCAGTTGAAAAATGTCTCTTCCATCATAGCTAGCTAAACGGGAGATTACTGTCCTAATTCTCTCAGAAGCTAAGTAATAAGAGCACTGTCGTTCCTTTAGAAACTTGTTTTTCCACAGTTTTCGCAACCAGCAGCATTTGAATRAAGTAGTCTTCTTCTCTTAACGTGGCTTAAATATTTCTTTGGGAATATAAATTTGCAGTGGTTGCCAAAAAGGAAAGATTAACTAATTCTTCTTTATTGCTACAAGGAGTGATGGGGAGGAGGCACAAAAAATGAGAAAGGCCATTAGAAAAGCAAAATAGRAAAATATCTACTGGCCCAAAGATAAAAATCAAATAGTGGCAGGTTAAAATACAGTATCCRTTTCCCCTGTGCTCTCCCAGGTCTCTCAAGGACAGGGGCAGAGATGATGCTGTGACACCATTTCACTTCCCCCACTTTTGCAGTGGCAGCTCTTCAACCAAGTAACTTTTCCCCCGTACCGCTAAGCGTCAGGCTTTCTTTGACTGTGGTCGGAGAAAGGGGTGATGATGAACGAGCATCTTTGGAAAGAGAATCGCAGCTGAATGTTAACACCAATTTTCTAGCATCCATCAACCTGGAAATTGTCAGAGAAGCAGTCATTTTGTAAATATAACTGTTAGAAAATTTATTCCAAATACTTTAATTGTATTTCAAATATTTCATAAATATTTCAAATATTTAGTTTCATGTCTAATTTAGGATTCTGATAAGAAATCTGTGAGATTTCACTGAATATGAGTATTATTTTGAGATATTTGAAGAGGAGCTTGTTTTAAAGATGCATTTTTAAAATGCATTTCAACTTTGCTGTGTCAAAAATGAATGCACAGAGCATCATGGTGATACAAATCAACAGGCTCTGTAGCCTTCTGTTGTTACAAGGGGAACTGATTGAGTTCTTTCTTGCAAAGCACATTTGTCTTCTCTCATATTCGCTTATTCTGTGCAGTATTCACGATCATCATTGGAAATCAAGAATCTTTTAATAGAATGAATTTTAAAAAAAATCCTTATCCTGTCTGGTAGAGGACAGAACTTTATGGGAAAGATTTTTCTCTACCRCTTTTCATTGCCTATCACAATCTTTAATGAAGTGATCTGAATCGTATTCGGTAGTTTAAAAGTGCAACTCGACATCTTTAACTCTTCATWTTGGAATGAGAACGCTTACTGCAGCTTAGACTAAATGCCAACTTAGGACAGTGCCTTTAAATTGTATGTTGTGGTTGTAAAAATGTCTTCTCAGGGAGGCTGAGAATTATCCCACAACTGTTTTGTATTGTTCCTTATATGGGAGAGAGTCAAACAAAAGCAGCCGCCTCTAGTTGAAGAACCAAGTGAGAGARGGGATCCAGTTGTCTCTCATTTCAGTTTTCAGCAGCAAAGCTGAGCATTACACTAATATGATATTTTCTCCCTCATAATTACCTAGCTTTGCGGGATGCAAGGCAGCTATTTACTGCCTTRTATCTTCTTTTCTCTAATGCAGCATATCATAATTTGCTATCATAATAAATTATATGGTGAGGAATTTGGTGTCAAAATTTCTTGGTTATAATATTGAATTAAATAATAAGAGGAAGGGCCTACTGCAGAGTGATATGGCCCTAATTGATAGTATCTTTCTAAGAGATGATTTTCAACTTCTTCTTTGCAATTAAGGATGTCAGTGCCATTTACTCATTCTTTGCATGGATGMATCTGAGTGTGTGCATAAAGGTGTAGATAGAAGTGAATTTGTACATRTACAATGTGACTGCTGAATATCTGTGTATGTATATTTAATTTAGTTTTCAAAACTGATGGATTGACAGCAATTTCATTCACAKTATTTAGAAAAGTCTATGGCTTGGAGTAACAAAATCAGCCTAAGTGGCAAACTCTATTATTATTCTGTTTGCTTGCATCTCTATAAATGTAGATTAACATTTTTTAAGAACCAAAGAGGGAACTTGCAATTAGGGAATGCCTATTAACGTTTCTGGAAAGTGGCAATGTTTAAGGTTTAGGACATTGCTCTCTGAAGCTGTTAGCATTCAACACTAATGTGGTACTTTACTGATATTTTTACATTATTTTCTAAATTATCTCACTGAATAACAGATGCAGATGGCATAAATATCCACAAAGTTAGTATCACAAWGCAAAACTAGGAATGGATCAGTCAATGTAGACATCAAATGAACTCAGTCAGCAGYGCTTTTCCTGAACATTATATGGCTCCTTAGTGGTGAGGCAGTAAAGTTACACATGTTAAATACACATATTCTTATTCAGCCCTAAAGCTTCATGGACAAGCACTGTCTAGGATTAGGGCACTTCTGGAAACCATGTCCTGTTTGCAGTCTCAGTCAATCAGCCACTAAATAAATTGGCGTTRACCAAAGCCTGATCCTAGGACTGCTATCATCCAGCATAACACGTAGAAGCTTGCTTTGTCACTGAATACGCAATTTCTTCTCTGTAGCTAGCCATTGTCCTAGARACATAATGTTTAAATTGTAATTTGAGTTTAACAAATTTTGAAATTGCTTCCCTCCTTTAGGGAGATACCTGCTGTGCAGAGGATTTTGACTGTGCAGTACAGATTTGATGGAATCCAGACCCTCTGTCACAGTCAGACATCATGGGCTACAAAGATACAGGACTGTGCAGAAGAATTTAATCCTTTAATTTTTTGACCAAATGTTTACTTAAATAWGGCACTTGCTTTAGAATGCAGCAGCAAAAAATAATATGAGATCAATACAAGAAATGATTAACAAATCTGTGGGTTTATTTATTCTGTAGTTGACATGTAAATGCTTTCAAATACATATTGCCTACTGGAGAGTAACACATAAATCAATTCTGCAGTAAGTGTTTTCCAGGTACACCCATTAAAAATTTGAAATATTTCTTAAAATATTTGTTTAAGTCCACTTTAGCACATAGATTTCTCAATGTCTTCCTTTTTTTTTCTCAGTCCGAAATGTAGCATGAGTACTTACCCATTTATATACTGATTTGTAATTCTCCAGTGGACAGAGCCATACATGAAAAGGGGTAAGGTTTATAAAATGTGTRCAACCAGTTATTTTCATCGTGTAGCTTAATTAAGTCATCTTCATTTTAGTGCATCATTAAGCAAGAGAATGATTAGATTAAATATTTCCAATCTGATAAACATATATCCATTCAGATAAAGATATCTTTAATTTGAGTACAAAATTAATCAACTGGGTTGTATCTGAAATGGGTTTAATATTACTCTTTTACATATTCCTGTATTCAATTGTAATATAATTGTAATAGATTTGATATTAAATTGTGAGTGAGGTTCAGGGAGCTGCTGATTTGTCAAGTATTGTATTGACAGAGGTAATCTTTTTTGACTCATTGGTAGTTAAAAGCTTTATTTCCTCCCAGARTGCTAGAGACTCTACATTGCCTGGCCAGTGGTTGTTGAGTTATGAGATGAACTCTTTATTTTTTAAAATAATTCCTTTATGAATGTTGTGAGTATTTATTTAAAGTCACATGACTTTAAAGTGACTTCTTACTCRTTTTAAATTATTATAGTTACAGACCAGATCTGAAGGCAAAAATCTAAGCTGAAATTAAACAAAAGCACTGTTACGCAAGTGGTAAAGGAAAAGGGATTGGCAAAACTGTTCATTTTAGCTCTTCTTCCAGGGTATATGACATCTTTGGGGGTTATAAAAGCATGAGGGTATGATGAATGCAGGAGATTGCCCACAGCACCAAAATGCCTTTTCATAGTTTTTAGCTTGTACATTTATCCGCTGAAAATACAAAAAAGAAATCATAAACCTTACAACTATGAAAACCACCCACTATAATACCAATTACTCAGAATTGAATGTTTAAAATGAACTGTACAGCTTTTGAATATATCTTTTGGTTTTTTTTTCATCTCAATACAAGAATGATATATTCCAATGAAAAAATACATTTCTTGAGTGGAATAAATATTCAGCCAAGTGTTTGAGTTAAGCATGCACAGGTATCTATCAAAACCACCTTATAGTGCTTTTCAGAATATAGCATGACTATCAGAGTTTTTTGAAAGACATCCCAAAACTTGAGCCTGAAAGCACAGGGAATAAAAACTTTTGCATTTCAATCAAGTTATGAASGTCAGAAATAAGGCAGTAGAAGGAAGTTCACACTGGCCTATGCCTGTTGACTGATGGTCTTCAAAATCAAATCATGTAATTTTCTATTACTTGCTATTCATTGCATGTAGAATTTACTGAAATGTTTTCAAAAAGGTGGTATTATAAATGGTAGTTTCATTTTAACTACCCTTATTTCATTTCTATAGATCATAGTATAGAAATGACTGTTAAGGCAATATTTCTCAGACAGGAAGGTATGCCTTAGCTGTGAAGTATAGTGAGACATAAAGCACTCTTGGTCCATGAATGACTTTTCTAACATGATACAGACTTCTCAGTCTCATCAAGTGAGATTTGGGCAAAATGACTCCTGATTATTGCATCAGTATATTTGTGATATCAATTCAAAGGTTTGGGTTTGGGGTATTTGGCTTTGTTTTGCTTTGTTTTGTTATCCRCAATATAAGTATCATGTGCTATATGGAAAGAAAATTCCAAGGGAGAATTTCTGTAGTCTAATCATGGTGACTTTTATTTTTCCAGRGTTAAATTCTTTAACGTGTTTCAAAGTTGAGGTGGCAACAGAGAGTTGATTTGCCCTTATGCTGGAATCTTAGCTCACTAAGGAATGTCATTTTAAAGTCATGGAAAAAATATCTTTCATAAGCATACATTTTTAGTTTTGCAAATCTAGACTAGTGAATATAATCTAAATGAAAATAATTATGCTGTGATCTTCAATCTTGCGAAGACTTGCACTTAATTTACCTACTTAACTTCCAGTGCATGTATATTAGCATAAATTTTGCTCTTGGATTAGGGCTACAGTTTTGTTTTTGTTTCACTTTCTATATAAGTCACTGAAGTTGGATACAATTATTAAAATACATATTTTCAGTATTGCAACACACAAGGTTTTGTACACTACAATCACGCATGAGTAGAAAAAACATAAATAAAATAATATGTACATTCATTGAAAATGTGATTTTTTTATTATTATTTTATAGATATTTTAATGTTATCAAGTCCTTGCCTCTATGGCATCATGTAAACATTTTCTAAATTTTTAATCCTGTAGTGGGGATTTAAAGTCTCTCTGTATTTGAAAGAAATGCTTAGTTCTGTAGTGATACATCACTTACTCGTGATCAACTAAGGCCATCCAATCTCATAATGAAAAATTCTATATTCTCTGGATCAGTGGTGATGYACCTTTTAAATATGTACATACTTAAGGGCAAGATGTCCCAGCAAAGAGAAAAGGTACAGGATTTGTCTTTTGGAAGGTGAGCTGACACCGTCACTCACAACTGGCGTAGGAATGAATGTATGATAAGAAAATTTCTTTAAACACACACATATATATACACATTTGAAAATGATTTTATTCATCTCTCACAGCATTTTATCATGCTTTTACATTTTACTTTTTTTTTTTTTTTTTATCTGATACATTACTGCCAACGACTGGTTAGGAAGTCTTACGCAGTTTAGAGTTTATTCTAAGAAGCAATAAACAGTACAGAAATATATTGGAATTTTTGAGGCATGCCTGCCTTTATCCAGGAAGTGGCTGTTATCTAGTTCATCTTTTTTTATAAGTATACCTTCATTTATTCCTCAAAGAAGACTGAATTTTTATATTCTCATACATCTTACGGTTGTTTGGAAAGAATACTTTCTCAAGCATTAGTTCACTTCAGGAGGAAGCACGTATTTTTTTTCCTGAATTGCTCATCGGATGCTGCTAGGAGCAGTGTCATCATCTAGGAGTGCTGATGGGTGATGTACTTTTCCACTTTACTCCTCCTGTGTATTCTGGTTTGGTGAAGTATTAATTTAAAAGCACAGTGCACTAAAGCTGCTACTAGCATACTACTAGTCTCATCTTACAGTGAGAAAAAAATTAGAGCTTTTTTTTTTTTTGGATGCAAGCTGTTGCTCACCAAAAGGGATGTTGGGATTGTTCCCTTTGCAGAAAGAGGACAAGAAATGGATATACTAAGTTGGATAGGATGGGTATATTGGGGTAAATGGTGGTTGAAACTAAATACTTTTTAAAAAGTCCATATGTTTAATAACAAAGTTAGTTTATCTATCAGTTGCATAAGTATCTTTGATTCCATTTTGACTTTCCAGTATTAAAAGGAAAATTAAAAGGATTCTCCAAGTAACGCTACCATGTAATACTGTTCTAGATGTATGAATAATAATCACAGCATAATGTATTATTCCTATAGTTTTTATTTCTTTCCTTCTATCTGTTTGTTATTGATCTGGTCAGCTAAGGGACTGTTTGTGGAGGTTTCTCATGTCTTTGTGTTGCACCTGATAGAACTTAGTTGTCAATAAAATCAGCTTATTTATCACATACAGGTAATATCACATTTACAGAAAGATTCTTCCCTTTAATTAAAACTGCTTAGTTATGGGGAAGAAAATTCAATTTATTATTCTAGTGATAAAGACACCTGGTGAAAAACAATGAATGAAATGATAAACCTTATCCCAAGGATATTGATTTTTCAGAGACTAGAAATGATTTGTGCATCARTATAATACTGGCATTGGAATAAAGCTACCAAAATGAATTAATATCAATTAAAAATATTTTGCAGAAATAAGGATAATGAAAGTGGCCACCTACACCGCCATTTCCTCATCATTCTGAATAGTTTAATTGTATTATGTATTTTTAAAAATATTAGATATTTTTGAGCTAGAGGACTTTCAAGTAATTTTCTAATGTATTTTGCTACTTTTTGTCAGATTCATATTATTCAAAATCACTTTTAAAAGATTAACTAAAGCTTTCACTTCCACTTATTTATTTTAAACTCCTGGGGAATGTTAAGTTACCTTACTTCTGATGAACCATTTTGGCATTAGCCAATGACATATATCTTTACTGAATTAATACGATTTTTAGGACTGCGGTTCCTAACTRCCACTGCCTGCTGGTAACCCTACACTGCAGTAGCCCTCAGATGCTTTGTTTTTGGATTCCCTCATTAGAATGTTAGTAAATGGTTCGGTTTCAATTAGGAATTTCTTTGCCACTCTTGTATCTTCTCCTGCACGGTAATTCTAGCCAACAAAGAGAAAGGCCAAAAACATTTTCCTCTCTTTTCGGATTGGAGTCGTCCGCTGAGACTGTGCTTGGCCTGCATGCTTAGGGCAAGGTGCCAGCTTCTGCCTTGCACTTTCTTGTGGTACTTGCAAAGAAAGGAGGAAACAAGTAAAGATACCCTTGGCCTCTTGCAAGGCCACTGAAAGCAAAGAAATTTCATCCTCAGTTCCTTCAGTTTCAYCAAAATTTCCAAGCCTGTTCTTTAAATAGTATTTAGAAGCTAATTAATTTGGATCGTTACTCTTCTTTAGAATAAAGTATGAAATTAAGTTGCCAGATACGTCTGTCAGACGTATGCTTTCAAATATCTATCCACCTACYTGTTTATCCAGCTTTAGCACTTGACGGCTGAACAGCGACATAAACATCAATGCTTTGTTTGCACTAGAATCTTGTTGCCTGTAGAACTATACCAGTAGTTGACCAACTGTGAGAAATACTAATATAAAAATTTTTCTGTAAAGATAAGTGTGAATGTATGACTTTGTACATCTCACTAAGATTGATAGGACTTAAATATTACATGTGCTTTAAGGGATGTGTAAGCCACATAGGTCATGCAAGGTTCAGTCCTGGCTCCAGGCTTTAATTAATTTTGCCTTGGAGAGTGCTTTTGCATGACTTTTTTTGTAGCAGTGATTGAAAGAAACTCAATTTTGGTACTTCTCTAAGTATGCATGAWATCCCTGAAGTGCTCACACATCAGATTTCTGCTTGACTGTGACTGTTTTCAGAAATCGTTTAAGGCACTAAGGCATAGATTTCATTTCATATATACATGTATATACCTGTGTACATAATTATAAGCCCAAACTTGGGCTAAAAAATAGTTTAAAACAATAAAACTGTAAAATATAATTATATTTTATATCTCTCTTTATAAATTCATGTGMCTTCATTTTGGGTGAAAAAACTTTCCCACCTAGCATTTTAATTACTTTGAATATTCTGTCTTCTCAGTCAAAAAAGAAAAATACAGTTAGAGTTAAAATATTCTTCACGTGGAGCTACATGTAGAAGTGTCACAGTATAAAGTCTTGAGGAATGAAAATGTATTGCTGCATCCCTCAGCGGTTCTCCTGGGAATCCTAATCAACTAGGAAAGCTTTCTCTTTGGACAAGGTCAAGTGTTATTTTTGCAGAGAGTGCTATTCATGGAACATGAGAGAGGTCAAACAAAAATTTTGTTAGCAATTTATTTTAAATAAAAATGTTAGAGGTGACATCATTGTAATTAGAGAGCTTTCAGTGTCCTGAAAAGGTCTTTTAGTGAGAAGACTTAAGTAGMGCTATTAAATTTGCATAAGAAATGCAGCAGGATAAAAGAAGTCTACAGATARCTTTGTGGACTTTATACATGAAGTGTAGATATCTTCATGAGTGTGTGTATGCATATGTTAAGACTCTAAGAAGAAAACTGGATAACCAGGTGACTCAGATTGCTAAGTGAGGGGAAAGGCATATAATGAAAGGATGGACAGGGCAAATGGATAAATTAAAATGAGACACCTTGCTGAGGTATTGTGTGCAAAACAGAGTTTATATTTCTTTTTCTTTACRTACCCTGTGGCTAACTAATGATACTGTTTTCTCCAGGACAGTTGATCCTGTATCTTTCGCATTCAGACCTTCAAAATCCATGATTATCTATATTAAGACTAGAGCATCTARTTGGTGTAATTTTTGAAAGAATGTTTTCCAGGAATTACTTGTAAAATTTCCTTGAGGTCCTCAGGRAGTAAAATTTATATTTTTGAAAAGATAGGGATGAAGCACAGTGGAATCCTGGTCCCACAGTAGGACTCCTAGGTGCTATGGTGAAAAAAAAGTAGCAACCTATGATTATCAAATTGCAAAGATTTCATATCTTCAATTTTGATCTTTTCTAAAGGAGTTGCRGGTGATCATGTAATTGGAGTTTAATTAAACTAAGTAGACACAGTTCCCTTGCTCCAAGGCACACCTTTTTGGTGTTACTTTTCCTCTGTGATCAACAAACACACATCTAATCAGAAATGCAGAGAATCTATGAAACTGTTACTGTTTTTTTGCCTCATATATCGGTATCTTTTGGGACTCTGTAGACCAACTATCTGTTTTCTTTACACTCAGTGTACACATGGTGCTGTCAGAATAGGTGTCTAGATCATACTTGTCTGGATTAAAATGCTTTGTTTCCTGAAGAGTTGTTGCTAGGATTTCTTTCAGGAATATGAATACATTAAAGAACTTTCCAGTCAAGCAATTCCAAATCGTACTTTCTGACTGAGACAGAGAGATGTTAGTACAATATTTAAAGTGTGGAGGTGATCTAGATGTTTTTTGTCATATGTTATTTAAGAAATTGTGCCTATTACACTAYCATTGTTTTATTGGAAATTGAAATTATTTAGTATTTTAAGCTTTGCTTGTGTGGAATTTCATATTCTTAAATAGTTGTGAGAACTTAAAATGGAAAAGTTAGCAATAAAGTYTCAGTAGTACTGGAAACACAGAGTAGTCTTGCATTTCCTATCTTCATTTCCGAGAAAAGAGAGTAGGAGAAAATACTTTGTACACTTTTCATGGGTCAGTTTTAGTACTTGCCGTTTCAAACAGACTGGTGGAGAGTGCATGGTTAATGTCAGAAACCTCAGATATTTCTGGCTTTTGTCCTTAGAAATTATTTTTAATTGGTTCTAGGTTGTGAACTGGAAATTGCATTAAGTTATAAGTTTGTGTTGCGTTGAGAAACTAAAGGAAGCATTCTGTTGTATATCTATACTAGCAAACAGTTCACGAAGATACAACTTTTGTGGTGACTGAAAGTATGACTGTGGAAACCACTTATGTGCCTTCTGCATACCTGGCAGAGATCCTCCAACTTCTGCAAGCCTTGTCTGAAGTAGAAGAGCGCCTTAATTCTCCTGCTCTTCAGGTTAAGGATTGCGAGGATCTATTCAAACAAGAAGAGTGTCTCAAGGTAAGGTGGAAATTTTTCCATACTGTGCTGTGTTTCTGTTATTTTGGGGCTACTGTATATTGGCAGCTTGTGCTAACTCTCATACATACCTATCTCAAGAGTGCTTGGCCACTCTCTGTGATGTGTGTAGGTGTGGGTGTTTGTATATGAAAACACATAGGCATGATTTCATCTGGTTTTGGAAGAAAAGAAAGAGCATTAAGATGCCTGCTAAGTACTTCCTTATGTGAGAGAAAAAGGATGGAGAGGGGCATATTTGCTTATTTTTAAATACTTACATATTTAAAATTGTTGGTTTGTGATTAAAGTTTTGTTTGTTTGTAATTTGAAATACTTAGTAAGTGCTTGAACCCAATRCACATGCAATCTTGGGAGCTTTAATTTGATGAGCAATTGATTTCAAAAATAGATTTTATTTTAAAAAGTAAAATTTAGCTCTTTCACTCCATGCCAGACTACAAAAGTTTGCAGTCTGACTGAGAATCTACTCTATGCAATTGTTATAGTTTCATTAATTGGACAGAAAATATTGTCCAGCAGGTAGTRAAATGTAGGCAATGAAAACATAATCCAGTATTTTTCACAGAACTTTAAGTATAATTGGTGGAATTTTTCCAACATAGAATTGACATAAGAAGAGAATAAGATTAAAACTGTAACCCTAAGTAGATGAATGGGTTATCAGCTTTTGCAGAATAATGTTTCTGTGAGGAAAGCCTTGTAAAAAAATCATGCTTAAATGCTGTATATAATTAGAACAATTTCAAATTGTCATCAGCATGAAGATTAAATTTCAAATTTTCTGTCCTCATTTTGGGGAAGGAAAGATTTTAACCGAAGGAATGCTTAGCCTAAGGAGGCCAGAATGTGCCTGGGGTCAGCTATGAGAAAGAAGCGCTGAGGGAGAATCAGAGTAGGAGCTGCAGGTAGGTGCTCTGCATGGCCCTCTGCAGAGCCCATTTATCTCTTTCCTCGGTAGAGGAAATATAAGGAAACCCATACGAACAGGRACCCAAGCTAATGTCAGCTTGTATAAAATCAAATCATTTTTAGTTCATTAATCRTGTGAATTTTAGGCATGTGTTCCTTCCATTTTGCCAGAAGATAGCTATAGATATATAATACCATAAATACGTTATTAGCTCTAGCAAATAAGGGTATTTTCAGTTTCCTAGCAAGGCGGTTTGATGCGTCCCGTGAAGCATAATAGTGAAGTATTTGAGCAAGGGAAGCATACGAACTGATACGAGGACCTTTCACCGCTTGTGGCTTATTTCCAATTGATTYAAATGCTTCTGAATACTGAATGTCCCAAATCAATTTCTAGAGCACACAACATGCCAATGTTATTGCCATTCTTCATTTTAAATAATCACTCTTGAAAGAGTGACTCTTAAGCACAAAAATGATAAAACATGGAAATCATGGCTAATGAGCCACCACGTGGCCCTTGTCTATAAACTTCATGTGTTCAAGCCTAGATTGCTCGGAAGAACAGTGACCTACATCAAGCAATTTATTGGCGGTTGACTTCAAATAAGTGCTTCCTATAAGTGCTTCCTAGTGCTTGAGAATTGTGCTATCTTTATCTGATCTACATCTGTAACTAATCAGTGGTTCACCCATGTATGTTTGGTATTATTAGAGTTGACACCATCTTTAATAATATCGATTACTGAGGTTACAAGTAAGTATTGCCATAGGTTTAATTTAACTGAACTATTAAATTGATGTGAATGAGATGCATTTGTGGGCACGGTTCCATGGTCCTCCCAAATAAATCTGTTACACGAGGCAAATGGATCTYGCACATTCATGGGCTTTGGGAAAGRTATAGTTTCGATCTGAGCCTGCTTAATGAATATTTATTTTCTAGTAAAAGCATTCATCATTGTCATTATCCTGCAGTAAAAATAGAAAAATAGTGCATAAATTGTTCAGCAGCTGGTTGGGAAAGGTTTGGAATTAAATTGTGGTTGATTTTTATCCCTGACAGATTTGCATGAATCAAATTACAGAACTGTCATGAGTAGCTCTGTGTTTCAGTATTGAGTTTGTGATTTTTTCTCACTCTCATTCAAAAAGAAGCAATTCTAATTAAACCTTAAAAGGAAAAAGAAATTATTTACAAGAATCTTTCAGAGGTAGCTCCTTTGAACATTTTTGCCAAAACTAAATATGCATATTAAGGCTTAAACCTGATTGCTCATTATCGAATAGGATAAATATTGAATACAAAATAAAAATTGCTTTTAATAATTGTCAAAGATGATAATTCTAACACTGGCTTTTTATCAAAGGGATATAAAATAGCAAAATATGGATCTTTGCATCACTAATATGATAAAATGTAACATTTATTAAAATACAATAGTTTTATGGGCATATTTGGTAAATCTGCTAAAARCAACTTAAAGGAAAGTTGTTCTTTTCCTTTCAAGTTTTAATGAGTGGAATAATTTGATGGAGAAAGAAGGTTGTGTCTTTAAATCTTTGCTTCATGAAGTCAGCAATTACAATGTTTACATTATCCAATCAGTATTACCAGCTCTTTCAAATGTTAGGCCATATACTATTGCTATTTCATTCTTCACCGTTCCTAATCACATTATTTAACAAGCAATTTAAATCTTACAGTTCTCTCAAAGATGAAACTTGATTGAACTTGATTGTATTGGAAATTACTATTCATATATGGAAGGATTAGCAAATAAGGTTTAGTGAGATACTGTCATAATAGGGCAAATTTTGTTAAAAGCACAAACAGTATTGCACTTCAGTCTGCTGTTGATGATGATTTGCTTCATTCTGATTTGCATGCAAGATTTTTCTTTCACAATACAGCTTTCTGCAATTTCATCCTAATTCTGTGTTCCTAATCTTTGAGTTCCCCATATAGAACTGGTTGTAGTTACAATGGCCTTTCATTATGTAATCGAGTGTAAGGAAGACAACTCAAAGAATTTAACTAATTATCCTTACTGGCAATAGATTTTCCTAAATGAATGTATGAATTTGCATCTGTTCAACTAAATCTGGCTGAATTTTAGATTTACATTACTCCTTCTATGCTACAATTTTCCTGTGCAGTGCACATTTTATGCAACCTGCTTGTCCTATTCAAGGTCCAGATTATCTAGTGTTACATGGATAAATAAATAGATGAGAATTAAAACTAACATCAGTTCAGTTTGTTAATGCATGAAATGGTCTGGAATGGATCATGAAACTGTCTAGAATTTAGAAAGTCTGCTTTGTATTTATAGCTGTATGGGGAAAGTGTTCAGTAGAATTTCATATTAAGAAAAATTTCTTTCATAGTATGCCTATTCATCACTTGATTATATTAGTTCCAAATTTAAAACTCTTTATTTTCTGAGGCTACTCACYTTATATAAATAATGTTGCAAAACTATAGTAGTGCCCATTCTTTTATCAGGCCTTTCCTTTTTTCCAATCTTCATTTTAGCAGGAACATTATATTCTAGAAAATTATTCTACATTTAGCTATAATATTTTTCAAAGATGTAGTATTTTCAATTATATGGAAGGCCATCTGGTTCTTTGAGAASGGTATTTCTTATGTATATAAGKTTTTGCATAATCATTCCAATAGTTCCTTTTCTGGTTCAATTTCTTGTGTATATCCAGTGGGGTTTTTATTTAGTTAGTTGAAAACTGAATTGTTTATTGCTGTTGTTTTTTAAATACTGATATTTTCTTGCTCTGTTTTTGTGGGGTCTTTTTCTCTTCTTCTTCTTCCTCTCATGTGTGGTAATTTTTATCCTGCATCTATATAGATATAGTATACAGATATAGATATGCCTCTATCTATATAGCTAGCACACTTTTTTACATGTGTTTCTTCTGTGGCTTATTTCAAGATATGGGGAATTAACTGTAACATTCAACATCTGTGATTCTAACAGCTAGAATACCTTCATAATCTCCTTTCAGTATGGCTTATTAAAGCAATAATACCCATACTGAATATTATGCCTCATATCTCTGTACAAATTTGTGGATTTTTTGCATCCATTCATGAATAGTAAAATCTGTGCTGTTACCAGTTATCATGTCAGTACAAAAGGCATGAAATATTACAGCAAATCTGCTATTCGTGTAAGGATAAAGCATCATTCTACACATTTGCTTTGCCAAAAGTATATTTTGAATATTRTACATTAGAATCCATATCTGGAGTTTAATAAGTGTTTCTTACAAGAAACAACACCTAACATGATATTCAGAGTGCTTTTCTGCTGTAGCTCAGTAAAATCTAATTAACCTTAACTTAGAACTGAGTGTAATTAACGACATTCTCCAACGAGATCTGTCAGTAATGCAGTGCTTGGTGGCTGCTTGGCACACAAATAGCCATGGAACTGAATTTTTACAGCGTTGTCTTTAGCTGTCAGATAAAGACAAATTTCAGACACTGAAAATGAACTTGCATTTGAGTCTCTACCACCCTGATTTCCCCTTCTCAAGAGCAATGAGATGGATCACTCCCCAAAGGCTGCTGTCGCTTCAGCTGCTAATGGTTTTCTATAATCTTTTTTTCTTAGAAATGAAAGTTTTGTGCACTTTTGTTAACCAGGTTAGAAAATCTCCCAAGGCATTTTCGACTACTAACTGCTTATAGCTATTCTCTTCAACATGAAAAATGGAAGGTGCATGTGTGCGACATACGCGGGTTTGTGCATACACATATACATGCTCTCTATTTTTTCCCTCGAGACAGTCTTAAGCCATCCAGTTGTGAATTTCATTTATAGAAGGGCAGCTGTATTATCTTTCTGTGTAGCAGCTGTGTTCTAAACAAAAGCAAAAAACTGATGTTAATATGAGGAATAATAYGTCTGTCCATAGGCCACTAATTCCTAACAATTAGAGATATGCACTTATCAGTCCAAAAGAAGACGAATGTATTTAATATATTTTTATTCTTTTTTAAATGATCTGTTTGGTTAGAAAAAGATATCATTTCAGACGTAAGTATTGGCACATACGTTACTTTTCAGTTTTTAAAGAAATTATTTGATTACTTCACAGATGTCAACTCATTAAGTGAGCCAGTGAGATTAGCTGATATTCAGACCTACTGAAAAAAAGGCTACTTATCTTGGGTGCTAAAGTGTTGGAGCCTGGAAATTTTCAACATTTCAATTACATTTTCCCTTGCCTTTTAGATTCTCAAGATTTTAGTTACAGATCAGCTTTTGTGAGGATGCTACTTCCCTGATATTCAAGGGATATGTATATGTATGAACTTGGCCAAATTTGAAGGTGTTTTATGGAGTTATATCTTCATGATATTTCTGATTTTCAGGCTTAATAGTATTGAATACTCATCTATGGCCTGAGCATATAAACTCAAGATTTAGGCAGGAYTCAGTAAGCAACACTGAGTGCAATGCAGGTTCTTGTGTTGGGAAAGTTAAATGCCATTTGCCGAGCGATGCGCCCCATCCRGCCGGCTTTAGCACTAGGTGATGGAGTGCTGATAAGCGAGGAACACGTTTCCGATCGTGAACCAACCCAGAGACAAGGCTTCTGCCGTTCTCATTTTATTTCTTAAATACTTCTTCCAGTCTACTAAAAGTCTCATTCCTCAGGACAGGTGGATTCAAATCTCTAGTCGTAAGGCAGCCTTCATGGGACGAACCTCTGCGTTTTCTAAAGCTTCAGCAGAGTCCCTGCCTCCCCATGCAGCATGAGTGCTCTCGCTGCGTCTATTTATGAGTACAACAGAACCATAAAAATCCCTCTAGGCTCATTATCCTAACAACTGAGAGCAACATATTTGTATTTTTAAAAGTATCCACGATATGTTTCTACCAGAAGGTACCACTGTGAATACACTTTTGCTAACATAAAGTCAGTAGATCAAACATCTTTAATAACCTTACCATTAAATGATCTAAATGTCTTCATGGGGATTTTTGTTGTTTTTCTGTTTTGTTTTGTTTTGTATGTGATCTGGGAAGAGTTCAGTTTAGTTTAACTGGTCGTGAAATCTGTCTAATTAATGCTCGCTTTTTAAGACTAAATGCTTCTGTCTGGTAGTTCCATACACTTGTACTGCAACCTCACTGTACATCAAATTTTCTACACAGCAAATAGGATAACCCATACACTTTCCTGAGAAGTAATAATGTTTGATGCAATTATTAAATGTTTGAAAAGAAAAGCATGAGCAATAAATGAAAGAATTGAAAATGACAATCTAGTTTGATTCAAACCAGGAAAACTTTCAGAAAATCCCAGCAATGGAGCACAGCAATGATTTAAGAAATGGTGGCAGACAGGTGAAGTATAAAGCATAACAAAAGGAATAATTTAAATTATATACTTAAATACTGAAGAGTCCTTGATACCGTAGTGGACTGAATTGTAGGTTCAACATTCAAAAACATTTTCTCAGTGTTCAGTAGAATCCAGAAAGCACTCTGTATAGAAGCTATAGAAGCTACTCTGTGGTAAAAGTTAGAAAATGGTATTCAAAATAGAGCAGTTTTTCAGTAAGTACTACAGCTTTGCTGTATATGCTGTGTTTTAATTCTGAACATATACAATATAATTAAAAAGTATGTAAAATAATTTTAAAAGATTCAAAGAAGGACAAATTAAAGGTCAGAGCCATGTAGACAAGACCTATATGAGAAGAGACTAAATTGATGAGATATTTAAAGAGGTTAAGAATAATTGGTGTTATGACAGAGGGCTACAGAAAAATGAAAGATGAGGGATCATTCGTGAGACTGCTTTTTTTTAATAATACTGGCACAAGCAGATATTTGGTTAAATTAAGAGAGGCTCATTGGYTATAAAAGGAATTAGATATCGGATTAGTTGGTCTCTAGAATTCACACCATATTGTTACTGAAGTTGTGTGACATTTCCTATATAAAACCTCAGATATTGAAAACTACGGTAGATTTTTATCAACAGGACTGACATTTCCTCTGCTGAATGTCTGTCTTATATTTCTTCTGTTTCATTTTTATATAAATTCCCAGCAATATATTTATTCCAGTCCATTCTAGGAAACATGAATAATGAAAAAAAAATACAGTTTGCTGAGTGTAACTGAAACTATCAAAAGATATACTTTTCTTAATTCTCGTTTTCTAGGGACAAGAAATTTGACAGTGGTGTGTGTGTGTATACGTGCATGTGTGTGCATGCGTGCGCATGCTAGATTTATGCTTTTTACTATCCCAGTGAATTTAATGCCCAATTTTGATTTGGCCTCTGCCAGATCATCATTTTCATATTCTCGATATAGATTTGCTCCATGTAGGTTATTCAGGTCTCCCACAGCTCCAAGTCATGACCAGATTATTTATGCCCGATACAGCCACAGAACTTCAGCATGCTCCACTCTGGGTTATGGTTCTCAGGCTTTTTTCCCTGGTGATTGCTCCAGGCTAAATAGTCTGTGAGCTGAGGAGTAAAGAGAAATGGGAGGACATGAAATGTAAGTGCTGGCATTCAAAACTTACGATTTTTTAGTTTTTCTGTTGTAATGTAGAACTTAAAGCTTTTTATTTTTTCAAAAATATATTTAGACTATTAGCTTTTAGTTAGCTCAATAATATGCATAGATACTAAGGTGCATAACAGAAAATAGATTTCTTCATCCCTGACTCAAATTCCTATGGTACAGAAATTATATTTCTACAYACTTACTGTAATAGTAAACTTCTTACTGCCTGAATATCAGGCCTGTATCAGAGACAGAACACATGCAGAAGTTAATAAATTCAAACAGAATTAGCATAATATTTGATAACTCCAATTTTCTAGTGTTTTGTTTCCCTAGGAATAGCAATAATGTGGAAAGATCTGCTGTAATTATAAACCTTTAACTTTTGATTTGTTAACAATTATGTCTTAATGTGCTATTTTAAAAGAATGATGGCTATTTTTTACCTCTCTGGAATTTTAACTGAAATTGTTTCCATACTTTCCTTAGAACACTAGAGTTAAAATTGACATTTTCTAACTTTTATAAAGGTGTCATAGTCATTTTCAGGTTAAAATACCAAGTACAATGCTGTTTCTTACATTGTTTACTTTGTACAAAAAGCATGCAAATTAACAGATTTCGGGCTGGAAAGTCTTCCCAAAGAGCACGGTTTGGAATAATGAATAGAAATGTGAGGTAACAGAATCCTCAGGCCACTCTCTCTTTTTAACACTTTCTTTGACTTTGTAACTCTTGTTTGCTTTCACTCTGCTTGCTAAATTCTGAGTACAGTATTCATTTCATGATTGAGTTCACCCAAAAATTGTCTGGAGTAAAATATCTAAAAAGTAAATTCYACTTAAAAGATCAAGCACAAAAACAAGCACAAAAACAATGTGAACCGGGCATGTGATCTTTAATCTTCAGTGAGTATTATCTACAGGATCTAAAGTTCAAGTGTCATTATTTCTGACAATAAACCATTGAAACCATAAGCACCAGAAACAGAGAAAGGAATACAGCCTCTGATCTTCTATTCAGTTATACTAGTAAATCTAAAGATGAAAGGCAAAATCTTGAGCAAAATCAAGTTTTCCTAAGTAAAAATACCATTTAAACATCTTTTAAATATTATAATGTATGATTACTAGGCTCATCACATAGCTCACCTTTCTGATGTGATAACATAAATATCTTTTTAAAATGTATTATTGGAAAATTTTAGCCTTTAAAATATATCAAAGGAAAGCAACTCAAACTATTGCAAAAGAACTTTTCTCTTTTTACCTGTGAAAGATGCTATCACAAGAATGTTCTCTGGACTTCAGCTTACATAGGTGAGATTGTAACAATGAGCAGAAGTTTGCAGGATCAGACCTTCATTTCATCCTTTTGGTACTTTGTTGACGCATATACTTCATGTTAGGTGAGCTGAAGGACACGRAACAAGCAAAGTTATCCTTTTTTATATGGTTGTAGATAAAGCAGATGAGAACATGTTTTATCATACTTTTCTTCAAAATTGAATTGGGTGTTTCTTTCTCCTGGAGAAACTAATAAAAGCCAATTGTACTTTTCACTGGTATTACCAAATGCAAACTATATATCTGAGACACACTTAAAATTTTTAGCAGGGATGTGGGGAAGGCATGTCAATGTGATGGAATACTCTGCTTGTCCATGCTTAGTACAACTTTTATTTTATTTTAGTGATACCTCCATCGGATGCTGTGTATACTGATTGGATTATGTTGCACCTTAATAACTACAGTGTTCTTACAACCCATAGGCAAAAAACACATGAATATTCAGTGCATACTTTCCRTATCATTCAGAAATCACGTGAAAGAATGGCTAGGACACTCTTTGGATAGATTCATTTGCAAAAACAAGGATAGCAATGGATCTGCAAAGTGTCTGCTTACGCTAAAGGTCTTTGAGCTATTTCTGGTGCATTATAACCTCCAAAATCTCTCCTGTATTGCTTCAAATTTGATGCTTGCTCTTCATGAACAGAGGAAAGACAAACCTGACTTTTTCTGTGCATGGTGAAACAGAATTATCAGATTCTACTCACAGGGTTGAATCAGAGTGGCAGAGTGTTAGAGGGCATTTTTAATTTTCTTTTTTTGTTTAGCTTGCTGCCACTCATTATTTTTCTGCTTACTGCAAAATAGCCAAACATCCTTCAATCCCTGCCTCCTTTCAAAAGTGTCRGTAATATGAAAGAGTTGTTCACATACAAACCAACAATTTGGACATCTCATAACTTGGTCAAATCAGCATTCTCCCCACCTCTGCTGCAGTAGATCTGTGTGCAGCAACTGAAGAATAATTTTGTGTTTAACAAGACTAAGAATCATTGCACAAAAGGAATGTTTTTCCTCCAAAATCCTTACTTGCTTCTCTGTTCCTAATATTCATAATGTGAGGCTGAAAGGTAAGCTTGTGTAACTCATGTTTTTTGGTTGATACAAAGTATTTGTGTCTTCTTTCTGATAAAGGACAAGGAAATGACAGGAAGTTCCAAATTATGACTCTTTGGAGGATAGACTGAAAGGCGACAGGAAGTCCTCTGATGGAGGCTTTCGTGGGTACACACTCACGAGGAGGAAGCCTCTGCTTATTAGCAGTGTCACTTTCTGTGACACTTAATGCTTTTATCCTTAAGTCTGCACTCAGTTTACGACGATATCTTTGCTCAGCGTTAAGTTTTCTAAACAATTCAGTTATTCAGATTATTCTGAAAGATTAGTAGAGAGGTTGAAGCCCCCAAGATCACCAAACAAGAAAACACAACATATTTACATCACTCCCAACACAGAGCCTTGTGCAGCTAGTAGGTGTACTGTGAAGTATTTTACCTTTTTCTCTTAAAAATGAATCTGTAAAGTGGGATTTTTTTTTATTTTCTTAAGAAGAAATGAGGTTAGAACAGTCTTAAAATTGTCATAGGTCATTTCCTGGGGAATTAATCGGTGACTTACGTTAATGGCTCTTTGCTTTTCCTCCAGCCATCACCTTTTCCAAGAGTTTATTAAAGCTCCAAGAAAGGATGGACATTCAGACATTATTATGTGCTGATGGCAAGTCTGTTACTATTGTCAAGGCTATTGTTTATTTTGTGTTTTTTCCCTCTTTCTTTTGTTCATAAACGACATATGATGTTTCATTTTTCTCTTCTGATATCTTGATGTTACAGAGCATTAATGATAGCCTGGGGAGATTRTTGGGTCGTGTAGAGGCTATTCACAGCAAGAAGATACCAGCTTTGCAAAGTGCTACACCAGCGGAGGCGGCGAAGATAGAGGAGAAGCTGACTCAGCTTAATTTCCAATGGGAGAAAGTTAACAAGATGTACAAAGACCGACAGGCGTAAGTAACTTTTAAATTTTTTTATTTCTGATGGCACTTATTAGTGTTTTGCTTACTGTTCGTGATTGTTTCCTCGTCTCCTTGTGGAAATACTTTTTGCAGTCCCAAACCATACTTTCTTTTAACTAAGCCCTTGAATGTAGATAGAGAATTGTCATTTAGTTTGTGAGCATTTTTGTAAAATTGAAAATATTTTGACTGTAAGTTGCATTGTACCCAAAACCTGGCATGGTATTGCATACATATTCCTATATTGTTAAAAATGACAAACCTTTACCCTGAGATAGTGTTAGTCACTCATTCTTTTACACCTGCACACAGCACTATTGATTTAAAAATCTGAACCTGTGATGGCTGCATGCAGAGAAAATCCCCAGTAATAGTAGAGGCTCCAGGACTGGTTCCAGGAGCAGTTCTCACTTCACGTCTAAGGCAGAGCCAGAATTCGTAGTAACTCTAACTCCAGAGTGATCTTTTGTAAGTCTCCTTTGTGTGTTAGACATTATAAGGTAAGATAAGACAATAAAGAAATATGAAAAGGCATCAAAAGCATAACAAATACAGCAGTGATCTCTTACAATAGAATATGGTGTTTTTGTTGACTATATATTATCATTTTTCTCTTAGTGTATTATTTGTATTATGTGTAATTTTTGAATGGTGTTATGATGCCAAAAGTAGCCAAACCTATTTTAATGATTCAAGCATGGCTCGTGTTAGTAGCATAATAGAGATTAGCAATCCAGTAATTTATTTATCCCCTAAAGATATCTGATGTTTAGAACTTTTATCATCCTGCAAAAAATGTCTGGGTTTATATACTAGACTTACTCTTTTAATTTTTTAAGTAAATGATATGTCAGATGGTAATGGCAGTGGTACAGAAATTTAGGGGATATACTACGTTTTTTCTGTGGTATATGTAATTAAGAGTTATTAAATAAGTCCAAGCAATTATTGTTTCGTATACTAAGAGATATGAACCTAAACATGAAAACAGAAGCCAGAAGRAAAAAATATTTCCTATGGGCCTAGGCTGTACTAGGCTGTACACCTTTTGTCCTGCAGTCCAAGTCTAGGTAAATTCTGTATGTTCTTTGTTTAAAAAGAGTGGACCACAGCTGGCATTTTGCAGATTTATAGACATATTCTTTTTGCAGTCAGCCAGTCACCAGCTTTGATTTCCATTTGCTGGAGAGAGGAAGAGTAAAAGAAAAAAAAAGTAGGATTCTAGTAAAAAATATTCAGTAATCCCCGTGTCACCTCTGTTTTCCCTCAGCCTCTAAAGTGTAAAAAGACAGATTAAAATTCTGGGAAGGTTTCAAGATTCTCCATGCACACATTACTGTTGGTTTCTTTTAATACTAAGCCGGACCTGGGTTGCAGTAAGCAACATTCTTCTGTTTGTCGTGATGCCATGTACAAACACRGACAATGAGTTGGAAATAGAGACTGGAGCAGGATAGCACACAGAGATCATAACAAATGGAGATTTTTGATGTTGTGCATTTCCCAGAGTTTAGCCTTGCCTAAATGCTTATCTATTGGTATAGTAAACTTTTAGTATTTTCCCTATAAGCATTTTTTCCCACTGATTCATAGTAAGGAGAAAGTTCTTACTGTAAGCTGAAGACTGGACTGAGTTATCCCATATGTARACTGTAGTGATGTTTAGCCAGCACCACAAAGTATTCCGGCGTGAAATGAATTCATGTTTGCTGGGTATTTTGAGGTCACCAGATAAAGGCACTAGAGAAGGAAAAAGTATGATTATTTTCCCGCTCGAGTTTGCCGGGGGAAGTCATCCTCTTTTAGCATGATTGACAGGTGATGATAAGCTTCACTGCTCTCTGGAATCGCACAACTTTCTCTTTAATATTTTGCTTGTGGTGTGCGCTCTACTGTGCCAGTGTTTCAGCGGTTTCTTCTGAGCTTGGAGATAGTCCCCAAAGTTTCTTGAGCTTTGCGACGTGCGTTTGCAACTGCACAGGAACRCTGGGAGGAGATGAAGGACGGCAACCTGGCCTTTAGCATTTTCCTTCTGGCAGAAAGCGTCAGTGTAAGTCTGCTCTTGAGACGTGGATGGAGCAGTGTTTATGATGGTGACGTTTTAGGGCAGTTTTGGAAATATTGTTGGAGCACTTTCTTCCTTTTGCTTTCCGGGGACCATGTCTAAATGACAGCATGTATTACACATTTTAAAGGTTACAGAAACAAACACTGCTGTTATTTGTTCGTTTCCAACTGTCAGTTTTAAGCAGTCAAAGGGTTGTAATAAAAATGGACGTTATTATTTAAGTAAATGCAAAGTCAAACATCGCTATGACAGATGGAAGAACAAAATTTTTCTTACTCTTATAGTTCCTAGTAGGGAACTTGTTCTAAACCTCATAAAAAAGAACAGAAACATTTCTGTTGAATTCCTACTTTATTTTAGAAATAAAGTTGCTGTGATTCAAATGTCAATCTAGTAATATCTGAAGTTTCAATGAGTTGACACAGTAATATACAGCTGCGGACATTATTTTGTCAGTTTGCAGCGTAACGATGTAAATGAGGAAAACTCTCACAAAATCTGCTCTTAAAATATTTTTAATATAGTTTTGTCCTACAGAAAATGTCTTCTGACTAACTTTCAGTAGAATAACTTTACTGTACAGACTACATTAACAGTTGTTGGTGGCGTGGGGGTTCACTCAACTGTTATTTCAATGCTTGTAGGAATCTGACACCCAACAGATTTATACAAAAAGATTTAAGTGACAGCATTTTGTGTTTCCTAGAAAGTTCTTGTTTGAGAGATGAAGCTGGG
This sequence comes from Rhea americana, assembly GCF_003343005.1. Classification (NCBI taxonomy): domain Eukaryota; kingdom Metazoa; phylum Chordata; class Aves; order Rheiformes; family Rheidae; genus Rhea; species Rhea americana. The sequence continues at coordinate 2,761,806 of NW_028186745.1, forward strand.
CAATCTAACAGACTGGAAAATTGTTTACTGTGACCTGTTAGACAGCTACTCAAGTATTTGACTTTCTCTTAATCCAAACATCAAGTTTTGGTTTTGTGGGGTTTTTTTGTTGTTGTTGTTGTAGTAGCTTTCTCATAGCTTTCTAAGAAACTTACTGAATAGGAGGGGAATAAAATGAAAAAAGAAATCTTTCTCAAAATATGAAATATYGCACAAATCTCATCAGCTCCTCACTGAACAGTTATACAGAATCACTTTAAAAAATCCACTCTGCCAATCAAAAAAACAGATAGTCAGGAAAATAAATTAGAGGAGTTAAAACAGCTGCTCTTGATGAAACATGGGTAAAGAGTATGTCCCCTTCCAAAGTTTAGCTGGGAATATGCTGCTGTTAGAACCAAAAGGAGAAATACAGTAAGATTCGTATTGTTGTATTCAACACATTTGTCAATTGTTCTTATTTAAAAAAATATACTTTTTTTGCTTAAAAAACTATATATTTGAGTATGTGGTGTTTGCTAGGGAGGCTTAATGGGTGGATCAAGAGAAAAACATTTTTATGGAGCTTTGTTTTCTTTAGTTTTGGTTTAGGAAAAATTTGTATATATTTTCTTACCYTGCAAAGAAATTAACGCAACTATGGTGAAAACAAATCTGTTAAATGTTTCCTAACTGGACAGGCAGCTCAAGATCTAAGATAGCCTTAACTTGCCAGCTTGCTTTAAATTTGTAAGTGGTGATTTAAATTTGTTAATGTCTTACCATGCTGCAATCTAGCACTTCTTTTTCTTTGAGAACATATGTTTTCTCTTTTCCTCAATTTTTTACTCTGAAGAAGGACTAAGGCACTTTTCAGTGTTTCAGCTGAACACAATAGATAGTTCGTCATATGCTTCAATTAAAGGCATAAGCAGAAACGAAAACTAATTTTGGAAATGCATRTGTTACTTGGAAGTAATAGATACCACATGCAAACAGGTGAAAAAATTCTAAGAACAATTCTGGCTACATTACCATTACAGCTATGACTTAACCTTCAGTGTACTGAAGACCTGTCCTAAATTAGCTATTCATTAGGGTCAAGTGRAAGGGAAAGACAGATTTGTATCCTGCCACCAAAAGCTTCAGAAGTTTATATTAAAGCACAGRTRGTTTSTTTTGGCAGGGAGAAAGGGAAGGAGTGAGTAGCTGATTATGCTTTTTGCATTATTTTTATTTACCTTCTCTAGAGAACATACCTGACTTTAATGCAAAAAAATAACTCTGTCTTCTGTGGATATTAATCCAATTCTTCTCATTCAGCAGCTCCTTCAGAAATAAGTAATTCATTGTAAATATCTTTAAGATGTTCACAGTTTAGCTGCCTACTGCGTTAGTGTATTCTGGAATTTTTTTGCCCTTTGTGTGAAGTAGGTTTCCTGGAACTCCTCAATTGTATCTAGATTCTTTGCAGTTAATTTTATAGTGAGTTGTTTTTTGGAAGAAATCAAGATATAATATATTTGCAGTTGGTTTTACAGCAGAGCACAGGCCAGTTTCAGAGAAATTCATTRTGATCAGAACTACTCTAATAGCTTCACAAATCCAATTCTTCTACAGTATTTGAAAATCTTTTCATCCCACATTGTCACTTTAGCATGTTTCCTGTATTTGCATAACAATTCACACTGTACTTACTATAACAGGCAATATTTAACTGAAAAAGATGTAAGAAAAAATACTGTGAGAATCCAACTGTACTGTTTCAGTTGTGTTAGGCACCTGAGAAGAATGCAAACGTTTACTTTTTTTCACAAACTCAAGTGACTAGTCTTCAACAGACTGTGTATTAAAAAAAAAAAAAAAAAAAAAAAGGCTAGATTTAGCCTTCTTCAATAGCCTGGTTCTTTAATAGCAGATTAGGGGGAGTTTCCAGGTACAAATTACTTCAGAACATAAGTGGTTGTGTTTCCTACAGATATAAGAGGTCATACCATATAATCAAGCTGAACTTGATTCTTTGTTTTTAGCTTTCCYGAATGTAAACCAAACCCTAGGAAAGAGCAGGAGCAGTATGCTTTGTCTTCTGTGAGCTTAACAGTAATTTATGGTGTAACTTATAACTTCTGCCCTCAAGATGGTAAATTTCTACATTATCTTTCTCAATAGTCTCATTAAGATAYACAATCTGAATTTTGTAAGGCAGGTGTATGTTACAATAACAATAATAATAACTATTCAGATATCATATCTTATGATTTTTCCTGTACCAGAGCTGGAAATTAACAATAGCCTCCCTTCTTTACAGTAGCCTTSGCTACTGTTTATTCATATTAATAATGAAAATTTATGTAGTGACACCAAGACCAAGTACTATAGATCTTCAGTAAAAGCACAGAATATTTTTAAAAATTGAAATATTACTTATTCTAGCACGGTAAAGAAAATATCTGAAGAAAATAATAGATTTTAAAATGACTACTTCTATAACTATTTGTCATATCTTCCAGCTTTACACTCATGGAAGACCTTATTTCTCTAGTAGCAGGGTATTTATGCCTCAGGTGTTTTTCTGTGAACAACTGCACCTAGTCTTGARAAGTATTTCTTTCTAACAGTGCCAAGGTCATTGGATCAATAAAGTGTAATAAACTTTTCCAAAACAAAACATCAATTTTAAATTATTCTATAGGAGTTGCAAATCACAGATCTCTCTTCTTAATTTTCAGACTACAAATTTTAGTCTTTTTTTATATCTTATTAAAGAATTATCTTCCAAGGCATACATTATAGATTAGATATGATTAATCTGAAAACTAATAAAAATGAAATGCTGTGAGAGAGTGTGGGAAAGCTGATACCAGATATCTTTATAAAGTGTTTCTTATTAATTCTGGAAAAAATGAAAAAAAAAWTATATGCCAATCTAAGTTATGTCAAATATAGTCTAGTAACTTTGGAATACTGACAAGGAAAAGATCATCAATCCAGAATAACCACACCAAGGCAGACCAGAGGGTTTATAAACATGACCAATGACYAATAATTTTTACAATTACAGGAATAAACCACAAGGAACTAGATATTCATATAAAGAGTCTTATATCAAGCCTGATTTTCATTTCTGGACAAGAGTTCTCCCACTTGGTTATTAGTTACAATAATGGTTATTAGTTACAATAACTCCCAGTTATTAGTGGATAGACTTAAATTAGCTTCTAATGCTTGTAAGAGCTTGATAAACCATAGTGAAAATACTTATTATACATAAGAGTCCTTTAATTAGCAGAAAAGTAACTATTTTGTTGTCACATTTCCRACACTGCATTGCAGCATTTATTGTAATCCTTTACTGATATATCCTGTTGACCTGAGGAGTTTTTTAATGCCTGAAATCAAGATACTGGGAAAAAAGAAACATAAAGGGCATTTATTTTTGAATTTTAAGTAACTTGTGTGTGTCCTATATAGTTGTAGGACCACTCACCAGTAAGCCTTGGGGACTTTCCCATGTGTCTAGAAATCAGATCCAGTCTCTGTGCTCTGTTTGTTAAGATGAARAAGTTGAAACATCTGGATACAGCACAGATAACACATTCACGGTAAATCTCTATCTTTAGAACATGGGACATAATCTTAGAATGATAACAGCGACAAAAAGTTGACCAATGCAAAGCAAGACGGTATTAAAATAYTAAGGAAATTCACTTGCTTAAGTGAAGGTGTCTAGAAACATTTATAYACCTGAAGATATCCTATGTAAGGCTCTTTTTACTCAAAAAGGGTACAACTATCTCATTGGTCCTATGCCAGCCTCGCATGGATTTCTCACTAAAATAGYACTATATCACTATGTTTATGCACCTGAATTCTCCCCCCCGAGTGTCCATGACACAACCAGGCAATCTTGCTATCCAACTATCCAAATTGATAATAAAAAATAAAAGTSACATTTAGAAGAAAATGGTATTGTAGCCTCGACTGCAGGACATAGTTTAAAGAACATAAAAATGGAATTACCAACGTTGCTACCTTCCTTGTTCATTAGACATCCTTGGAGGGTTGTTTAGATCATGTTCCTCCTCCAAAGTTCTCATGTTTGGATTCCCACAGATTCCATCTGTGTCATCAGTAATACTCTGCAGACGTCAAGTCATTGAGGGTATAAATCATCTAACTGCTCTTCAGCTGTCCAAGTGTTAGCTGTGTATTTTACAGTAGTTGTATATTTTTCTTCTCAATTAAATACCTTCAGACAGCAGTTAATTCACAGGTAACTGTTATTCTGTATAGTGTGATTATTCAAGGAGGCTGGATGATAAGCTTAGGCACATTACTTGTGGACAGCTATGATTAGGAGAGATTAATCCCAGCCTAAGCTGTTTCATGAAACAGTATAATATCATTTACATGCAAACACATTGCCATACCTCTTTTTCACTAAGACCAGTTTCATCCTTGCCTTAACTCTGGCAAAGCAAATGACAAGCATGAATGCTAACTGGCACTATTTTCACCCAACTGGTGCAAGGGAGATAGCGACTTGCATTTTGAGGAAAAGACAAAAATAATGGTTCCTCCCTCATCGAAGAGTGTCTGCTCACAGATTTCTGATGAGGTTTCAAGTCTTGTGTTGTTATTAGACTTAGTAAAAACTAGAACAGATTATTTCATCTTTAATGAGGGAAGAAAATTTCATTTCAAGTGCAAATTCAAAATATTTCCATACCTTAATTATATGCAGCGTGGACTACTGTAATCCATTTTGACTTTCACATTAATTCAGATGGTTCGTCTAGGTTTTGGGAAGAGTGGCATGGAGACAGCTTGTGATACTTGTTCCTCACAGCCAGCATGAGTATTAATGTTTTTCCACACCATTCTTACTATATAAAAGTGCCTTACATGGCAATTGTCATAGAATCTAATTCTTACAGCAGAAAGCACACCATTTCCTTTGCCCCCATAATACTACACCATCAAATTAACATCTGAGTATGTTTCACTGATTCCTTAAAAAGACAGTRTTCATGGTCAGGTATAATACAATGTATAAATGCTATTATTATAGGAAATCTAGGTATGGCTTTCTGCCAGTATTTATAATGTGAAGATACCATAAGCTTATGGGAATATTTTGTTGTCTACATTATAACCAGAGAGATTTAATTTTCAACAGAAGCTGGAAAACAATTCCTCCTTATGTATACCATTAAAATGCCTATTTTTGTAGGGCAATATATATAAAGWCCATTTTCTAAATGGAATAGCTACAGGTAAAATTTAAAATTATTTGTTAAAGCTTAAATACAAAATATGCGGCAGAACAAGAAATAAAGCTACAGCTTTTGGGTAGAGAAATGCGTAGGTTAAATCACTGTCATACAAGGATGATTAGCACTTAACATAGGCAATTTTTGATATGGAAATTGAAAGAGTTTGTAGAGTAGAATGAAGTGTAAATAACTAATTCAGAATTTCTTTTATTAAGCAGGTCTGAATGTCTTATCTGAAATCACATGGATTTGTGCTGACTGTGAAAGTGTTTCAGCTGAAAAAGAATCTYGAATGCTTTTAAGTCACCAACCAGCAAACCTGGCAATTAGCATAAGTTAGCATAACTTTACTGTGAAATGCTCAGTGACAGAAATGCATCACGCTAATATAAAAAATGATTGTAGTAACTTTTTTCTGCTGTATAAACTAAAACAAAGAATTTTACTGGGAAATATTACAGCTTAGTCATGAATATGTGGGCTGGGGAACTGAAGAAATATCTATGAAGGCAGATATGGACAGAAATAAATTGCCCCTGAGCTGTCTGCATATGAACCATTTTGGGCCTTCAAGTCAGGTGTCAGAGATAATGTGACGCTCTAGTCGGTGCCATAAGCTTAAGGACCCAGCTGAAATGTGGGTTATACTTGCTTGAGAGGTGCTGCAATGCCAGCAAAGCTCCGTAATTTCACAGCTGGACCTGAGTTATGTCCAGCCATCTCAAAACACTGGCAGAGCTCATTCAAGCTTAGCTACATCGATCTACATTGACATAGCCTAGGAGAGCTGCAGTATCTCCTCAGGCCTGATGCCTTATTTACTATGACTTTTATTGCTTTCTGTAAGCGTTGACAATGAAGGCATTTTTCCACTGTTGGTACTGAATCATCAGGTTGTGATATGTGAGCATTTTTTAGCTGAATATTTGGTCAACTGTGCATAGAATGAGGGGTGATGCTGCAGAAATTGCTTTTAGGTCCAATGCAACAGACATACTGAGATGAGCTCCTTTCCAGCATTTCCTTGATGCTTCTAAGGGCATTGCTGTGCTCAGTTTGCCCCAGTGTGGGGTAAAGTTCTTCTTGGGAGAGAGATTTTTTGACAGTAGAAGGAGCCTAGTCTTCTAACATCTATAGCAAAGGTCAGATGTTATAACTTTCTCTTTTATATGGTTTTCATTCCTGCAATTTCTCAGCTATTAGTGATCTGGCTGTCATCTAATAAATATTATTCTCTCTTTCTTCCTCCAAGAGAGCTTGTGCACATTTTTTGTTTTGTTAAATATTTTTTATATATATCCTTGTGTGTCTAAGAGTCAAAGGACTTGCACATTATGTTTGGAGTAGAAAGCAGCAAATTTGGTGGTAGTTACAGACTTTTACAGTAATAGTTTAGAGATTTAGAAAGTTCTGTGGCTTAGAAAGTTTGTCTTCTGCCCCGATGAGCTCAGGTAATTCAGTAGAGTTGATGAGTTGTCAAATTTCCTTTTCTTGAACAGCAAGATAGCTTTTGAGGTGTTTTTTGGCAAAATCTGCTCACTGCTTCTGGTTTGATCTAGAAAATTATGGGAGTCCAATGTAGAATTCTGGGTTGGACTTCAGTTCTGGATTTTTTAACAAATTATTACTATGTGTGACATAAAGTTGTTGGCAAATAATTCTGATTTATTCACCCAGAATTTAATAAACGTAGATATATTCCATATCTCATGGCACCTTTCCATTTTCTGTGAAGAGGAAGAGATAGTCTTACTTCTGGAAGATGAGGATATTGAAGAGGAAAACAGTATATTCCTTAATTACTACAATTATTTCTGTTTGAATATTCCATTTCACTTTCTATGATCTCTCCAAGTAGAAGTTGTACTGCAGAAAACAGAGCTTTCCGTTGATAAGATTTTTCATACCAGGATCTCAGCACACTTTTTGTTATTCTTAGCCTCGAGTTCTTAGTAAAGTGTGTGTTGACAGCCCCTGGAAAAACTGTGCCTGCACTGACTCTTATAATACTAGGTGCCGTACACATTTTGAGGATAGTCTCTGTTCTAAAATATTTTTAATCCGTACACTTGAGATTAATTTTGCCTTGTATTTACTTATCTGGGAACCACAGGCATTGTTTTACTTAACAAAGAAAATAAATTCCCTTCTAAAACTGAAGCAGAGCATTCCAGAAATTTTCTGTAAAAGTAAGCAAAATACCTATTTTCTATTTTTTGTTATTTTGGGAGAATTATGCCATTGACCCATTAAAAGTAGCTCATTCTATACTGTACTATATACTATGCTGCACTATATAGCTTCCTGGAATATATCATTCTCTTTTAAATTAGACTTCAATTTTAAATATTTCATCTAATCTGTAATTATCTTAAGTGTCCAGTTCCTTTCTAGTCAAAGRGGGATTAATTCATAGCATGCAGCTGAAAACACTCTTTCAAAAGTTACACTASTTAAGATGAAATAAGACTGACAGTAATATTGCTGTTCTCCTTTATCATTATGCATGATATCACTTGGGAAAATTGGATTTAGTAATAACTTCATTAAGACCTTCAGGCAGTTCTTTTTGTATTAGAGCCATGTGAGGATAATAGTATAAGATTGTATAGCCCTAGTTTTGAGCTGATGATCTGATTTATTCTTTCTGTCCACAAGTATTTTATGACAACAGCAGAATTTAAAATGCTACAATGCCAACATTTAAAAACAATAACAAAAATTGTAAACAGGATCAGCACTTGGTTGACCGGGTTGCTCGGGGCTTTTACTGATCAGGTCTTGGAAACCTCCAAGGGCAGAGACTGCACAACCTCTCAGGAGTGTATTCCACTGTTTCACTGTCCTCATGAAAAAATTAAAAAATCCTTTTATCTAGTCTGAACATCTCATGCTTCAACTTAYAGCTGTTGTCTCATCCTTCTACTGTGTACCCCTGTGAAGACCCTGACTACATCATTTTGATGACCTCCTTTTTGGTGTTGAAAGTCCACTGCTGGGTTCCCTGAAGCTGTCTGTTTGCCCAGTTACTCTCCGCCTCTCCTCACAGGACAAGTGCTCCAGCCCCTTTAGTGACCCTCCCCTGAATATGCTCCACTTTGCTGGTGTCTTGTATTGGGGACCCAAACTGGATGCAGTATTSTAGATGTGGCCTAATGAGTGAAGAGGGGTAATTGTTTCCCTTGATCTGCGGGTTGCGCTGCCATTAATGCACCACAGGATGCTGGTGGCCTTCTTTGCTGCCAGGACAYRCTACTGGCACCCATCCAGCTTGCAGCCCACCAGGTCCTTTTCCACAGAGCTGCTCCGCTGCCAGTCAGTGCCCAGCCTATATAATTGCAAGGGGTTCTTCCTTCCCAGGTGCAGGGCCCCATAGGTTGTTGAATTTCATGAGGTTCCTGTTGGYCCAGTCTTCCAGTCTGTCTGTGTCTCTATGAATAGCTTCTTTATGCTTGAGCATATGGACTTTTTCGACCCCCAATACCTGCAAACTCCACCGCCTCTTCCAGTCACTGATGAGTGTGTTAAGCAGGACAGGCCCCAGGATGAACCCCTGTGGCTCTGTGCTTGTTAACGACCTCCAAATAGAGCACAACCTATTTAATTACAACCTTCCGATCCTGACAATCCAATCAATCTTTTACTCATCTAGTCGTCTGCCTATATAAACCATAACATCCCAACTKGGAAAGAAAACTCCTGTGAGAAGTAGTGTTGAAAGGCTTGCTACAGTCAAGGCAAATGATATCCAGGGCTCTGCATTGTCCATGAAACACATCATTTTATCATAGAAGATCATCAGATTGGTCGGGCACGATTTGTCCATGATAAATCCATGCTGACCATTCCCAGTGACCACCTTCTTCCCTTGCCTTAAAAATGTATTCCAAGAGGACTTGCTCCACAGGCCTGAAATGAAGCAGGCTGGCCTGTAGTTACCAGGATCATGTTTTTGGCCTTTTTTTGAACATGGGTGTGACGTTTGCCATTCTCCAGTCCTCAAGTCTCCTTGCTGGGCTCCATGACTGTTCACAGATGATTGCAAGTGGCCTTACTGTGTCAACAGTCTGCTCTCTTAGCATCCTTGGGTGCAGCCTGTCTGCTGCCAGGACTTCCTGAGGGTTAGTAATTCCTAATTTGACCATCATCCACAGCTGATATTACTTCTCCTCCTTGAACCCTGCCTTTAATCCTGAGAGACATTACAGGTAGTTATTCTTTCTTCATAGGCCCAGTATCTTTTTCAAAATTTGGGGACTTTTGTTTTTATGGAACTCTTTGACTTTTTCCAAATTTTCAAAATTTTCTACAAGAAATTTTCAGAACGTTTAGCTATTCTCTATGTTTCTCCTTGAAAACTTAGTGAAAAACATTGATTAAAATATTTAGGGTTTGCACCACTCATTTTCTTTAAAAAACAATTATGCAGAGCTAGATGTCTTTTGAAAGTTAAACATTTTCTAATACAGAGCAAACCAGGCTATGTGTGCGTGCACATAGCTGTACATACTCTGATGTCATACAAATGTGTTCTTAACCTTCTGTCTTCTCAGTAATTCATTTTCCTTGGGACATCTTCTGGTAGCTAACTGCCATTTAGAAAATGAACAGTAGCAAAACCAGCAGTCACAAGAAATGTTCCTTTATTCACAAAAAGTAGGTTTTTTTTTTTTTTGAGAACTGGATTGCACGTGGGTCTGGATGCACAGTGTTTTGGATGTAGTACTTTTTGGATGTTAGTACTCCAGCAGAATTAGAATCTTGTCATTTTAGGCTGTCACATGCTTCTTGCTTTCCAATATCTTGTGTAATTTTTTTTCAAATCCTATGTAGTTTTATTTGCTGCTGGTTGCTATATAATTCACAAAATTTCTGAATTATATTATTTATCATTTTTCAGTTTGAGATATTTATAAGTACTCAAGAGATAAGATACCTCATTTCATATTTTACAAGTATTAAAAGAATAAATATTAAAAATATAAAGGAAAAATAAAAACTGGAAGCTATTTCTAATATTATATTCCTGTGAAGTATTATAGTTTTTCTGAGCTTTATTTTTTAGCTCTTTTAAAGTTTTTAGTTTTGTGAATAAATRCATAAAACTTGAAAATGATATGGGTATATATCGGTATATATAATCTTACTTCATCCATCAAGAATTTTTCAGTGTTTGTCACAGTAAGAGAGGAGGGTTTTTCTTTATCTACTCAGAGTTATTCTTTAACAATAAGTCGGTCTGCCTGCTAGTTTGACTTCTTGTATATGCGTAAAGAGACCATTAATAATCTCACTGCTATTCAGTTCACTCCTCCTTGTGGAAACATTAAGCAATTGCTATTCTACAATTTTCAAATGCTAGTGCTGAAAACACTGTACCTRAAAAGCAGTATAAACTCATCTATTGATTCACATTTCTCACTGTGATAAATATGTGCTTAMGTACCAAATCGAGGACCCCAAATAGCCTACCTCTTTGGTATCTTTGACTGTCATACTCATGGAAAAAACCACAAACTCATTTGACATGGTAAGCATGCATCCAGTGAGAATTTTTTTGTAAAGAGATCAAGACATAGGTGTACCTCTGTTAGAACGGCTAAAGGCTCCTTCACTCATCAGTAAGATTTCCTGAAGTCTCTGTGAAGAGCTTTCTTGATATAGACCTCTAGAATACGTTAACAACCAGAAGACAGGTTTTTTTGGTTTGTTTTTTGGTTTTGTTTCTTGTGGTCAAGATACCTGGCCATCTTATCTAACAAAGAAAAGCCTCAAGTTTCTTGAATTTCTAAATATTTATAAAATGCTTCAAAAGAGCAAATGTCTGTTTCAGAATAACTGAGTGGAAATGCATCTATATTTTAGTACAGTCAGAACTGAATAATAACTATCATTTTACTTACACTGTTTGAAACATGCTAGGTATTTATCAGCAGTTCTAGTTAATAATATTCTAAAAGTAATGCTGTTTCCTTCATCACTGTTTAACAAAAGGCCCCTTCTACCATTGTTATTAGTTATTATTGTAAACTGGACTGTAATTTTGTCCTTGAATTTTCTTTGCGAAATATATTTGTATTGTTTGTACAGTTACAAATTGAATCCTTTGCACACGTATCTGTGTGTGCACGAGTGTGTATGAAACTGCTTTCAGTTACTCAGTTTTAGAAGTTTTATCATCTCGGACTGAGTGGCATACTTGGAGCCATTTCGTGGATGAAAGGTAAATAAACTGTTCGTCTTTATAAAGCTCAGGGTCCATATTGTGTGGACAGATGCAGCACTTTATTCAGCAGAAGGGAAATATGGTGGTTTCAGGGTAAAGCATACATATGCACAATGTCAGGGTACCATAAAGCTTACTTCTCTGGGTCCTTTTCCAAGCTTAGCCTTGGATATGAGGCTTACAAGCTTACTTTTTGAAAAAGCATTTATATGGGCTGTGAAGTGATTTGATAATATGAAACTGATGAGAAAGCTGGTGATATGAGAGAATACACTAAAGAAAAAAATAAGTAGTCTATCAATAGTTGTATGTTTCGTCTGCTAGYGTAGTTACTGAAAAGCAAACATAAGGATATATGTAGCTGAAGAAAGTCCTTAATATTCTTTGAACAGCCAAAAAGTCAACAGTTGATGAGATTTATTCCCAAAAGTAGAAGAAAACGTCGACTTTTCTGCTCTCAAAGAAAGAAAAAACTTATCCTCGTATTCTGAATACTTATTTAGAGTAAACCAGCATATTTTATAGATTCAGAGGACTGGTCTTTTTTTATTCAGAAGTTATTAATCAGTTGTAGTTACAGATTTTATCTGTTATGTCAGAATTGTACGCCAAAATCTAGATGCTTTTAAAGTATTCAGTATGACAAAATCCTAGCCCTGATTTTAAAAGTATGTCTGAAAATAGGATGCTGACAAAAATAGTAAATCGCAGTTTCCAGAGTCATCATTGCATCCTGAAAGAGTAAAAAGTCCGAACCCATTAACTCAGGAGATTAATACTTTCAGGATGTCAGTTGGGAAAAAAAATACTTAACTGTTTAATTATTAATCATTTTGCTGGAACACCAATTAACATGCTTCAGTGTTTAAAATAGGCTTTAAATATATACACAAGTATGCATATWATTATAGCAGGTAAAATACAGTAATTGCCGTTTCTTCCTGCACAGTACTAATAAGTAATGAAAATCAGAATCATTTGTAGGTTTTGCCAAATAATGGACTTTTCTAAAAGCCATCAAGACTGAAAAGAATTGCTAAAGATTTGGGGATTTCGAGGCCAAACTCTGTCTTCCTCTAAAGTTATGCCCTGTTATTACTTCCCAAGTGATACGCATTCTGCAGTTCAAATGTTGAGCCTTGGCATTGCGTAGCCGCTCAAGACGCAGCGCCCTCTCCCAGCTCATAAACTGCCCTCCTGACTATTGCCCTCTGACAAAGCCTTCGGTAGTGTTTTCCACTTGTGTAAGAGATGTGACTGGTTTCTGATAAGGTGCAAAGAGCTCATAAAAAATAGTGAAAGTTGTCTTATATATTAAATAGTTAATTCCACATATGCCCTATTAGGCTCTTATTGAGCATCCATCCCGAGTCTTGGTTAAATACTCTCACAACATCCTACAAAATAGGCAAGAATTATATTATTCTCATTTTATAAGTAAGAAGGGAAGGGTTGTGAAGTTCAAAGATCTGTTCAAGGCCACACGCAAATATTCTGGTTTGCCGAGAATCGAACCATTTCTCCCTGGTACGGACTTTATAAGCACAGGGTCAGAGATATTGTGAGGACCRGTGCTAGGAATGCTTGGAAATGAGTTTTCTTTTTAAGGAGTTATTGACAGAGCATAATACGTAATGCGGATTATTTCCTGCGTTAGGGAAAACTGCTGTCTTCAGCGATAGGTTTTTCCTTTTTGCATTTTTCTGCATGCTGTAACTGAGAAGCAGCAGTCTGCAAGGCAGGAGGAGGCAGAGCACCGGGGCGCGCTGTAGGAAAGCTTCCCGGACCGGGTAAAACGCTGAAAGACCATCGTGGAAACCCCACCAGGGGGCAGTTTTGCAGTGGAAGTGCTCTCAGTGGCGCGCAGAACAAACTGAACCGAAAATTTGCGTTTCTGGTTTCCAGCGTGCTTTGTCTTTCTGTCAGAATACAAGATCTCCTCTGACTACACCGAAACAGGGATAGAGCCAGTGCTGGGGAATTGCTGTGTTGTTCTTTTCCTCTCAGATTCGTGGGCCTTGACCCGCTACGGAAGAAGTACGAAGGACACCTGCTGTTACAGGAATCTTCTCCTCCTGATTCTTTAAGGCACTTCCTTCCTTCATGCAGTATTTCTATTTTCCCTCTGATTTCTGCRTAGAAATTGAAGAATTAAGAGTCTACATTTAGATTTTTATATCATGGAACAAAGAATTCCTACTTTTTCTAAACTGTTGAAAGACTAGCTAGCATCTTATGATAAATATTTTTAGAAACAATTATTCTAATATAATCAAGCAAGAAAATGAAGTTAGAAAACCTAGAGCTCCCATATAGATACTCCAAATTCAAACACTTTTAATTATGATTCCTTCATTTTTTCCATTCCACTTCAAATAAMTGCATGCTTTTTCTGTGCTTACAGTATTTGACAGCGTGGCATATGAGTGAACAAACAAAAGGCACAGAAATAGTAAAATAATGTTGTATTTTCATATTGTCAGAGTGATTAACGACAAGCACTGTCATCTGCCAGGAAAGCAAAGTGGCAAGTGTCTCTGCATTTCTGAACTGATGCTCTTGAGTAGCTGGTGCAGGAGGGTGCAAGTCCAGAAATAAATTCATCTTAAAAGTGAGAAAGTCTTTTTCCCTGCAGTGCACTGAACAGACCAGCAATTCTCTTCACCGTCTTTAAAACCTCTGATGCAGTAATAATCCCCATTAAACTGCGTTTCTTCTCCTTCTTCCCCGTCTTGAGACACAGTCATTTGGTCTGTTCCCCCCGCCCCATCTTCGTGCCTGTTATGTACTGCTGTCACCTGCTGTGATCTGCCACATCCTGTAGCAGGTAGAAGCCTGCCCGGGCCATACTGCACGCAGGGGTCATCCTGCCAGCAGCCTTCGACTACGGACTAGAAGAACTTTGAGCACAAGGGGCCACTCAGCTCCTTTCATATACCTTGAAGCARGAGTTTGCAAACAGAGTTGAATTCTCTCGCATGAGAATAAATGAGATTCTGTTTTCTTCCAGACAAGAACAACTTGTCAAATGTCAGAATTTACTGTGAAAGGGAATTTTCCAGTTCAGGAACACAGTAATGTTGCTATCATTTTTCCCAGGATTTCCTGGCTAACAGTCTCCTGTATTAGAATGCCAAAAAACAAAACTCCCTACATTGGTGGCAGGGCAAACCCTAATGGCAAAGGATGAAGTTGTAGAGGGGAGCATAGACTAGGAATGAAGAAATTTTCTACTTTCTTTCCTGGAAGCCTGACAACCCATCTTGTAAGTTCTCTCCCAAGTGGGAGGCTAATGAGCCAAGAACAGGAATTGCCACGTAGCCAGGCAAGGTCCCTTGATTTCTTTGAAATTTGTGACACAGCTATTACACGCCATAGATGCAAATTCTTTGTCTTGTTTCCTAACACAAAGGAACTTTCAAAGTTCTGCCAGATGCAGGATGGACTTCCAGCAAAGGTAGGATCCTCTCTTGTTCTTTACTAAGATTTTTCATTCAAACAAAAAATAAAGTATTTCTGAAGTATAACAAGAGTATATAGTTGGCATCTTTTTGCTTTTTTACTCCTTATTCAGCCTTCAAACAAAAATGGGATAGAAGGGAATTGGTGCTGTTTTCAAGCATCTCCTTTTCAAAAACTATAAAACTTTCAAGAAATACACGTGCATCAAGTACATCTCTTTCCTAGAGTAATCTTGTACTGTAACAACATCAGCAGGAAGTCTCAGTAACACATACTGTTCATCATGATGTTTTGGCATCAGTTCTCCTGGAAAGACAGTCAGATTTGTAAACAATACCTAAGCTGTTGAGTAGTTTTTCTGTGTTTCTCTGTAACAGTGGGAAGGCAATTGCTCATACTACAATTTAAGAGGAAGAGATCTATATTCCAGGGCAAAAAAATTCAAGGGCTTTATAACCACTTGACTTCCATGATTCTAATGCTAATTCTTCTTTTTCTGACACCACTGTAAGTCAGAAGCATAATAATCACAATCACCATATCCATTCCCCTTGCCAACTGAGATTACCTCAGTAACAGGTTAGTGTTTACTCTCCAGTCTAGTCATCTGTTTCCAAAAGAGCGAAAGCAAGGAACAGACTAGCATAACAGAGAAAAGTGTAGCACGTAACAGTGAGAATAGCTACTAGAAATTCTGAAACAGTAATGTAGAACAGTCTTGCCACCATCTGAGCATCGTATATCATGCTAGGCTAGACCAGGAGTGATGCTTCAATATTTACAATAATTTGAGACACCTGAATGAACTGCCCTTGATCTCTCCCTCTTCTTAAATGGAAGAGAGAGGTGGGTGTGAAGCTGAGCATGGGATCCTTGATTCACTTTGCCCTTCCTTCTAGCATAATGGGTGACTATGAGAGAATGCTGAACAGCCTGGCCACTTTTTCCAAGATACTGCTGGAGATTGAGGGTGTATATATTTTTTTGTGAAGGTTATCACATAGCTGACTCCTGAGATGTGGCTGCTTCTGCAATCTTTAATATGTTTTGTCTATGAGTAGTATAGGAGATCATCTTGGAAAAAAAAATAGTTCTCTAATACCTTGCTGGAATATCTCATTATCTGAGATGGTTGTATTGCATAAACTTGCTACTTTGGACAAAATGCATGCAATGATGATTCTGTATTTTACTTTCAAATTGTCTGGTATTAAATCGGAAGTTAAAAGAGAAGTTTAAAAAAAAGTAGCTTTCCCTACACTAAAATTTTCTCTCATTTTTATTTGAAACTTCAAAACACTATTATTTCACACAAGATAGCAAGGCATATCTCACACAAGATAGCAAGACATCTAATCTCATTTTCTTTTTTTTCTTTTCTTTTTTCTTTCTTTTTTTTTTTTTGACACTGTTCATTCATTTTTATTACCTGTGTAAATCCTGGGATGCAATCAGGTTTCCTCACCAATTAGGCTAAATGACAGCAGGCTGTTTGCTTGCTCTTGTGAAGAATGCCAAGCTGATAAGATACAACAAATTCCTTACCTATTTACAGAGAAGGAACAGCAGTAGCTAACAGGGTATTTTTGTTACACTTCTCTTTGACCCAATGTAATGTGAAGAATAAGTAGACATTGTGCCAAACTGTGATTAGCATTCAGTTATTTTGAGCATTTATTATTTCTAAAACTGCCTCTCAGTATCCTTTTTGTTGCTCTCAGCAACGTTTATAAGGGAGACAGGAGACTAGGTGTATAAATTAGTCTATTCAGCTAGCGGCTAAATTTGAGCCCAAGGCTGATGATTGCTTAGCCTAGTCTTACATTTCTGAAAGAAGAGAAAGACAAAGTGCAACTTTGTATTCCATAACTGGTAGAATAAGGTAAGAATAAATCCCAGAATAAAGATTTATTATCAGTTTTTAGACTCCTGAAATCAGAGCTGAGAAGCAGCAATTAGGGTGACCTATCTCAGCTCACCATTGATGCTGAGGACCTCTTCATTCTCTAGACCACAAWTCTATTGGCCTCTTGCTTCCTCTTTCTGAAATTGTCAGTACCACAAATTGTTTCTGATTTTTAGCTTCAAGGACTCACGTAAATGGGATTGGCTAACACCATATTTTTCTCTGGAGCGTCTCACGTTCAGTGGAGTTTACAAGTACAGTAACAGTGATCAGAGCTGACCTGTTCTTACTTTTGTGAGGTTGACTAGCTTTGTAGATACAGGCTTACAGTGTATTTGTATACATAGGATAGTTACTTATGGTATTAACAGAATACCTCTATTTACAGAAAATCCTGATTGCAAAAGCCAAACTAAACCTGGATATAATCAAGAAACTCTCTTCCCTTTCTAAAATTAGTTTGTATTTATACAATATTGGTGTAAGTTAGAAGAAGCTCTGTGTCAGGGAGCAGCAAAGCAGGGCTGCTGTGCAAGGGAGGACAAGCCTGGAGCTGAGGGAGACTCCWGCACAGGCTGTGCCCTCACTCTGGAAGTTCATTCTAGAGATAGCACCAACAACAGGACTGGAGGCAAGCTACAGTGTACATACAAGAGGTTTTCCAGGAGACAAGCTGCTTACAGCGTAAGTCCAAGGGTCCATGCAGAAGACAAGGCTGGAGACAGGCACACCYGTGCCATAGTTTGGGCAGGGACTGACAGCCCCGGGTAGAGCTGAAATGGGGCTTCTGGGCCATGGGCGGGTTGAGGCGGAGGTTGTGGCCTTGATGAGGCTGAGCAGGGACAGAGAGGCTGGTTGGGGCACTTGGTGTCCTGCCATTCTCTGAGTTTCAATGATTTCAGCTCACCTGTAGTCTTGGGAACTTTGTTTTACCTTTTGCCTGMGAGTGTTTGAAATAAGATGACTGTTGATGTTTGTGCTGTTTCTCCCTATGCCTGTTGACTAATGAAGAGGGAAGGAAGAAGCCTACCTGCATCTTGAAACATTAAAGGGATCAAGAGCATTACTGGACAAGTGCATTTCAAAAGCTGTAGTAGATTTGGTCTAGTTTTTAGGGCTTTCCCAAATCTTTTTATGTTAACCAGTAACATAACCCCGATGTCGCTGTCTGCCTGACTTGTACCAGAAAGATGCAGTATGGCTAGTGCTCCGAGGAGCTATTGCAGATGGGCTGTTTCTGTTTGACTAATGAAGGTGGAGGACTGTGCAGCATATGTCCACTCTGGACTGGACCCAGTACCCAGGGACCTCAGCCTCAACAGTGGCGAACAGATTTAATTTGGCTCTCCGTCTGTGCAAATCTTTACAGTTAGTTTTTTTGCTAGTGCAGTTTCACTCAGAAAGGGCAGGTGGCTAATCCAGAGTGATACACAAATTCTGTGTAGGAGTGAGAAACTGTCCAGGTCTCTGAATTTCCATACTGTGCTTTGACTGCATCACTGGTTTTACCACTTAGTGGTAAAAAATACAAGACATCTTGGCTACAATGGTGCAATAATCCTCAGATTTAAACACTTTCTCTAGTCAGCATTTTTGTAGTTGAGTTATGGTTTGAAATGCAAAGTGAGCACTGAAGTCACCAGTATATATTTTAATAAGCAGGACTGTATATTCAGTATTYGACATAAATCATCAAATCCAGGCAGACTGTTTACCTGCCATACAAAGGCTGAATAATTTCAGTAAAGCCTTTGTGCGTGTGTGTGTGTGTGTCTGCCTGTGTAAAAATGTGTGTGTGTATTTACTTTACACATGCGTATATACACACATGCACTCTCTCTCTCTCTCTCTCTCACACACACACAAACACACACACACACACACACACAAACATCCCTAATATATTCTGTAGGAACAGGTGTTCTATTAAGCTGCTATTTGAAAAAATTATAACAAAAGAAAATATTCAGTGTTACATAGGAGATGTTAAGGAGATTTTAATTGTGAAAATAAAGAATCAAATCCTTAGGATTAAATATGATTTTAGGGATTCTCATTTTAATATTCTGTTAATATTGTAAGTAATATAAGTGAGGTGTTATGTATGGTATCTACCAATAGGTAGCTTCTTCTGTCGTGTAGTTTTCTACTGAGACATACTTATAGTAAGTAGGATAAATTAATTACAGAACCATGTAATACAAGGATGTAATTCCTYCTAGTAAAACCCCCTGAGGTGGGGTAGTGTCCAAAACTAAGAAACATTGTTTTATTCTTCTACAGCTTGTTTTATTGAACCTTTTCCTAGCTAGCACAGAAAGCAGAATTCCTTCTACCTTTTACTTCCCTCCCTCATTTGTGCATGTGTGTGTGTGCTTGTGTAGGTTTATCTACCAATGACCTGCACCATCTCTTCCTGGCTAATTTCAAGCGAGTTAAACATCTACTCTGTTTTTTTAAGTAGCTATATATGTTCCATAACTTTGGAATTTTAAACACTATTTTCTTAAAATCTCAACTTGCTTATTTGACCTCCTATTATTAAAGTAACAATAAAAGTATTGAGGAACAGTTGCTTTAAGCAAAGGTAAGGCAAATCTGGGAGTGACYGTAGTATTTTTATCTTCTTTTACTTAGCATGTTATGTATAGTCAGCAATTTTTTCTTCTGCAGTTATGCAACACTTTCATAACAATTTCTGTCCATTCTGTGTAGATGCATTACTGTTCTTCCACAGAATCCCCATTAACATCAATGTGGTTTCTTGCTGATGCTGGAATATGCTTATGGCAGTCACTAYATTTACCTGGAATGGAACCAGAAATAATCAGGGCCCTCAGAACTAAAAATACAGCTTACCAGAGCTTGAGCAAAAAGAGCTGTCCATCCCTAGTTAAAAAATTTAATGCATTTTTTTTCCATAGCAATTTGGGAGAGATTACGTGAACAGGAGAAAGCTATATTGATCCCCAGGAATTGGCAGGAGCTAGGGAACCTGTTGTTTTTGTTGTTTGTTTTAACTGCTTTATGGATTTCTTTTTGGAAAAATCAAGCTGTCTTGTAAATGGAGGAGCACATCCCCCCCATTCTGAAAGGGGAAGCTGCTGTAGCTTGCAGAGATATTCTCATGTCAGGATTGTATCCTCAAGGGAGTACAGCCTTGTGTTTCCTAGTTACAGCAGAAAGGGGAATAAAGTGTCTGTGGAAAACCAATTGCAGGAGTTTCCACTTCAGTTAGTTGGTTACTCTAGCAAGCAAGGAGGGCTTTTTGAGACTTTCTTTAGCTCTGTAGGCGAAGCAGGGGAGAGTCTCAAAATGTCTTAGTGAAAATCTATTTCAGTGTTGTTTTCTACAGATAATCACAAAATCATAGAATGGTTGAGGTTGGAAGGGACCTCTGGAGATCATCTAGTCCAGCCCCCCCCTGCTYGAGCAGGGTCATCTAGAGCATGTTGCACAGGATCATGTCCAGGCGGGTTTTGAAYGTCTCCGGAGAAGGAGACTCCACAATCTCTCTGGGCAACCTGTTCCAAGTGAAAAAGGCTGTACCATAGACCTGCATTTCTGCAAACTCTAAGCAAAATATGATAGTTTAAGTTCCTGGTGGTTTTGCCCAAGCACTTTTGGTGGCATGGGTCCCGTCAGGACAGGGGCAGACCAATGCCCATAGCGCACAGCGAGCGGTTCAGCCCGTGACACGGCAGCATTGCCCTCACAACCACTGCGAGGTCAGCAGCAGTCACAACCGCGCTGCCAGAGGGGTTGTGATGTGGCGCTGTCCACCGGGAGATGCTGCCAGTTCACCCTGGCTGCYGCTAAGCTGCCAGCCCCTCTTAGCCTCCTCTATCTGCCCAGTGAACCTGAAGAGCTTGAGAGATATTGTGTTGCTGGGCTGGAAATCCCCAGATCCCAAATGCCAGCAGCAGGGTAACGTGCGGTGTGATTAATAACAGTAGAGAAATTGGTGCCTCCGTAGTCCCTCCTGTAAATCCGTACTTTTTAATCGTATCTTATTGCTCTAAAATATACATATATATATGTTTAACAAAACAGTGAACGTTGGTGCAGTCCAAGCTTTCTAGTTGTTGTGTCTTGAGGACAAGTCCAGACCTTCTTGGAAGACTTATTTACAAATTTCAAGCTCTTTGGTTTCTTGGGTAAATTGCACGATCTGCATTTTAAAGGCAAGGCACACGGAACAAATAATCAGCCACAGTGGGCAATAAAGCTCAGGAAYATTTCGGTACATGGTGTACACCCAAAAAAAGCATTTGGCCTGTTGCCTTCTGCCACAGTTGGCCCTGGAGGCTACAGCTTTTTTTTGTGTCATAAAACAAAGCTGAAAACCCTGCCTAAGAAAAATGTGCAGAATCCAACACAAGAATTTTTAATGTTATGGGACACACAGGTGTCCTGACTTTATTCCTGAGCTTTATCTCTGTTTGGGACTGATTACTGGTTCCGTGAGCCTCACCTGTCAAAGGTTTGCCACAGAAGGGCTGTAAAGCCCTAGTACTCCTGTGGCTGTAGACACACCTTCAAACACAGTATCCGTTAAGCAATGTGATCGTGTTTGAGTGGTTCAAACACGGGCATCTCCATCGTGCTGCCCAACACTTTATGTGACTACTGCACGCGAAGCGTTCTGCTGTGATGCAATACTTAGAGGATTCATAGCTGTGATTTTTCACACCAAAGCAGGTCCCTCTCAAGCAGCAGAATATGAGTTATGAAAGCCTCACTTCATGAAATGTGCTCTACAAATGTTCTGTATAGCTTCATGCACTACTTTTCTTTAGTTTTTCTTCAGAGAAGTAAAATAAGCTCTGTTAAATGGTTGGATCATACTAGGGGTGGCAAAGTATGGCATTTCTATCAAGCCTGTTTTAATACACCTGACAGTTCAATTAACAATTATTAGCCAAAAATATCCTCAGCTAGGAAGCTTAATAATTGGAAATTAACTGTAACTGCCTGGAACTCTCATCTTTTCCTCTGCTCCATAGTTTCTTATGCCTAGAATCTTACCACAGTTCTTTAGGATTGTAATTATGTTCTGTTGTACAGGAATATACAAAAGGTTGTTTTATTTAAGTGAGAGGAAAATAGTATATTTCTAATCTCAAGTTTAAATGAACCATAAACAAATTTAGAATATTGTTATGACTATTTTAAACACTGCAAATCCAAACAGGCAAATCTTTTACTGTGTGAATATATGTGAATATATATGAATATGTGAATACATATTGTTAAACTGAGCAAATGAGGTTAAAATGAAGCTTCTTTGTAAATCCTATTTCAAATCTTTTCTTTGTTACTAATTCTCACAATCCAGGAGGAATGATATCCAGACTATATGAGAGATCAAAGTCCGGTAGTGTTTGAGCTTCTCTTCCCTGATAAATAGGCTATGTCTCAACTTCTATTGCTTCTTGCTGTTCTGCTGTGTTTCCAAAGGACTAAATTTCTGTTTAGCTTTTATGTTCAAAAAAAAAAAAAAAAAAAAAAAAAAAAAAAAAAAAAAAAAAAAAAAAGAAAAAGAAAAAGAAAGAAAAAGGTAGTTTCAGGTAAGAGACAACTAAAGCCAGAAAATATGTTAAACTTGACTGTTACAGTCTTAATCTGCATGATCTTAGATTCTGTTTCAACAAAATTCTTTCTTTCTTTCCCTGGTGATTCTGGAGAAGGATGTGCAAGTTCTTGTTCAATCTTGCTACCGGCASATTTTTTACTCATAAAGCAGATGAAAAGTTTTGCCTCTCCTCTAATGGTTTCATATATACCAAACCACTGTGACATCTTGCCTTCAGACTTTCCACGGCTCAGAAAGATTYGTGAAGGCCTTTGCAGCAGCAGCTGACCATCTTAGGTGGTACAGAGCTGGCCTCTAGCTTCACCTCAACAACAGCCTTTTTAAGAATAACTTGCTTGAATARTTTGAGCTGTTTTCACAGCTATCTTATTCTTTGAGTTCAGTGATGAACAAACAAGCCCTGAGTGAATGGGATTCTTCAGTAGACCTGTAATGACCCGCAGTCACAGTTTATGCCTCTGAGGCTCACCTCCAGAATTTATTGTGTTTTCTGGAAACTATTCTATCCCGTCATTTGAACTTGCATGACTCGGGTGGTGGCATATACCTGCACTGCTGATTCCTCTTTTATTTGCATCCTAGCATCCTAGCATGGCTTCAGACAGTCCAGGCAGTGTAAGAAACCATTCCACTCTCCCTGTTTGTCTCCAGCAAGAGACCAGACAGCTGTTTGTCTCCAGCAGATCCAGACAGCTCTTTCCTTGCCTGGGTGTACTTAGCTCGTCTGTGAGCAAAG
This sequence comes from Rhea americana, assembly GCF_003343005.1. Lineage (NCBI taxonomy): Eukaryota > Metazoa > Chordata > Aves > Rheiformes > Rheidae > Rhea > Rhea americana. The sequence continues at coordinate 2,784,987 of NW_028186745.1, forward strand.
AGCCTTCGGTCTCTAAATTTCACTTCAGTATACTGCAATGTCAGYTTACGCTGTCATTTCGCTTTAACTTCCAAAGGCAACATATTAAGGTATTTATAGACAATACTCCTAAATTGTACTATATAAGCAAATATAGTGAATGGAGTCTTGTGTCAAGTATGGTGACATGTCTTCCATGTGCCCTGAAACAGATGAGTTTTGAAATTAGTACGTCCAACATCARAGTCACTTGTTAACAATCTTTTTGTCAGCAACCCAGATAAGATAAAACATCTGAATCTTTTTGCCAGATTAAGCGGGAGTTTGAAAACTGTATTCCCCAAAAGCACTCTGGAGTTATCAGGGTTGGGAGCGGTCTTGCTTTAAGTCTTCCACAAGGTGACTGTATATGCACAGGCAAGCATTTGAAGAAAAAGCAACAGTTACTGATCAGTCCTTGGCAGTACTTAATGTCTGTTGAACATAAGCAAGCATGTCAGACTTCACAACTCCCAGCTTTCATATAGCTTCAGACTCCTTTTGGCTAAAAAGATGTTGAACTAGAAAAAGAACTAGGGGCATAAAATTCACTTTGCCCTTTCTATGTCATATTCAAAGATCAGGAAGAAATGTGAATGTTTGCCTTGGAACAGCTAGGATTGAAAGTGTCTTTAAGTGTGTGGTAAAAATGCATATCTGCCTTGTCTATATATCTAAATTTGGCACATTTATTTTCTACACAGACGAGGAATTAATATTACAATGACTAGATGGCTTTCTGAGATCCGCTGAGATCCATTTGGTCAAATGGATCTCAATCTCATTTGCTATGGAAGTAATCTTCCTTTTGCACAATTTTTGAGTCAAAAGTTTATACAACTTGTGACCTGAAAATGTCTTGGCAACTTTATTTTCCTAATTTGAAGTTATTCATAACTGCGCCCTTCTTACTACAAAGCTTTGTAATCTGGTGGATTGATGATTAGAAATCAGATAATATAACTCCTTTTTCTGGATCACTTACTGTAAACACAGCAAGTTGTGCCTCCTTTTTAAGTACTTTATTTTGATTACAGTTAGTTTAAASCATTAATGCTGCGGACTGTTATGTTTCCAGGAGAAAATGCTACTTGTACCTTGATCCATATACACCTATTTCATGTCCTAGTTTTTATCAGTCTGACAGAATTCTCCTGTTCTTTTGGGGGATGATGACCAGGTAGGGAGGGGGTTGAACTAGGATTGAATTAATTTATTTACTAAATCATAATTTACCCAGTGTAATAAATCATACATGTAGATACTATAATCCTGCAAGTCATGTTGACTGAGAAAATATAGGAAACTGTTTCTCACCTCTCAATTTGACCCTATGTACCTACACACCTGGTTTTTCCCTAGAAGGTCTAAGACCTAGACTCTATGTGCCATTTTCTGTCCAAATGCTGTAAAAGTGGTCTGCATAGGCACTGTGGCCATTCGTCTGGGATTCCCAGACATCTAAACTACCCTGGCTGCCAGAGTGTGTAAACTGCCACTGACAACAGTACAGCAATAATTATGTCTAAAAGCAGGAGTCTGTTGCCAATACTGGTAGGGGTGGCAGGCTGGACTGACCACGCATTTGATATTCTTACCTGTCTTGCATTTACCATATAGATTAACGCTCAATTTTCCAAACGTATGTATACAATCAATAGCTGAAAAAATGGAAAGGCAAGGCTCTTGCTTTTAAATTATTCTTCAGTTCCACACGTGGAAATTTTTCACTACTTTGTTAATTACATGATTTTATAATTCAGAAAATGTATGTATTGAACATGCTTCCAATCAACAATATAAAAAGGAAATGAGGTTATCATGAGCAAATATATTTTTAGGTCACCAAAGAGTAAGTGAGTTTTGTTATATTTGGACTATAAGAAGTTTTTTTTTTCCTACAGATCTACTACATTTGCTTGAAAATTAAAAGACAAGTCAAATGTTTATTAGGCTTGTGATAACATGTAAGCACTTTGCTCAGGACTTTAGTCCCTAACTTCACCATTCCGCACAGAGGAAAAGCAGTTATTTTTCTGTTTTCCCCTGAGCCATCAAGTTGCTGAGTGGCCTGTTCTCTTGATCTCTACTTCACATCATTTAGAATATAGACACTGACTTCCAGATATTGGAATAGATAGATTTTGGGCAGGCTGTATAATTTGTAGGTGTATTGCCAATGATACTCATAATTTCTTTTGTATAAGGGGCTTGCCGTATGCTACTCTCTTACCTAACTCGCGCTTAACTAATCAAGTGCTGTTTATTTTCTCTAGGGAAAATTTGATGCCTGCTTTTAATCCAGGTGTCTAGGCAAAGTTGTGTAAAATGCATCACTTAATATTAGTTCTGGTGGAGGAAGGCATTTCTGGAAAGAAAGGTGGAATATTAAATTTCCAATTCATTTGCATAGTAAATAAACTTTATTTAATATAGACAAAACAGGTTTGTATTGGCAATTATATGGAGTATTTCGTTTTAAACAGTTGACATCATTTAGAAGCCAAGAGCTTTAGTGTAATTATTCATTATAAACAGCTAATAAATTTATTGGTCTCACACTTCATAAAAATGAATCTGTATGTCTGAAAACCGGTAATGACACACACCGTTCTACTTTTTCATAAGCAATTTAATTGCCTTTGCCTTTGGTGCGGTGATGGACACTGAATGCTATAATATCATTAACTGCATGACAAGAAACTGAGTTGCAGACTACAGGGACAAGAGCTTCAATACAATCCAGTATATTAAGATGTTAATAATGTAATTATAATTTATAAGGTTTATAATTTGAATGTGATACTGCAGAACCTACTTTCTCAGAAGAAGAGACAAATTGCACTTGGTCGTGATAAAGGCAAATTGTGACGGATTGCATTGTTATTATTTTGCCTGGGTTTTACTTTTTATTATCGATCATTCCTTATTGATTTGAAGGAAATTAGGGTACAGAGATGTGAGGAGAGTACGTACAGCTGAGTCTTGTCCCAGAATAGATTTCGAATGTCCAGCAAAACCTGGATGCAAGATCTAGACGTAGTGATGTTGAAACCAAAAATGTCCTATTTACTCTAAATGCAGAGAGGGTGTGTAAATTAAATATAAATTACACACTCAAAAGACATGAATTCTATGAAAAAAAAATGAAAACATCAAGTTCTGTGAGGTTAGCTGTTTCTTTAAGAGATTTAATTGTTGGATTTACGTGGCAAAAACAAGTTTTCACGTTTTATTATCTGTCAGAATGGCCTTAAGTATTAAAGCTAATGCTCTAACACACTAGTACATAAGTATTTATCCTACTTTGAAATTTTGTATTTTTTACAAGGTGCTAATTGTACTGAATCAAGTTGACAAAACTGCATAATTTTTAGGTTAATATTAGCATAATCCTACAGTTCAGTGTTTAGCAGCAGCAGAGAAATAAAGATTGCTCAGTACTTTTGCAATATGAAGAGCAACACTGTATGTCGCTAACAGTTATAATTTCCATAGCACAGATCATGACTTTTAGGAAGGTTTATCATTAATCACATTTTTAATAGTGAGTGCCAACTGGCTTCTAAGTATAATTTTCCTGTGAAGTTTTGCTGCAGCAGAACATATCATAGAAATGGATTTCATTGTTTCAAAATATCAAGGAATGAGTTCCAGCGTAGTTACAAAATTAAGATTATTTGCTTGTACCCTAGCTCATGTTTGTGACTATCCATCATTCATAGGTCTTTTTCTTTATATCTTCTACCACCGCAAGGCTTCTCCAAAAGACTAGTCTTGGGACATGTTTAATCACAATGTATAGAGTTCCACTGAAAGCATACCTGCACTAGGATTTGTAATTTTTTTGTACACTGTCAKGTACTATACTGCCAAAGAATATCAGATTTTGCTTACAGCTAATCTGATGGGGTTTTTTCCCTAGTCAAGTCCAAAGATTTAGTAGAGTAATAATCTTTGAAGGAGAGAAAGCGCCAGTGTTTTTATGGCTGATTGTAAATTGTGCTACATATTTCCTCAGCAGTTCTCTTTGATTGCTTTTTGCMTTCGAGAAGCAAAATAAATCCATTATGGGCTACTGAGAAAAAGAGGAAATTGCTCAGATTGAGTTTAGCTCACCAAGCCATTGCTGAATGTGTTCCCTTCTGGAGGGGTATAGGTATATCTATAGGTACTGACAACCTATAGAAAAGGTTAGGCAGGTGTACTGGTTGCTTTTCGCTTGTCAATTCTAGCATATATTCAAATTAGAGGAACAGAGGATCATGCTTCAGAGCTCATCTACAATGCTTAAGCCCTTTACAATGTATACGTAAGTAATATTGTGTAGCCTGTAGTCCATACACAATCTTATGCTTGGCTTCGGGGTACCCTACAATATCTTCTCAGCAAGCATAGGCTGGGGAAAACAGGACAGGATAGCATGTCAAAGAGGAAAAACTGCTAAGATATCAAACTATCACCTAATAGCCAAACCATCCCAGCACGTGTCCGTCAAAGGAAAGAGATTAAGTAGAGGAAGAAACAGGTGAATGGATGCACCGGGTTTTTCCAGCTCAGTATTTTGTCTCTGACAGCAACCAAGAGTATAAGAATTGCAAGGCATGTGATGGTACTCTCCTAACCTCCTAATTGGGTGGCTGGGGATTCCTGAGGAAGAGATGGTCTTTTCGAGTTTTCAGTCTTCAGAGGATTTCTCTTTCATGAACTCAACTTATAATTTTTTATCATCCGCAGTCTGCTGTGCAAGGACTTTAACATCTTAGCCACTCAATGTGCGGAGTTAATTAGCTTTCTCCTTCCATGGGTTTTGAAATTGCCACCTGTTAACAGGTCTGCGAATGTTAAAAAAAAAAAAAAAAAAAAAAAAAAGGAGAGAGAGAGAGAGAGAAAGGGAAGGAAAAAAACCATCTCCTTTAAATTTTAAAGAGCCGTTCAAAGTATTACTGAGAAATTACACAGCTATAGCAGTGACTGCTCTCACTAATGTATGCAAAGGACATGTATGGTCCCATAAAATGTGGTGTGAGCAGGAAGGTGCATGGCGATGATCCCCTTTCGCCACCTGTTTGGAATGGAGCTACTTCTGCGCCGGAGTCCTGGATGCAGCAAGGACTGCATTTTCTTATCAGYATAACAGCAGCTGAATACAGCTAATTGCTCAGGGAATGTTGACTTTTAATGTGTTTGCCTGTCCATAAGTTCCCTCTGCCTTTTTACTGATGTTTAATGTTGGTTTTACTTTATCTTTTACTGTACTGAGGGCAAAATTTTTTTTCCAGGATGTGAACAGTAAGTATTAGTAAGTTCTAACTATGCATGTTTCCCCACGGCAACTTTTCACTTTATTTCTCCTAATAACTTTTACTAGCCAAAGCGAGGGGAGGAAGAATGGAGATTCAGGTTTGCAACTGCTGGAATGCAGATATAGTGATGCTGATACCAACTCCTACTGCATTTTTGCATTTGAGCTTTTGGTAAACTTCCTCATGCTGAGAAGAGTAATTTCATTTTTTGAAGAATAGGAGGAAATCTGTTTTAAAGTAGTGGCTGAAATGAGAAAATGTACTGGATCAAAAATAAATAAAGATTTTAGCTATTATTTTCTAGGGGATTTTTTTAAATGTAAAACAAGATTTTCCATTTAATTCAGGTTAAGGTAGTTAAAAACAATTATTAAAGCTTGTCTGTCAGTTAGGGTTTTGCCTGGTTTTGGAAAATAAATTATAATAATGGAAAAATTGTCACAATCATTTTAATAAATTAGCTAGGCAAGTGACTGCCATTTTTAAGAGGCTCAATTTGCTTACAATGTCGCTAGGAAATGCAACATGCTTGGAAGATCTAGTACAGTTCATGCATTCACCTGTAACAAAATATAGCTGTCCTAAACATTAAATAGGAATCTACATGCACTTCTTCCCAGTAATTTGAACATATATAAGATTTTTTTCTGTCATTATGCAATAAAAAGAAKTAGACTACATTCAAGCTCATGGTTTGAAAATTGTGAAGTCGTCAGCTGACATTACTTGATAAAGAAGGAACAATTCAAAGGACACAGTTGAGAGGGCAAAATCAGTAACAAATACCTGGACTACCTGAAGGAAGGAGAAGTGAGGCATAGAAGAAAAYTGTGGTGATGCAAGATCTTATATTCATATCTAAGATGTTTCATAACTATAATATTTTTAACACTTTTTGAGGTGTATTTTTTCAAAAGAAACTCCTCTAATGAATGCAATAACAATATTTGGAGTGCAAGATCTCTGCTTAATGTTGAAAGATGTTTTGCAGTACTTATTTTCATGCCTCAGTTACAAAATCCCAACAATTGCTATGTCTAGAAGTTACTATAAAACTTATAGTATCTTTCTTTCTTAAATAGATCCAGGTTTTGTGTATTTTATTTCTTTATCTTTTCAGACAGTTTCTTGGTTGATAAGACTGAGTTCTAAAATAAAATCTATGGGAACTCTATTTAAATTACAGCTTTATAGTATACTAAAAACTTACTTCAGCTTTCATTATAATCAACAAAGATTACATTGACTTACATTGACTTCAAGGGAAAGGCAATAAGCCCACAAAGCATAAAGGATTCATTACATAAAATACCTGCCACATTAAGTCTTTTTTCCGCAGATTCTTAGTTTTTTAACTAGTAAGACCATGTATTTTGAATATTATGAAGGATTATTTTGTCCCAGGCTGTATCTCTCTCCATCTTTACTTGGCATCATTATTGATGGCATGGCTGATTACTTGGTCATTCGGTCCTAAGCACTGGCATACTCTTTATCATGGCTTCTTTGGACAGCCAGTCGTATTAAAATCATTAAATAAACAAAAATATTCTGATCTATTCTGATCATTTTTATGTGTCCATTTCTAATAAAGCCAATTATTATAAAGTCATTAGTCATTTATTAGAATGGTTTGGCATGTGTCTTTAGACTGAGTAGGACTAAACAATAGCTATTGCAAACTATTAACCTCAGGACCCATGAATCAAGTTCTGTTTGAGGAACAAATAAAGTGATTCACTGGTGGTTAGGGGTCTACTCTTCTATGCAGGATTTAAACTCTGAACAGTCTGCTCTGTTCTTTTAAAATGTGTTTTTAAAAGTTGTAATCAAATAGTTACAATTATTCTTTTATCTTTATCATATTATGACCAAACCTCTAGAATAGTCTAATGGACATTCTTATCTCAACTGCTTTCTGTGATCAGCTTCTTTTAAAATAAAAATCATTGATGGAGATATTTAATTGTGCTTTTTTCTCTGTTTTCTATTTTCTCTATATTACAATTAGTGTAACAGAATAAGTACAAAGTTACCATTCAACTGTTTGCCCAATTTTATTTTGTATATTAATCAAAAGTGGTTACTTTTCGGAGTAAGAAATGCATATTTATAGGGGTATRTTCATCAAAATGAATCTTTTTGGTCTATCAGAAAAGGAGGTCTAGAGAAAAGTATATGTCCTTGTATAGATGGTTACAAAGGGATATTCATACTTTGTGGCATTAAAAGATTTTAAAACATGAAAAGCAAGCTGGAAATGTGTAACAAATTACAGGAAATAAAAAAAAAAATACATATGTTCTTCCAAGAAAGAAAAATGAAAATGAAATGGAAAACGTGAATGAGTATCTTTGTTGTCATCCTTCAGGTACATCCTAAAACTTGTTATAAGCCCACAAAGGAGGGTTATTTAACTAAACAACAGTAGCATGTTTAATGATGATCTGATAGTAAACTATCCTAGCTAATCTCTGATTAGTGATCACATTTCAACAGCAATCCAAAACATAGGATAACTGTATTCGTTAAGACATTGGCTATCCACAAAATACACAAATTCTGGCTTCATGAATACTTGACAGTGGCTAAAGCGAACAGATTTTGAATGAGAAAATTAGTAAGTTATTCTGGGCAAAGACAATTTAGATCTTTCCTGGGCCCTGGAGATACTTACACAGTCTTGTAGACTGCAGATGTGGTAGCAATTTTTTTCATCTTTGCTTATTATTTGAAACTCCATTTTTAAGATTTTAGTATTGTTTCAATCATCCTTATACTTCAAGTATTTTGATTTTTGCATTGCTATCTTCATCAAATAATCCGATTTAAGTGAAATATAGGCATATAAAAGAATAAAATAAAAGTAGAGGGAGTAGTAGAGTAAGGGGAAATTCCTTTGARGGGAGTTGCATTTTTATTGCAATAATAACAGATAGACATTTGTATCCATTGTGGGAGAAGGAGGTGGGCAGAAAAAAAAGGTTTCCGTTAGTAAAACTAGGGCAGAATTCTACTATATACTTGAATTTCTTTGGGACAGTTTTTCATCACAGCAGGTTTCATTAAAAATGTAGTCTTTGGCATCTGTATCACATATAATATTACRATTCATATTTCTACAAAAGTCCTTTAATTACAACAGGATCATGAGACTCAGGCTGGGAGCTAAGCACTTCAAGAAGGTATCTGTTGTTTTTTCATCCTCTGTCTTTCAATATGTCAGGTCAGGGGGATCTTTTAAGCTATTTTCTCTTCGAAAACAGAATGGAAAGCGATTTACATTCACAACACACAACTAGTGTGTTCAGTTGAAGTGAGTGATTGCCATGTTGGTAGCTACAGCAAATGCCTGAGATGTGATATGAGCTTTTCATCAGTAGTGGTGCTTTCTTCATGCTAGGATCTAAGCATATTGGCAGAGAACGATATCCACTTACCCTGTGGCCTGTAAGTGTTAAGCCTATGATGTGAATTATTGTGAACTAGTAAGGATTTTAATTTAAARGGATTTTTTGAGTCTTGGGGTTCATTTAAAACATAGGGAAGGATTAAAAACTGGAGAAGATACTGATCTGTGGCACATATGCTTAGTAACATTTTCAGTGGTTGGCAGTACTACCGTGTTTCYGTCTGATAGAACTAATAGAAATGTTAATACATCATGCCATCCAACTTACATATATTGTAACCCAAAACATTCAACATTTTTCCTTTTTTTTTCCTGTAATCAAATAAGGTATCAACAGGTAGTTATTTCTTCTCCTTTTATRCTTTTAGACGGTTTGACAAGTCTCTGGAAAAGTGGCGGCTTTTTCATTCAGACATGAAGAACTTTAATGACTGGCTGACTGAAACAGAGCAGAAGCTCTCAAGAGCACAGGTAGAAGCTGGAGACRTTGGCCATGCCAAAACCAACCAATTTCTCCAGGTATGATTTAACTAATCTATTTCCAGCTTGTTTGCRACAACTAGAAGTTTGCAGGTGTGGATTCTCTCTCTATATGACTTTACTGTTCAGCTGAGATGCGTTTCTAATGTTGACTACCCAGTGATAGTTTTGGTAAGATGTTTCTGTTGTTCTTATTAAGTAAGAATTTTGAGCAATTTCCTTTAACATACATTTAAAAAAATAAATAAAGTGTATGTTAAAATAGCATATTGCAGTACGCCRTGGTTAGAGATTTGGTTGGACTTTAAATAAAGTGTCCACTAATTTACATGTGATGTTTATGACCAGCAGAATAAAAGTATCAGGTTTTCTCTTTAAATCCTGTGGAAAAAATGTGATTAGCTATTAAGCTCAACAAGAGAGAGTCCATGGTTGCTCTTGCAGGTGTCTRTCTTGCTTATTTTGCCTGTTTCATGTTCTAATCAAAGATTCTTGAGGATACTTTTTTGTCAAGCGCAGAGTGACAGAATAGCCACTTAGTTCTTATGTGTCCAGTTCCAATTTGTATGCTTTTCGTCTTGCAAGCTCTTTGAGCATCATAAGGAAAATAAGAATTCTAGTTTCTTGGTAGTTTATTTCATTTTCCTTCTGTTTGATTGTAATTATAATGGGTATCAAGAATTAACTCCACACTGATGTTTTACAAGCTGACAGGTTCAGCTGAGTAAAATGGCTTGACTAAATCTCAAGATTCACGTTATAAAATACTACCTGTGCATAAGAAAAAAAAAAATCTGCTAAAATAATCACCATTTGTGCATATGAAGTACTAAATTGAATYACTGGATTTCAGGTTAAAAGAAGTTAGGTCTACATAATGTCATAGATACAGTTTTGTTCTGAATGCAAGAAAGAACTGATCTAAAGTGCACATAAAGGAGGGAATAACTGTACATGTTAGGAGTTATTCAACATCAATTTTGGAAAAATCTATTTCTATGTTCTCAGGGTGACCAAGTATTTTATATCCCTCTGAGCTAGACTCTTTGGCCTTCTACTATTCTACCTTTTGCCTAAGGTTAAAAAAATCCATGCCTTTTTGTTCTGAATATTTAAAGTTACCCTTTTAAGATTTATGTTCTCATTTCTTAATTGTAAAACTGCAGAACCAAAAAGCACACTATATCATTCTGTGCAAGTGTAAAAAATACTAAGTTTGAAGTAATATCTTGAGCTGAAAGAGTTAAAATAACAGAAAAATTATTTTTCAGTAGACGACTATCATCACTTTGAAAATCGAGTAGGTCAAAAAGTGTTATCAGTGAATTAAAGATGCTCTTTAATGCTCATGTAAAAGGTGACAGAGGTCATGTGTATTTCTAGACCCTTGAAATTTTGTAACCCTTTCCCTGTCCCATAGTTTTAACCATTTCTTTGAAAAACACATAAAATACTTAAGAATTGAGTATCTGTATGATAGTAGTACTGTGGCCCACGTTCTTACCTTTTGTTCTGCTTGACCTCGTCTCTGTCAATCCTCTTTTCTGCTCTACGGTAGCTATCCTTGAGCAGCTTCAATGAGCACTTAGAAAAATCTTTCTTTCTACCTCCTTTCTAGCCCCTTTCTAAATTGATATTTTCTCTCTAAAATGAGGTTGATTTCTGAGGATGCCCAGACAAGGGTAAGATGTTCCAGAAGCATTAAAAATCCATTGGGTGCTAGGACATCCACAGTCCCAGTAGATTAGAAATATAATTTTCCTGTCATCCCTGAGAAAGAAGTTCATATTCAACTGAACATCCTACTGAAAGACCCTGAGATAATGTCCTGTCATACAGAAGCTCAGATTTCATTGTAGAACAAGACTGCTTCTGTTTTACATTTCTTTTTGATCTAGGCTCCTTCTCATCTGTTACCTATCTGTTATTTTCTTACAGAATATACAAGGATATATGCAAATTTGTCTGTATTATGTGTTTACAAGCTAAAAGCAAAAGTGAGGGGGGGAAGTAAGATATACTTTAAAGAAACCTTAAAACAAAGGTTTTAAATTTAATATGAATGGAAGAAGCTCATATAAGCTGGAAGAAAATGTCTCAATTTTTTGCTAACTTTTGAAAGTTGCTTTTGTTCTTTACTGAAAGAAAACCTTTTGAACATGTCTGCAAAAATGAATTTTTACCAAGTTTCTCCTTTTGCAATACATCAAGCTTTTCCTTTCTTCTTTTTTTCCCCTTGCATGAGAAATCCCAGGAACTCATGAATTTGTCCCTCAAAAACTTCATTTAAGTCAGTACGATTTTGACAAAACTTCTCTTCTGATGAAAATTTACACAGTTTGAAAATATTCCARCCAACTGCAAGGATGAAGACCAAGTGTTAATTATTAGTATTTATGTGTGAAAGAATATTTACTCTAAAGTTTTCTTATCACCATTTTCTTCATTGATTCTTTGTCTTATGGGTTAGAAGAAAGAGTTTGTAGGTTACCACAGCGTATGTTAATAATGCAGTGTGAAATGAAAGTCTGTTGTTTGAAAAGTATTAGCTTCTCTGAGGCATACAGAAGATCACGAGAATCTCCATTAAGTTAAGCAGTTAAAACAGCTGAGCATTTTGACTTYGTAGATTAGCAACTTGTTTTATTAATGAGATCATGCTGGCTAGTGAACCATATTCAAAATTAACAGAATTTGTTTGAAAATGCTTTTACAAGCAAGTGAGTAGTCTTGTATTTGACAATTGAGAAAAAAATGACATTAAATGTTCTCRTGTGTAATACTAATTCTAGGTAGGACTGCTTTGTAAAAGTGAAGATTAATGCGTTCATTAACATTCAGTAAATACAAAGTCAAATGTTAATGTAAAATGAAACAGTCAACAGTACAATTAGGTGATTCTGTTAACATAGGCTAAAAGGTAATTACATTCTTCTAGATGGATTTTCTGTTTTTTTTCCTTTTTGCTACACAATGTAGTGAGATGATATTAAGTAACATTTATGCATTATATATATACTGTGAACAAAAACTAGTAATAGAATTGTTACGTTTCAGGTCAGTTCATTGTTGAATACTCTTATTGCGAATTTTTTGCTAAGACTTTTTGAGAGCAGAACTTTGGCTGTTGGAAAAGAAGGATCCCATTTCAGTCTTARGAAATTGTAATATGCTACATTTATAATTAGGAGATATAGTCTTTAAAAGGATATATTAAAGATAGTACATCACATAGTACCTTTGAAACATATTGAACTTTGCCTTGAAAGTAAAGATTTTTTTCTTTTTTTTTCTTTTTTTTTCCCTCATTATTCAGACTGAAAGGTTTTTCTGTATATTCACTGCTTAATGCTTGGAGACTTTCTTTGAACTAAATCACAGTCCTAGCACAAGAACGAGTGTGTATAAACTAAGTGCAAATGTCTCTATGGAAAAAGTTAGTTTTCTCTGTTCCCCRGTGTTTATCCCCTTCTGTACTTATATGCAGCAATTTTGTCCCCTATGGATCTCATTTTGATAAACCAAAACTGCAGTTTTCTAATCTGCTCTCATATGCTAAGATGTCGGATTGCCTAGCTATTTCTTATGTCTATTCCTCTTCCCAGAACACRAGTTCTTAAAACAGTGTGCGATTGTCCAACTGAGACATCATCAAAACCTTCATCGAGATTACTGAGACGATGCATTTTATGAGGGAATTTCCGTCTTACAATGGCTGAATGTTAGACTATCAATTGCCTTCATTTGCCTGAAATTTGACACGGCAGGGTCTTGCTTGTGCTCTGCCTTGTAGTCCCATTGTATATTCCATTTCATATGCAAAAAAATGTGCAGGTTGTATTGGAAATTAATGTGAGGTTAATATGCAGTGAGGAAGAGCAAGAGAATTTGTATTATGCTGCTTGTGTGTTCAGGCACCACAGATAAATGTTACAAGGACAGTTACAAAAAACAAACATTCTTCAGAACTGTTAGAACTGCACTGTCAAGTTAAGTTCCTGAATCATTACTTGGGAATTTAAAATGCGTATCCCTATTTCAGAAATACTAAACATCTAATGTATTTGTTACTTACATTGGTATTAAGAATTGGCCAGTGATCTGTCTCTAATTAGTACTGCTCTAATTAGTACTCTAGGTAGTAATTTGGGTTGCAAATTATCTTATAATTTTAGGTAGTGTTTTTTTAGTAATGAGAAACAACTTTTGACTCTGAATTTTAAAATGATTTCTTTGTGTTCGTGATCATTTGTTATGATTGTTCAATGATGAGTATTTCCCACTAAGCAGGCAAGGACTGAACTTTACACTTCCTTTTCTATAATTTCATTGTTTCAAAAATGATACTATTGCATAATTATGGCTTAATTTCCCAAGTATGTAATTCCATTTACACAAATAACAAAGATATTCTCTTTATTTTTAAGGTCACCAAAGTCCTTACAAATCAGTAAGACTGAAATTACCGGGAGGTGGTTTCATTAATTATCCCCAGCCTTCTGAGCGTACTGTAGATACCGAGTCGGCTCGTAGGTTACAGAAGGTCTCTGTTAGATTGATCGAGGATGGATCTGTTCAGCATTCTCAGCTTACAGAGCTATTGGAGCCTGCGAAAGGCTTGCCAGTGGCTCAGCCCTTCTCTGCACCTTCCTTCCACTGCACTATCGTGTCATGGACTTCACATTTTTCCCTTGCAGAAGCTGAAGCAAAAAAAGAAATACAAAAAACTAGAGCTTTAATGTTGAAAGTTATGGTCATGATAATAATCGCTCTCTTTTGTATTCAAATTAGATTATATGGATGTTGATGATTTAATAACCAAAAAAAAAATTTTTTTTTATAGTTCTTTCTGGAATACAGCTCATATGTAATCAGGGGATGTTTTAAAAGCAAACAAATGATTTAGTGCTTGAGACCACATATGTTCATACCATAAAAACACAGTGGTATGTAGGTGGATAATTTACTCTATGTTTTCCCATAAATACCAGCTTGTAAAAATAATATCTGTTATGTCATGATAGTGGATTTCATCTTTTAGACTTATCTCCTGTTTTGCTGAGTGATAAAAGTTAAACCACTAATTCATGATTTTCCTTGTTCCAGTATTGCCCTTTGGGTTAAAATCTACTGATGTTTTTGGTATTATGAAATATTTTCATATAAATAGTAGAAATATGGTAAAATACCCTTTAAGGCCAAAGAGATGTGTATGATTTCTTAATGATGCTACAACAGATAGAAGAGTATGGAGTGTAGAATTAATAAAATACAAATTTAGCATTTTTTAAAAGGAGTCTTTAATAATAATGATCATAGTACACTTTACAATGTCCTTCACATTGCAAGGGTATATCTGGCATTATCCTAGAAGGAATAGATTATGTGGATCATATTTTATTAATATCAAAAGCACCCAGTTCCCCTGTCACTATATTGAAAACAGATTCCACATTCCAGCCTTTTTTTTTTTTTCCTAATAAGGGCCTCTTTAGTACACTGTTAACGACAAAACGTGTTATGTTGGTAGAGAAAATGTTTTCTGAAGTTCAGATGTACATTACAGGGTTTTCAGAGTGGGAAAAATAACAGTACACTCTCTTCTGAAAGCAGAGAAAAGCTTAGGAAATCATCTACAATGGTCACTCTGAATGTATCAAAAAGAGTAGTGAGTTCCTATTAACAGTCCACTGTCAAAAGACTGGAAATATTTCTAGGAAATCTTGCATATTACAATGTATCGCAGTGTTCTGTTCCAAATTTGAGTAATATTTTGATACGGTTTAAGTGACAGGAAACTCAGATCAATTGACCACATACATATTTTATTTTTGAAATTGACTTAATTGTAGCATTTTTAAAGTAGAACTAAAAGAAAATGTAATGTATTCTTAGGATTTTTTTTCATTTATGAAACGAATATCAGAAGGCTAAGGCATAAAATTAGGTCTTTAATTAACAGCCAAAGTGGTTCAGATTTCTGATCACAGTTCATTCAGTCTTGGAAAATCCCATGAAATTTGTGTAGTATGCACAGATGAACTTCGCCCTTGAGGAAAATGCTTCTTTTGCAGCTGAAAGTTACCATCATCTAGTATATTCATCCACTAGATGCATTGTATTTACACAATAAATAACAAGACTTCGAATGTAATTTGATAGTAGCAATGGAAAGAGTTCTCTTTCAGCTGATAAGGGAAGGATATCACAATTCCTGGTAGAATATTTTCTTCTTATGACAGGTAAAATATTAAACAATATGGTAATCTTCAGAATTTCTGGATATATTCATTTCTGGATATATAAGCTAAAAACTTTCTTTTACTGTGTAAAAGATTTGTCACAGTTGCTGCTGCTGTTAATGGCAGTAATGAAATAATGAAAATGGCAGAAAAATAGCTTATCCTGAATTTATAGTAACAATGTTTTCTTGTCATGTTGAGCTATAAAAAGTATTATTTCATAATTATATTATTTAATTCTTCTGCACTGCTTCTACATTATTCTTCATTCCTAGTTTGTAGTATCTACTAAAACTATTAAGAGTTTTTAGGCAATTTGTTTTTAATGCTAGTAGGACATTTAAATGTCTGAAGGCTATAAATAATATTTAATTTAATTTAAGYAGCTCTAAACTTAGATTTAGTTCTGCCAGCTCTTGCACCGATAAATAACAATTGCTACCTTATATTCAGATTTTATTGTAAATCCTGACATTGTTTATTCAGAAAAACAGATCTCTTAAGAAATTTATTAGGATGCATTTTACAAACGTTTCATCATGAAACTTTTTCAAATTACTGTTTGCACACACAGATGCATAGTCTGAACTTTTCAACCGATATAATTTTTATGCATGCCATGAATGAGCAAACATATTCTTCCTCTTTCTTGAAGAAAACAAAGTTCTTGGACTGGAACAGTCAGACTTCTTGGTACTTTATTCTGACTGCCTCACTTCTCGAGGATTAATTCTCGCCAAATCAAGTGGGTTGTAAAGTACTGGCCCGCAGGGATCCTGAGAGAACAAGGGAAGGCAACTGAGGTTTATGTCCACTTCAGAAACATTTTGTGTGTGTGTATAAAACATAAAGGAATGGAGAACAAAGTCTTTCATGTAAATTAATTTGAGCTATTATTTTGGACACTCAGTGTACATGTAAGGATAATACACTTTGGGTTCAGCAGACTGATTTACGCTTTTGCCATGGTATGGACACAATTAATCTGATGTATCCAGAAAGTACTGGGCAATGAGTGACTGAATGAATTACTGCTTTGAAGGAGGATTAAATTAGTTCTTTTACCTAAGAAAATATTAATCTAGTTTGCTTCCATGAGTCCATCAAAAGTGATTCTCAGATTGCATCACTAAACACTGTGGCATAGGACTAAGTCTGCAGGTATCGCTGCAAAGATCTGAAGGTAAAACCACGCAGTACAGACTCTTGAGAGCTGAGTTGTGTGACTTAACGACTGCTCAGCCTGGAAGTCTTCCTAGGTCTTCTAACATGAATGATCAGGTAGCCGTTAAAAATTCCTTACTTGAAACAGCTGGGGAAATGTAAGATTTGTTTTTGTACAAATGAGTTTTATAAATTCCTGTAAAGAGGTTTTGCTGTGGCCTTTTTCACAGATCAGTTTATTGATCTTATTTGGAACGTTTCATCCCAAGAGGTTTTGCAGACTTTATCCATCATATACAGCTTCTCAATGCCATCTTATTTTAGGCAAAAGCCATAAAGACATTATAATGGAGCACATTGGACAAGACCACAAGTTAGTGTCATATTGCTTCAGAACCACATCAACAAATCCTTTATGTTTACGTCGCTCAAACAACACTGTTAACATTTGCCCTTAACAAACCACCTAACATACTTCAGCTAAATTTACCCATCRTAACTGTGGGGCTGTGATGGACTCTCTTTAGTCTTTCACACGTAGGTGTTTTCAGTTTTAGAGTGAGTTCCTTGTCACTAAAAACCTTCACATGCACTTTTATGATTTTTTTATATAGGAAGGATCGAGGGAGTTGGGTGTGAGTTTGACAAGTGATGGGTGGACTTTGAAAAACAGACATTTTGACTGGACTATTTTACTATTTTTTGCTCATTTCAGACACACTTCTCAGTTCATTTATTTTCTATAATGTACTTTTATATTCAGAGGCAGAATAAAGGAGGCACACAAACAGTGGTAACGTGCTTGAGCTGTTTAAATAAAATAAGTACTTTTGCCTTACAACAAACCTCCAACATACTTTATTCCTACTTAATATTTGGGAGAGAGATTCATCTCACCAAAACAGATCCAGAGTAGGTATCTGTATCTGCGTGTGTAGTCCCAAACTCTCCTTATAGTCAAAGGAGAGAAATAGGTACCTCCGGGGTGAGTCACCCAACCTTTCTGAAATACCAACCAGAATATCTGCAAGTGTAATATGACAACATTCACTGTGTTAACTTCTCCAGAAAAAAAAGCATAATTCACATTTTATTGCTTAATTTTGTTTGTATCTTTTTTTAAAAAAAGATAAGATGAGCAGTCATGAAAAGATAACTTGAAAATTATTAAGAAAGAATTTGCTTCAGTTGTACCCCTTCCTCACTGCATATTTCATCAGATTTTGAATATTAAAGGTTTACTGGTGCTAGTGAACCAGCACTGATTCTGCTAGAATGCATTATAAGTAATGTGTTGATGCTGGAATAAATATATTTTCAAAATTGGGCAAGATGTTTTGTTACAGTACAGAGATTAAATTCACCGAATGTTTTACTGCATGTAGTAGGAGGAAAGAACGCCATTTAAATGAATCATATTTCTGGTTTGTTCTGTGAACACCAGAAGTATCGAAGCCAGAATTGCATCTTGTAAGGACTTGTAAGTTCCAACAGAAATGACCGCTGCCACTGGGGCCTGCCTAAGGTTTTCCTCTTTTGTGGGAATTCTCAGGTGTAAGGTGTAGTTGTAATGTTGGCCTGCAGTTGTACATGCAATTCATTTCTCTTTCAATATTAAAAAATCTTTAAAAATATATTATTTTAGGAAAACTTACGGTAGAATTTTAGGGCAAACATTGTATGCCCTATTGTATTTTTAGTTTAGAGTATCTGATCTGAATCCTTTTCTCTGTTATACTTCTACAAGCACCACAAGTGATATTAGCTAGTTAATCTTTTAAAAAGTGAACACAGTGCAAATATGCTGTGGCTTTTACGCAAAAATCTAAGCTTGCACTGGTTAAAAAATATGTGTGTGKGGGGGGGAGTATACACATATTCAGTTGTTACACAGTTGTTTCAACCTGGTTGACTTTTTGCAATGGAAGTGAGACCACTGTAGGAAAAATTCCTTTATTTTAATAGGCCTAAATATTTTGCATTTACTGAATGCCTTCTATTCTGATTTCAAATAATAATTCTCCTATACTTCTGATTAAAAAGAGAAATAAATATATTATGGATTGCCCCGCATATTCAGACCACTTGGCAACTTCCATTTTTATTGAAAGACTTAATAAAGTGTAAAAATGATGGATTATGGCAAAGTCTAGTTTATACATTAATTATCAGAGACTGTTATAATAATTATCCGATTATATTAAATTTGGGATGTTCAAACCTCAACTTTTTGCAAATTTAAAAATCAGTTCTTTGCATTTTTTAATGGAGGCAACAAACCCTTACACCATGTCAATCTATACTAGATTATAGGAATACTAGGAATATATTAGGGCGGCAAATATCTGCTAATTTCACAACATTATTTGAGGTGTCTCACAATATCCCCTTAAAAGAGGATAATCAAAATCACATATTATTTGTGGGTTTTGTGGAAATAAAGAGTGAGAGAGTATTCACAGAGGAGATGAACTGAACCTGGGCAAGGCTGTGATATTAAGGTAGTATTAGAAGGGAAGTTAAAATATTCAGAAAATAATTTGGTTGCATAATAAGAATCTTTTTGAAATGTGCCGTCCTGTGAAGAGCAGAGGATTCAGTGTAATTTCCCATTAGTGTGGTAGAAATGGGATCTATTATTCACTTGTGTTATATAAAATAGTTCATACAAGATTTATTTTACTGAGGGCTGGAAATAGATGCTAACTCTTTAAGATAGGTTGGGCAGTCAGTTTTATTTATTTTTCATTATTTGTTGCCATTGGATAAACTATATTCTTTTGCGATCCATAATAAATTTGTGTGTTCCCTTTTAGTAGCTAGACTCTAAATATATATTAATGCCTGCTCCTGCTTTCTTTCCAAGATAGCTGGCTATTTATCTTTCACGATGAAGCTAATCCAATGTCCCGTCGTTCTGTCCCTGCAGAAATCTCAAATGAAAACCAAATGTTATTCCATTCATTCAGCCTATGTGGAGCCATTAGATCACAGTTTATTTCTGGGGTGAGTGAGGAAAACTCAAAGTTCTGATAAACAAAATTTTTCTTCTGTACTTTAGCAATAAGCATGACACCCATCTGAAGTAATTTACGCAGGACATTTTCCTTTCAGCGGTTGTTTTTTGTAGCTGAAGTGGAAGGGATCTGTTCTATGTATTTTAAATCATTATGTTTAATGTAAGGGCTTGCTACTAAGTGCTTACATAATGTTTTATTGCTGTTATTTTAGTAAATTGAAGTTTGTGCTTTYAAGGGAAATTAAAACCCACAACTGGGGGCACTTTTTTATAATATATCTGTTTGGGACTAAAAAACAGTGTGGGAGACTTTTGCTTGTGTCTTCAAAGGCAAGATCCTTTTTTGAGTAAACTTCAGAAACAATCTGGTTTAGCAGAACTAACTTGCCAGAAACCAAGACTCTTTCTAACRCGTAACACCGACAGAATTCCTCAGAGCACTCCTAAACCATTCAAGAGCTTTTCGTCTTGAAGTAATGTGCCAGAATCCTAAGCACACATTAAAATCTGTTCCGAGTGAATGAGTGGTTGGTAGCTCGTGTCTAAGGGCGGCTGAGCAGATCGCAGAAACGGCTCCCACGGCACAAAGCGCGGCTGTGTTTTCTATTAGGTTGTAAATGCTTTAGGACGAGAAGTGTTACTCTCTATTTGTGCGCTGTCTGGTGCAATGGGGCCTCAGTTTTAAGAGCCGAGTCCTCTGTCAGGAGCTTGGAGCTAGAGTCATACGGATTGCAATCATTGCGTTTGTGATACGTACAGCGGACAGAATTTAGAGTAGGCAAAAAAAAAAGTATTTTGATTAGTTTTAGTGATTTTGTGATTTATGCTGATGATTTTATAACATTTTCAAAACAATACGTTACCTCAATTAAAGTGGAACTCTCTRGTGTATTGGGCATATTGAATGCACCACTGACAGTCTGTTTTGATTTTTAGAAGACACACCATTCTCATTTCTGATGACATGATRGTATGTTTTCTTTCCATGTCTTTTGTTAGCCCTTACATTACCACTGATTATCACAAGGTTTAGAGATGAAGAGCAGCTCACGCACCTGGGAATGTACCTTGTGATATTTCCATATCTTTTAGCTGCCTCAAATAAAGCCTCCTCTGATACTTTCCACATTTTCTATCACTACCCTATTTCATTACCTCTTTTATAACTGTAACGCCTTCAGTCACAGTTCCTGTTGCAGAAGACTGATGAAACCTTTTTCCAACCCTGCCTCAAGCAAGGGAAGCTATGTGAGGGTGCTTTTATATCTGAATGCTCTGCAAGGTGATAGAAGGAGTGATATCATTGCTTTGAATAACACAGCGACTTTGACAAATATCCAGTCAATGAAATTAGGCTGATAAAGACGGTATCTCTGTTTGAAAACACATTTTCTCTAAAAAAAAAAAATCATAAAAGTTATCAACTGTTAATTCTGATCATTTAATATTTTTGCTAGAGGAAATGATACTCTTTGGAGCAAGACAGTTTTGACGATTTGAAAATTCTCTATTTAGCATCATTAATCAATAAAGATTAAATATAGATAGTCTATATATATATATATATAGACCAAGAGTTTATTGTGTTATTGAGGGGCTTTTTTATGTCAAAACACTACGGATATGTTAAAATTAGTACTATTGTGTCTTTTATGATGGACTAGACTAATAAAAAGGGGAGTCTACTTTATGGCAGTTTACTATAAGAGGAGTAAATGTATCATCCTGATCATCATTTTAGTATATAAGTGAATGATATAAAAAGGAGTACATTTACTGTATCTTTTCCATTTCTCCAAAATCCTGAAAATCTATGCAAGAGGTAGTTCTGCAGAGGATAGTAAATATTTTATACTAATAAGTAAACCTTTGCTATTAAACTAAAAGGCAAAGGTTTTTTAATGTATATTTGTGCTTCATTTATGATTGAAATGCTACTGACACTAAGTCTAGGTCACAGTGTTTTTCCATGATAGAATTCCAGTTTATTTTTAAAAGTGACAGGGAACTATACAACTTCAGTTTTGCCTGGATATATTCACAGTCACTATTTAATTAAATTCATTATGAAATGAACATATTTTTCAGTACTGTTTAGCATATATCACCAATTCATATGTAAAGTGTATTTAGCTCATTATATTAAACCTAATGATTTTCCAGATAACTTGGCTTTCCTATTTTCACTGCCTATTTTTCCATCATCTTTCTTGTACTCTAGATGTAAAATTTCAGTGACAGTTGCATCTGAACAAAATATAAAGGAGGTGTAACTTCTCTATTTCTTTATAAGTCATCAAAGGATTTTGTTAACTCATTTGTGTGTCATAACAAAAACTCCATGCATAACTGATTATTTCCACTATCCTCTGTTTGCTATTCTCTTGCTTTTAGGTCTTTTTCAGAATCATTGTTTTCCATTATAAAAGTCCTCGAGGCTGAGAGCAAGGTTTGCATTCTTTGTTCAGATGTAGACTGTACTTTGAGTTGTGCGAGGCATGCGTTGTTTGGTTTCCTCTTTACTTACCAACGGATCCATATTTCTTTTCCAGTGATGCGCCCTCTACTTTATTCGTCTGTCCCCTAATCTTCACGCTGTAAGGGTTTTATTCTGCAGTTCAGGGTTTACTATTTTTTTTTAATGTAAAGTAAGTTAGGAATAAATAGTATGCTGGTTTTGAGTTCTTTCAAATCTCTCATAATACAAATGCATCCATAAGTTCCAACAGATTTCCTGAAATCCTTGGACACCAGTCAATGTAAATGCAAGTTTTATTGTATCAATCGTCTTATGGAAACATATCTGTCAATATAAGTTTTGAGAAATAAAGAAGTTRCATTTGAAACATTAAAAATTCAAAGTTAGCAAGGTTAGAATTWTTTACTGAATATTAATATTATTTTTGGAGTATCAGTCTGGACTGAGATGAAATTGAAAGCTTGCTGCAGTGTAAAGCAACAGGTAGGACCTTGCTGTACCTTCATTTTATTTTTAAGGGCAAATAGGCTCTTAGCCATAATTTAATTTGATAAGTCTAGAAAAGTAAGTGAGATGAGTTAAAAAAAAGCAGCAAGAAAGGGGGGGAAAGCACTGACAACAACAGATTTTGGTTGGTGGAAGCTGCAGTCGTGTTTGCCTTATGAAAAAATTAATCTAGTGATAATACTGAATGCTTTTACTAAGGTGTATGTTTGCTTCTTTTGGGTTGGTTGGTTCCTAGTGAACTCTCAGCAGACATTATGCATTTTGAAAACATAGTGTTTCAAGGTATCACACTTCGGGGAAACTGCTCAGTGCATTTTTGGTATTTAGGAAAAATAGTTTAAATGTATTACCTGTCTTGAGACTGTGCTGTAGAGGATTGTGTTAACTTCTGTGGAGACCTCAAAGAATGAGGAYGACGGAGTGATGGGAAAGAAAGGAATGAAGATGAGACTCTGTGAAGAAAACAGTCTTTGAACATGACCTTCTTTTTAATCCAATCTCTCTACTGAGAAAAAAAAATGCACCTTTTATTTTGACAGATAGGCATTATGACTTAYGATATATTTTGTCATGTTTCTACAGTCTGATAATTTGCAGTAATAGGTTAGAGCTTGGGGGGAAAGAATAACACATTTAGGCACAAAACATCATAGCATAAMAGGCATTTTAATGAAGTGTAATCAGCTCATGGGTTTTGGGCTTTATTTGCATATTTTTGAAAGCTTCCTAGTCTACTTGACTCTCCTATTGGTATCTCTGAAAAAAGCATGTGCTTCCTGGCAGCAGGACTGATTATGCTGAGCACACGGCAGCAGGAGAAAAGCAAAAGATAAGCTTAGTGAAGTTACTGTGACTATAAAAACTGAGGCTTAATTTTACTACTTTTGTTACCAAATAAATGAAAAGAGAGTGAGTAAAGTTRTGTGCAATATAATTTCATTAAATATTTTGAGTTGTGATATACTGGATGTGATTTGTCACATTCTCTTATATTCATTGCTGAATTAGGATTTTTATTGATTATGGTGAGATTATTTGGAAAAGGCATTTATACGTATACTATCTCATTTCTTACATGTCTGTTCTGAAACAGCTCACACTTCTCTAAAAGTAGAATAATAGTATACAACCATGAAATAATTTTTTGGAGAGAAGCCAGGAATATAAGGTGAAACTGKTTAAATTTATTGCTGTGTTTGCAGTATTTTTATAAGTAATATCTGATGCAGAAAATAAAGCATATTAAAATGTAACAAGTTTAGAAATTTTAGTTTCTGCTTTAGCAAGGAAGTTTTTCTAAGTTGCATTTTAAAATCAAAATGAGCATGAAACAAAACCTTACTATGTCATGTTTTCTTGTATTTTGTAGATCTAATGGAGTTGTTAACAACAGCAAGTACTTAGTTTATTTTAACATTTTGTTTTGGAGCTACTTCCTGTAAGGACAAGAGAGAAATTCAAAATTATTTGTGGTAACTGTGGAATCCTAATTAAGTTTTTTGTTTCATTGTAAGTGCTTAAATTATATTTGTATTATTCATTATGCTATCAAGAGTATTTCAAGTGGTATGTAATTTTTTAAAACTGTTGGCAGCTATCGTGTAATGTTGATTTGAAATCTTTTGTTGAAGACCCTTGATCTCACAGACAATTTATCAAACTGGCAAAATTTAAACATGTGGATAACACTTGATCTCAACAAGGCAGTCTAGATTTAGAATCTCTATTAGCTGGATAGTTAATGATTTTTAAAATTACTAGATTGTCATATCATAATACCTTCAAAATAATTGGACACATTAAGCAAGTGATGAAGTAACACAACAGTAAATGAAACAATTTTCTTTCCAGAATTCGTTTCCATAATTGCTAAAAAAAAATCTAAAAAACCCACATGGTTAAAAGCATAAAAATACATATTTAAGTGTAAGTGGGAAATTCCAAATTTTGACCATTTTTACTGAAGGTATAAGAGAGAACCTAAAAAGGAATCTAGGAATCAAGTAGCAAAATAGAATAATCAGAATATTAGAAACTGAAATTTGCGCTCTTTATTTGTTAATAATTTGTTTGATATGGATTTGAGATTTCTGGAAACAAACTATGGCAGAAGCAGTRCACTATGCATTCAAATAAATTCAGTCTGACAAAGTTGTGATTACACATCAGTGAAATCTTCAGATCTCAGTKGTCCGAAATGAGAGCATGCATTGGTGGTTTGCACATGTATCTGTATATACCTTCTCTAACGTACCAGCTTTCGAACAATGGCMCATCAGGACAGCTACTCATCAAGAGTTTAGCAAATAGTAACTAACATGTATATTTAAGCATAAAATGTGATATAAAGCATAAAATGTGATATATGGAAGAGTATATAGTCTTAACATGGATTGGGGACATTCTCTTTTAGTATGGGATTATGTCCTAATACTTCTTACGTATCATACCTATAATGTAGATATGATTAAAACAAAAAAAAACATATGATTACTGTTGAAGTAATTCAGAATGATGGCCAATGTCAGTCTTGTGGACAAACTCTACCCTTTCATTTTCTAYTTCCAACCCATTATGACTGGCACTCCAATATATACAAAACTAGTATGAGACAAACCATCACTTGCAGTAGTCTACCAAGTGCATATAAAAGTAGTCTAATCATCTTAATCAAAAGTTTATGGTATTCTAGCGATCTACTGCATTACCTCCTATTATCTCCTATTGAACTATCCATTGTCAATTGTGAACAAAAATCCTAATCTRACTATAATCTAGCTCCAGAAATTTTAATCGAGTCTCAACCAAAGTTCCCAGAAGTATACAGATAGTTTAATCTTTTTCTGCTGTACTTCATGCCAGCTCTTTTTTTCCGTTAGAAAATCTCACCAGCCTTTTTTTGGTTAAACCGAGTTTACTTTATACTTTTCTCTAAGTGCATAGAAGACTGTACAAAATAGAAAGTATCCCCGGTTCTAGAAGGATGTTTCCTAACAGTCTTGGAAAACGTAAAGCATCTTAATATTTAGTAGTAACTATGATTTTGAAACGTTAATTTGCACAYGCAGCACAGTAACATTCATTGGATTTTCTCTGGAAGACATCTGAGCTTAATTGAAAGCTGGGCAAGATCTGCTTCAGGAGCCTTTTTTCTGCTAAAAGTTTTAAATTAACTTCTGTAAACAAGCAGATTTTTGTTAGTCCAGTGAGACTTGATACAAAATGGATCTTTAATTCAGAGCCGGCATATTGTGATTAAAAGTCCCAGTAAGGTTCATATTTCTTTTTTCATAGCACAAACTGAACTGTGATTTGTTTATGGCTCCTGAGAGAATAATATTGTGTATAATTTTCACATACAAATGTGAAATACAAATGTGTGTATACCTGACATAAGTCATTCTGTGAAGAAAGTTTACAACGCTAGATTTGAAGCAAGAGTTGTGCAAGATGTACAAGATACATATTTAGATATGACTCATAATAATACAGCACTAACTGTGGAGAAAAATATGGTGGAAAAGGCCAGAAATGAAGGGTAAGATCATTATTAGTTCAGAAAGAACACAATGATGAGGAATTAATTAGTTTCTTAAAATATAACAATATACTATGGTCAAACATTTGACTTCCCAAGAATTTGTGTGTGTGTTCTTCAACATGCACATGTAACAGAACAGTAGCATCCTTGAAGCTTGTCTTTGGTCCACATCAAGAGACAAGCAAAATCTCCCACAGCTGGGAAATTCTAGGAAAGCCAGCTTTTATTTTAAATGAAATATATTCCTTTGCACCACTCAAAGCCACTGACGTTGACAAGAATGTTAATTTAGCTGAGATATTATAGGCAGAAAAATCTCCTGCCAAATGTAAAAGCTAAGAAAACTATTGGGCTGTCATTTCCAGCTGCTGCAGTCTGTCAGTGTGCCTAATTATTGTTTCCAGCTTCAGTTGCTGGTTGCTGTATATTGCTACCACTTCTACCTCACTCTTCCTGAAGATGGTTATAATAGAGTGCTGAGTGAATGTAATCATATGTACAGGCAGAATATATGGGCTGTTAGCACTCCTATTTTTAGTATTTTTCCTTCTGCGTAGGCCTTCTTTTTATAAGGTTTCTGGGTATCACATCCAGATATAAATGTAGTCAAGACACACCATTTTTAATTGGTGGAAAGTTGTCCAGTAATCTAACCTCCTCAATCGATCCTTAACAGGATGACAATATTTTTGAGAGGCTCAGTCTGTTCCCTAACACTAGGCATGAAACTATTTAAATGGTGTCAAGTCAGCAAAAGTAAAGGAAATATAAACTGTCATCTCTCTCTGTAMTTTGTCTATGTACTTTCAAGAATTAGTATTATAGTCAGAAGTGMAAATGTCATCCTTCTCAATTTAAGAATCACATAGCCTATTAAGAACATTTATAAGATAAAAAGTAGGATTCAGATTTGTTTCATACAGGAATAAGGAGCTTTATTTATGGAGATGGGGGTTGGAAAATGAGTTCCTAGTTAAACAGGAATGTTGAAATTACACTGGAGCATGAGAAAAATCATTTTGAACCATAGCCCCTGGCAAAAGTAAGATTCAATAGAAAAGCAAGCAACTTATTTGGCAAAGTGTGAGTGATGTGTTAAGAAAATACACCTCTTTGGAAGTGGCCATTACAGTAAGCCCATTGTCGGTTTTGCCTTTTTATCTTAACTTTCTATATTCTCTTTGAGAAGATACATTTGTACTATGATTACTATCTTGCAGTCTGGGACCAATGGAATTACCTAAAGTTTTGAAGAAATTAGGTCTTGGTTTGTTCGAAATGGGTACCGTTAGGGATCTTAGCAAAAGTTTCATGAACTCTTTTGCCCTAATCACAGCAGCCATGGTGTAAGTTCATGATTAATCTTGGGTCAGACTCACTCTCTTATAAAGCCTCACATAAGCAGGSCCAAGTAAACAGGACTTTGCCAGAAAGACTCATAACAGAAACTTGTCTTCAGGTATTTCCATTCTATCATCCTCAGTCAATTCTCAAGCTTGATAGATGGAYGTTAACATTTTTCTTTTTCCTTTTTTTCTTTTTTCTCAGTCATCATTATTATCATTACAGACTCATAGGATAGATTTTCAGTGACAGAGGAAGTAATGCTATTGGACTTAAGAAAGAAAGAAGGAAATTGYTTCATCCCCTGTAGACAATGTTTATGATTAGATATCTATGTACAGAGTTAAAATAAACACCAAGATTGATACAGTTCCTGAAGCATGTTGGATTTAATGCAAACACAGATACCTATTCCCAGGAAAGCTGATAGTGAGAATGAAGGCTACCAGYTAGAGGGTCTCATTTTGAGGAGTATTTACAGAAGATGGTGGTGACCTTGGGATGGTAAATGGAAGTGTTAACTTCCCACTCTGCAACCAATTTTATGGGTGCAAAAAGCAGTATAACCCAGGAAGCTTTCAACAGTTTTGTGTGCATATAAAACCTAGATATAAACTTGCGTTTTATTTTTACTTCCTAGCATGACTTACCCAGATAGAAGGATAGAGTCCATTTCTATACTTTCCTGTTCTCCTAATGRAAATAGAGATTTTTTCAGAATTTGTAGAGAGAATTACTGCAGTTTTTGAGCACCAGCCCAGTAATGATGTTTGTAAAAAGGGGGTTAATTTTATTTTTTATAATAGTTGAGTAGGCTATGGTCAACCTAATTCCARAGGGAGAGAGATTTTCCCCTCATGCGAAATTACATTCTTCAGTTTGCATTACCTGCAGATGGGGTGTGGAATACTGAGACTTGAATGACAAGGCAGAAATCAGATTAGAAGTGGTTTTGTTTCCAGGAGTTCTTCTTTCTTAGATAAATCATGTCAGCTGAAAATTGCTCCTTTTGTATCTGAAAATGAATAAGATCCTCCTATAGTTTTCTGGTGTGTCAATCCTATGATATGAAATGAAAAATGTTTTCTGACATGCAGAAGTACACTAGTCAAATGGGTAGGAGCAATTAATTGAGCTTTGGATCTTGAGAAATCCCTAGTTCACACAGATCTATGCTTTTTAGGTGAATCTTCCATTGCATTTAAAATGGATAGATGAAGCTGGATGATTTTTTTCTTCTTGTAGTCCCTAAATATGAAGTCAGCAAATACATTTTATTTTTCTGGTTGGTAGGAGCTGTCTATTTTAAATGAATGAATCATAAATTTTCTTCAGGAGGTCTTACTGTAGCTGGAATAGATGATCAAAACACTATGTTGAAGACTATGATATAAAGATATTACCATGCTAAAGCAAGGGGTATGCAAAAAGCAGAGAGGGCTAAGGTTTGCAAATCCCAATGCTAAATGCTTTCCTAAAGCATTTGGTTTCAAGTTTGCAGCAGATGATACAGAAACCAGAGTTAGCTTTTCATACATTATTATCCTTTTTTAACCCATACAAGAGAAGTTGTAATACTTTGTTTTCAGTAGAATAGGCCTTCCACTAAGATTAGGTCAGTCCTAGTGAGTATTTCATCCAAATTAGACTTGAGAACAGAAATAGATTAATTCTTTATTTTCTTCTGGAAGAAATACTCTCTATTTCCTGTACCAGAAAAAGGTGGAAGAGAGATTTGTTTTATATTTCTCTTATTTTACATGTCCAAATGAAAAAAAGTCATTCTGCCTTCTACTTACTGAGTATCGCTATTCAAATCACTAATAAAGATCACCTGTACTCCTAAGAGAGCTTCCTTTACTTGAATAGTACCTAACATTTTTACAGGTAAATGAATGATCTGAAATACAGCTGGAAATTGACTGTAAGTTGAGTTTGCTTTAGTTAGATGAAATTATGTCCTGTTGTAAAATATTTTTCCTTGAGAATTATTTCCAGAGTTTAAGAAGTTTAAATACACTGAACTGATTTAACAAGTTATTGGAATAACATTGAACAGAGACAGCTTGAGAAAGTCACTGCTAGCACTGAATGAAAAGACTGTTTCTGGCCTCAAATTTAATTTGGATGAAATACTCACCAAGACCAAACTTTTGACCTTATTTTCAGGGGAACTTGGTTATACTTCTCTAATCTGAATTGTCCTCATAAGGAAGAAAAAGAAGAAAAATTGTCTATTAAAGAGATACAACTTTTAATTACATAATTAAGTTTAAACAGCTACTTTACTCTAGATTAGAGATCTGTGATATTTATTGGTTGAAACTCTATGTGTGTTTCCAGTGCCAATAGACCTGCTAACGGGGTAGAATACGATTGTTTGGTCAGCGAGAGTTTTATGCTTACCAATATGGCTTTTATATTTATACTCCAGAAAGAAGTTTTGCTGTGCTCATGATACATAGTTGACATGGACTCTGCATTAGTCGCACTCTTCCTTCTAAAATGGTGATACAGCTGAATGCTACTTACAGTGCAGTGTACCTATGATAGAATATCTTGCAGGTATATTGAAAACGTTAATCTGCTAAAGTATAAAATATGTTGCAATTACAGAAAAGTGGTAGTGAATATAAATAATATGATCAAAATCACTGCTTGGTGGTTTTGACTGTTTCTTCAACCATGTTTGTGGCACCTTTTCTCGGTTGGATTTGGAAGGGCAGCCCATCCACCAAGTCCAGTCTGTGACAGATGTCATGAGTTGAATGGCTTTGGTCTGTGCTAGATGGTTGGTCTTCAGTGGGTGGAGCCTGGGGCATCCAGACTTACACAGGAATGCCCACTCTGCAGCTCCAGATGCAGACACATCTTCTGTCCCACTGCATGCCTCCAACCTGCCATCAGGTATTAGGGCCTGACAGAGATGCAATGTATTAGCAGACTCATGCTGTCTATGTGAAGATTTTTCCTCTGCTTTAGTGGACTAAAGGTTACTGTGGCATGGTCACCACCAGAGAAACATTGGTAGAGGTAACAGATGGGTTTGAAACCTCAGGCATCTCATGCAAAATTTGGTTGGGGGACCTCACAGGACCTATGCCCTGTGCGACTGGCACACAGTGGGCCAAGATGTATTGCTGCCGAGAGACAGAGAAAATTTAAATATATATGTTTATGAATCTTTATTAAAAGAGAAAATTCATATTTTGAATCTTTAAGCTTCCTTTCTTGTATTTGTTATAGTCAAGATATAGTTAGTTATTGTCCTTGCAACTGTTGTTTCTACAGATTCAGAAAGTAAAGTGAAAAAATAAATGTTTCATTATTTTATAACTAAGCTCAAATGTCAATCCATTTGGCTGTAGTTCAGCTGAAGAACCCATATCCACACTATTAGAAGGAAATAAGACATGAACAAGAATTAGGAAGGGAAACAGCTTTAGGATTATGTGTGAGAAATCATTTAATTTGAAATTTTTAGCACATTTTCTATAAAGATATGATCTTGTTTTAAAAATCTATTAGATTACTTGATGAAAGAAAGTAGGGAAAGCTTTTGTTTCCTATGTAATTTTTAGAACAAGTTGTATTTAACTTTCCTCAACAAACAACAGTTCTCCTATTGTTCTTAAACAACATTTTGTTCTTAACTGTAAGTGAATTTGAAGTGGTACAATAAAGCACTTACTTTCATGTTTCATGTCACATCTTATGTTACATGTATAAAGTGAGCAGCTAAATCTCTCCCCCATCCTCTCTCCACCCCAAAAAAGCAAGAGCCATTTCAATAAGAAAGAAGTTACAGCTATATTTTTGGAGCAGACTTGCATTTTAATTTTATGTGAGTATAACCTAAAGCAGAATATTTTATGGACTTCATCTTCTTGATTTTTATACCTGTATAGAATATTAAGATAGACACTTTGCAAAGAAAAGTATTAAAGTGTTTTAAAAGTTGTAATTAAAGYTTTAAAACTTTTCCTGTTCTCTGTAATTTCAAACACAGTTAGGAGATCTTTCTRACTTTATAGGGTCTGCATTTTACTTAACAAGATTCAACATGAACACTGCTGCTTTAGTAGATACCACTGATTACTATTTCACGATAATGTATCTCACATTGGTATGGGTCAGATTTCCTTCATTCACTTCCATTTGTATGGAAGACAAAGTACTTCCATTCTTTTTGATGCAGACACATAAGGTGTCCTGACTTTAAATGTTTACAATATAGATAGGGAATCATTATGAACTTCCTTTATAGCTGACAGAAAGTAATAGGCATGTCTAAGCTTTAATTCATCTGATGTATTTTAAATGTCCACATCAGTATGAGATACATTGTACCCTAGAAGTGTCTATTTACTTCCATTGACTATGGAGTTCAGAATCTCAGATATAGAGAGCAATAGTGTAAACATCAGAAGTTAGATAAATCCCATTCCTACATTTTCTGTAAACTATAGTTTTTGAATTATTTTCAAAATCTATTTTGAAATAAAGCGTGCTAGTGTAACAAAGACATAAGTAACTGTTTTTAAGGTGTGTAATTATAGAGACATGGGCAAAAGTAGATTAAAGGTGGATGGTGGAAAATGCATACTGGTCAGGAGTGGTCTTGGATATCAAAAAGTAATGTGAAATAAGATTCTTGGGCAGGATTATCATGGTAATGTTAATTTTTCCTATGACTTCAGGAAGAGACTGGAAGACGTCTCATGTTTATGACACTGGAAATTTCTGGGTAAAATGGATCTAGAATATTATATGACTAGCCCTCCCCTACTGTTGAGCCTCAGGCAGAATTAAGAAAATAGCTACATGTTTTAAATTAGGGGGAAAGATACTACTTTTAGTATATCTTCTGGRATGTCTTCAGTCTTTTATAGGGTAGAGCTCTTATCTAGCTCTCAATAAAAAAGTCCATTTGGCTAAGGTATTAGAAAAGTAGGCAACTGCCATGTCTGAGTCTGACAAAAGAGAGATACTCAGTTGAATCACTGGTGATTTTTATATTTAATTTTGTGGTCTCCACTGGTTGCTTTACTTTAGCATGTGAAAGAGTGTGAAGTTGTTTTCATTTACAGTACATCTCAACATAGATGATGTCCATATAGCCATCCAATTTCTCCTTTTGCTGTTTTGATCTAGTGAAAATTTTCAGTGTCTTTATGGGCTGTATAAAGACCATATAAATTGTTTCATCTAATTCAGTTTCTATACAGGCTTATTCTATTACTGTGAATTTAAATTTTCTCCTTTCTTCACTTCTGTGATTGGCTCCACTGTCTTATATTTAACAATCRCCATGATACTTTGAGGATTAAAAAGTTAATGTTTTCATATTGCTTTTGAAATGCAAATACCATATATGGCTTTATTATAATTAATAAATCATGTTACGGATCATTTTCTGACATTGCAGTGTAAGCGATATGATGTCAAGTTTACATTTGACCTTGGAGATACTCAATGACTCTTTTGCAGCTTTTCTATCATGGATAGCACTGCCTATTATCTGCAACTGTATGATCTAGTCGAACTGTGGCAGTATTTTATCCCTATTATGATTTCTGTTCAAGTCTGTAACAATGAATTTATTCAATTGAGATGCTATCTATTTTTATTCACCTTCATAATACACAGTGATGATATATCTAACATATATATCATATATATATATAATGTATATATATCTTCTCAAGACTGATTTGTAGCTGTTACAAATAACAGACGCATACAATAACAAAACATTTAGCTGACTTTGTTAATAAAATGCTAGGCACAGAGGAATATTTTATTTTATTATTTTATTTTATTTAAGATAGAAGCTGATGTTTGTCACATTAGAAGGAGTCAGTGAAGATTTCAAATACAGAAACTGGAAAAATATTCATGGCACTATAAGAAAACTGTATTGAATGATTGTAGATCCTTTAGCAGAAGTTTGGGTTTTTTTTTCAATTAATAGATTAAACTGTTGTTGATGGTAGGTACTTTCAAGTAATTAAAAAGTAGCATTAGCCATGCCTGGAATTTTCTGTCATCAATAGGATGAGAACAGATATAAAAGTTATGAGGTATGGTCTTTCTTGTAATGACTTTTTTCTTTATCATATGAAATATCACTTTTCACTGATGACCTATCTTTGTAAAAATATTCCAACTTGTCACACTGGCCACAGGTATRGCACAAATAGAACATGATAGTACTCTCTGCTCCTGAAAGTATGGACTTTTTGTAGCTCTTTTACCATCTTACAGTTGTTGTAARAAATTTGCCTTCAATGACTTAGCTGACTGTAATTTGAAAAGAGTTGTATTTGCAGTAAGACAAAGCTAGGCAGTCTCTTCCATTTTTTTGCCAGTGAGAAAAAAAAAGTAGTTTTTTTTTAAAACAACCTGACAGTCTGCTAGAGGGAGATAGTTTAAATTTTCACTGCCTTATTCCTGGATCTAACCCCTTGTTTCCTTGTCAGCATATTCACCTCATCACCATCTTTCAGCTATCTGTATTCAAATTTTTCATGCTAGATACTCCTGATAAGGAAATTTTATATTCCCTTCAGTTAATGGACAGGTTGGGGAAAAGAACTAGGATTTTCAAAGTCATCTAAGAAAGCAAGTTGCTAAAAGACCCTCAGTTCCACTGAGATTTGACTATGTAACTCCTTTAGGTTCTTTGAAAATCATAAACGAACAGATTAAATGATTCTGCCCTAAGGATTAGAAAAAAAAATGTGTTGAGAAGGAGTAAAAACTCAGAGGTCCTGAGTTCTTTAGCACTGCACTGTTTTTGTAACTGAAACGCCAAAATGAATACAAAGAATGACTGGAATTTACAAACCATTAAACAGCAAAACTGATATATCTCAACTTTATCTTCTTATCTAGACTCATTAGGGTATTATATATCTCTCAGATGATATGACGAGTGAGTGCTCTAGACACTCTCTTGCTTCACTTTTGATGTATTAAATCAAACATGAATACTGTGTCGACTTTTCATTTGCTATGCTCATTTCTAATATTATCCACATGTCTTCATATAATGCATGGATTCATTTTCATAATTAAGTTGTATTTTTTCCAAGGAAAAATTTATCTTTTAGTGTAAGATTAAGAGAAATTTGATCTTCTTTCTTAATTAACTATTTTGATGGAGGAATTTGGTGCAGCACAAAGAGATAAGATGTATGTACCAGCTTAAATATATCCGTTGAAGTTGATCACATTACTATAGAAGTGAATTAATGAAGGAATAAATCAGTAAAATAATATGTAATCAAAATGAATATTTAAGATCCAAGCCTAGTGTGATAAAATATGGGTCTAAATAGAACATGCATTTCTTTGAAGCAGAATAATCATCTTTTTAACTGGCGTGCGCACTTTGAGTGATGCTCTATTTCATCACAGAACAATTTCTCATGCTAGATTTCATCTTGGATGGAACCACAAGATTCGCAGAAGTAGCAAAATCAAATATTAGTTTTAAAATGTGCTTTTCAGAGATGAGATTATATATAAAATTTATGCATTAGAGCTACTGGAACTATTCATGGTGTTTAATGTAGTTGACAACTTGTGGCATCTTTTCTGCAATGCACTTCATAATTTTCTTCAGCATGTTAGGTTAAAAATACTAAGCAGCAAAATAATTATTGACATTTTTCTCTCATCTGTAATCATGAAAATTATCTTTTGAAGATAAAAATAACTTTACTGAGCTTTTCTTATATTTGTCGGATGATAGGAATAAGCAATTATTGTCATGGTAAGTTGTCATGTTTTAATAAATCTTTCTCTAAAAATGTACATACATAAAATCTTGTGTATGATATCCTTGTGTGGCTAAGCACTGCCCAACTGAGATACAATCATGTGAACTAAAGGATTCTCATTCTGTGTTAATGCCTTCCATCTAATAAATAAGTCACTCTGAATGACTGAGAGTCTGATGAATAGTCACCTCTGCTGGTAGGGTTGGATAATTGCTATCAGTGATAGCACCAAAGAAATATGACTGGAGCATCACTGTACCCTTTGCACTTTTTGTTATGGCATATACAGGCTTTTGGCAGGTGGCTTATTAATTTGCCAAGAAGGAAAGAACATTATACCTTATGACTGTGTATTATTTTTCAGACACATAGTCAAAGCAAAAACTGGAGATAAACAAACTATTATGTATAGAAGTAATCTGTATATGTGCCAGGAACTGAAAAGAGGGGATGGCAGTCATAACAGAAGAAAAAGTCAGTAAATTGGCAGAAAAATCTAAAGAGCTGATAGCACAACAGCTGCTGTAGTAGTTAGAGGGAGTGTTTTTTATTGCAGTTACAGGTGAAAGAGCAGGTTTTATTCCTTYTTGTGTTTAAGTTCAGTGTTGTCAATATATTAAGAATCTCTTACATAACTATCCCTTTAAAACATGCTAACAGCTTGTCATTGATAGGTTTTATTAATATACCTTAACGTACTCTTTTAAATATAACTTTTAAGAAAAATATTTATCTGTAATACTAAGCTATTTTCYCTGATGATAACAAAAGTCATTCACTTAAAAACTTCATCATTAAGAAGGAAAAATAAAGCTGAAAATCAATAAAACTGTATCAAAATACACTTTTCAAAGAGTCACCTAATAAGAGCATTTGCCGAAGAAAAGGTTCTTAAGTCTTTGGCTTTATTTTTACTTTATAGACACACGTAGAATACCTTGTCCCTTGTGCAAGGATTTCAAACCTAGGGACAGACAGCATAGTGAAATCATGCAAGGGTGCTTGGCAGATGATACAAAGGAGAAAGTCCATGTACTTCAAACATATATTTTCTGTATTATGATATCTAATAACCAAGAGCCTAATCTTATCTATGTGAATGAATCTGTGTAAGCTAAACACCTACATTTCTGGTATTGGTGGTAGAAATAGATGTGCACCTCTGAAGGATGATGTACAAAGCCTAAGGTTGAAAATCTGTGCTGATGGTCTTCCACACTGAGCTGGAGGTCACCTGGAAYCAAGAAGGAAATTCTAGGTGGAGGTGAAAGTGCCTCAATCAGGACTTCACGGATTGAATTAATGCCTCCTTCTGCTGGAGATCCAGAATAGCCACGCTCTCAGGGAAGCCTATAGCAGATTAGAATTAGACCTGTTCTTGTATAGTAATATCTGAAAGCTGGAATATCTGCTTTCCAGGAGACTCTGACTCCTTAAGTCGCTGGACACATATGGGAATGAGAATCACTACATCCTATGAATATTTGTTTTATAAACTGATAAACAGGGACCAGGACTGCTATGTAAGACTATTCRCTTTTTTACAGGGCCAACTGATAGTTACATTTTTTATTTTCTTAGTCTTCAATTAAATTTTTAATTCCTGCTTGTGTACTTGCTGAATTTCAACAGAAAGGAAAGAAATTGGCTTTTGTGYCTAAGCTATCCCCTGACGTTCTGTCACCCTCATGGGAAGTAGGAGACATGGATTTAAATTCCTAAAGGCTGAAGAATACCATGAACCTAGATTGTTSAAAAGAAATTTTGCAAATTTCTCCATCTTGTGTGCCACAGTATCCCATTAGTCCAGCCTCAGGTGTGACAGGATCCTCTAGTGTGTGATTTATTTCTTCAAAATTACTTGGCCAAGATAGATAATGACAAGAGCTCCTTAAAACGAAAATATTAATATTTTGAGCAGTAAGAATGAAGAATTAGGAATAGAAAGGAACCTTTTCTTAGAACATCTACCCATATATGTCTCCCTTACCTATAAAATCTTGCAATCTAGTAATCTAGACAAATATAGTATCTACAAAATGTCCCTTTGTGGCTCCCTTAGGCCTCTGTGCTGTTCCCAGCACAGAAAATGAATGATATCTTTGAAATACAGTCTCTGTAATGCTGCCCAAATTGCTTTTTTTTTTTTTTCCTGTGTTCCTAGTATTGTACCTATTTGACCAAAACCTGTCAGGCTTACCAGTGAATCAAAATTCTCCAAGCTGGAAAGGTCTGGCAGTCTCTCTTTGCATCATTCACTGTCACTTAAGCTATTCACTTAAGCTATTCTTTCCATCAGAGTTTTGCTGAACTCTCCTCCCTTTGGCTRCTCATTCCACCAAAGACTTGTATTGTCAAACAAAATATAATCTCCAATACAGTCATAAAAAAAAAGTGTGTCAGTAATCAGGGCAATGTCAATTGTGCATTTATTACAGAGGTTTTCTAAATAATTAACCAAGAACAGTCAGGAAACCCTTAGGAGGTTTGGCTGGCCAAAGAGCGCTCTGTTGGGACCTTCTAAATGCTTTTTTCACATTCAAATGAGGTGATTTCTACATTATCTAGAATTTGCTATAAAGTGTCTATGGCTGTTTAAACACTCAGCCTCCTCTYTGCGGTAGGAGAGGTCACTGCAAGCACCTGACATCTGCTCTTTGCTTTTTGGTGAATCCCTATTCACTTGCTAAGTCAAAGTATTTGTTCCCCACACAGTTAAACTTGGRTAACTTCGAAACCACTCTATTCTTTGCAACTCCAACTTCCTGAGAGCTGCAATCAGCAGAGTCACTTTAGTGAATTCAGGGTGTACTTCTGTGGCTTTTTTAAAGAAGCTGTGTTTGATTGTGGAATTGGGGATGCAGTTGCTCTTACCTTCTGCTGAAAGGCTGCACAATGACAGGGATGACAGTTAGACTATTTTAGGATATGGCATAAAACAAAGTTTGGATAGAGTATCTGAATCTTTTTGGAAGGAAATTGTTTTACATTTGSGCCTTGTATATTACGGGTAGAAGCATCTGAGAACGCATGATATGTACTTGCATGCAACTATATGCAGCTTAGGACACAAAGTGGRCAGCTAAGTGCATGTGACTGGTCAAGAAATGCATGTGCACTATGATTCTTGAAACAGTTCTATGCTACTATTTCAACAACTACATACTGAATTTGTTGCTGAGAAGTTATCTGGATTCCTGTTTACTTAAAGAGTGACGAAACATTAACATTTCCACCATCTAAAGGATTACGTTTTTTTGGTTTCAATGAGTTTTATGGACAGCTGAGATGATGGACTGACAGGCCTTAAATGTTAAGTATTTTAGTCACTGAACGTGCAGCTGAGTATTATCTTCCTTTCAAAATCTCTCTACTCTAGTTAGTTCTATTCTAGTAGTTAATGTATTTATGTATTTAATGTAGTAATATTTTTTGAAGGTATATGATCAAATACAGACTGACATATTCTTTATTTCGGTACTCTAATTAACATTTGATCACCAAAATCTGCTACTTTTTAGACAAATATTCTAGAAATATTTTAAAGATATTTATTTATGATGGTTGTATAACAGTTTTTCCTGCAATTAATAACTATTTCATGTATTTCAGCTATTTTTCTGAGTTGTTCTTCTCATTTGGTGCACAGATTTTACCTGTTTTCTAAATTTTCAATATAGTTTTCAGTATGTTACAGATGTTTGCATTATAATACAATAAAAGGAGACAAGACTGAAAGACAGCTAAAGTATTTGAGCATTCTAGCTAGTTTACCAGAGCTGCTCACAGGAGTGTGTTTGAGTGCTGATAAGGCACTAACTGTATTAAATAGACAGAGACAGAGCATAAGTATTGTTTTTTGTTTTCAGTCACTAGAGGATGATTCCTCCATGCATTAGCAAAAAAACCCAAACCAAAACAAAACCCTAAAATCATTTTGAACATATAAAACTTAAAATTTTCAAGACACACATCTTAAGAGATTTTTTAAAAAAAGATAAAATTAAACACATCTGGCATTTTAACCTCTGTTAATGTTTCTAAGCTCGTTAGAGACTGATTGCTTAGAAATCACAGCTGTTTGATCAAGGTCAAGTGGGAACCAAAAAACTATATGGGCCAATTTGACGCCTTATAATTGGCAATGGAATTTGGAATTTAAATTCCTGATCATTTAGAGGATACAACACTTGTGCAGAAAAGAAATACATCGAACAGGTAGATAGTTGCGAAAGCTGCCGTTCTTTTTATCTTGGTGGCCCTTTTTTCCTTTCTGTCCTTCATTTTTTTTCCTACTTGCTTTAATGGAGTCTAAGGCCTTGGAGGTGATAGAGACATCCCTTCTTCTCACCCAACCTCACTAAAAATAGATACTGTTTGAAATAGAGCATGTTATTTAAGCTATACATCCAAAGCACATTTCTTGCCAAATGAGGTCATCACCTCTATGGTACATCTGGCCTCTTATCTCCCTGGCGCTTTTACTTCTGCTTCTAACCTCAAATTGCTGTCCCAGTGCCAAACAGTAGAGCCATGAGAAAATGGTATTTTCATTGTCAGCAAGTGGAAATAAAATGGTATACTACTACKGTTGGAAAGGGAATATATGATAAAGCATACGTTTTTCAGAATTGTTCTTAAAATGGCAAATTGGTGGAAAAAAAGCTGATCTTAAGAGATAATGTAAATCAAACCTGATGCTCTATGTGCAAGATCAGATGTAACGGATAAAAATCTTCCTTTTTAGGGAGAGATTCACTGGAATAGTGAAAGCAGTGATCTAGTGAAGAATATTTTAAGTCTTATCACGTTGAAACAGTGAACAGCAAACTGTTGTTCATTCTAGATTTTGCCATGAAACCTGTAAAGCCAAGACTTGCTGTTACAGGCAGATGTTCCGCAAGAACTTGATTTGTGAAACGGTCCATACAGTTACATGGAAACACCTGCAGAAAAATGAAGCAATTTTTTTTGTTAGCGCTAACTGAATCTAAAGTGGTGTAAAAMTGATCAGTGGAGAATGAATAAATATATGCACATAATAGATGAATAATATATATATTTATATATACATAAGCATATTTGTATGCTATATTTCAAGTGTATTTATTTATATAAATATTCCCGAAATATGATGACATTCGACTCAATACAAAACTGTTCACATGTTTTGTTCACACATTATGCTTTCTTTATCTGATTATGCCATGAGGCCCGAAATGGCACGCGATATCCTGTAGCATGTCAACGGTGCAAATGGTGAACACCTTCGACAGCCAAATACCAGCCGTCGAACTGATGGCCTGCTACGGTGCACAGTGCCATCCCAATGCTTTCGATCATCAGTTTTGCAAGGATTTCTTTTCTTCTTCTTTTTTTTTTTTTTAATCGGAAGGCCAGGCCGGCCTCTGTTTCGCAGGGAAGTTTTGCCCGAGGGGCACCGCGTTGCGCCCCTTTCCCGCCGTTAGCTCCCCCCGGCGGCGCTGGCTCCCGTCCGCGGCGGCGCCGGCTCCAGGCCGGGTTTGCCGGCGCGCCCGGCACACACAAAGTTGGCGGCGGCGGCGCCATGCAGCCTCCGCTCCCGGCAGCTCCTTCTCCCCACACCGGCGATGGCAACGCCGTGCGCGGATGCGCCGCCGGAGACGCTGAGCTAAAACCCTTGCGCGGCACCTGGGCGGGCTTGGCGCTCCCTGTGAACGGTAAGGGAGGGAGGGAGAGGGGCCGCGCTCAGCGCCGGGAGCCCCGCGTGCCGCTGGCGGCGGCTGTGGTGCGGGGACCGTTAACGGCAGGTGGGGCGGGGGGCGCCGCCTGCGCACCTGCAGCGAGGGGCGCCCGGCGGAGAGCGGCGGCGGCGGCGGGGAGTTGAGCGCTGGCGACAAGCGCTGCGCTGATGAGAGCCTTCAGGGAAAATGCCTGTCGGTTATCCAGCCGCTCCTAAGTTAAGCCTGAACTGTGTTTAAAAACAGCGGTTCAAGGCCGGCAGCCCGAAGCCGCGAGGTGCTCGGAGCATCCCTGCTCTCGCCGCTTTTGGAAGTCCCCCGTCTTGCAGCCAGCGTGGCTGCGTGCTCCGGAGGGGGATTGCTTGCACGCTTACCTCTCCGGGAGTCCTGTCTTCTTCTATATCCCACCACGCAACGCTATGTTTTAACACTAACAGGCCATTTTTAAATCTTGTACTGCGCCGAAATGTGCTTTAAAAGACTACTTTTAGAGCCATAGAAATACCCGTGTGTTAAGGTTATAATTTACTTTCTATTTTAATTTTTGTAATAGCGAAGTGCTTCACTAAAAATGTGTGTTGAAATTTAATTTTACCTACAAAGCAATTAATTTTTTTTCCTTGCCTCCCTCCCCCCCTTAGAATAACCTGTATTAGTAGTGCTGTTTTACTTTAGGGTGATATGCCAGATGTCAAAGTAGTGTAWGAAATTCAAACATTGATGTTCATATGTGACTTGAATGTTATGTACTCTGATGATAAAGTGAGTTTTCTGTATCTCTGTGTTTTCCAACTTATTTTTAATTTCAAAATTGAATATGAAGCACTTAGTATACTACAACTGTTTTATGAAACTTATGAAAAGGATATATTTCAAGTTAATCCAGATAGTATTTAACAAAAAAAGCTGCCCTATACCTGTAGGTTTCCAGTAGTATGCATATTTAAAAAATATTCCAATATGACTGTGATAGCGTGCATGCTTCTGTAAAAGTTTCTAGCTATTTGTTTATAGAAATAGTTCAGATATGGTGTATCTGAAAATCTTTGTAAAGAAAAAAAGTACAGGATGTTTTTCCCAACTCTTTAAACCCTTTTTTTTTTTTCTTTTTTTGGGGGTAAACTTTTCTTTTAAAAGGCTTTGTGGAATCTGTCTTCTTAGAATTGCATGTTTTACCCTGGGCTGAGATTTCTTCCTGCAGTTACTTAAGATAGCATTTGACAGTCATTCCTGTGGATTTTCTAGTGTGAGTCTAGAGCAAGTGAAAGCTTGGATTCATATCACATGAGTTTTACATTAAGTGAGACATACCAGGTAATAATATGAAGCAGAAAATATTGATGTATGATTTTGTACATATCACTGTTAGCCTAGTTCATAGAAAGTATGAAAAGAGATTATGCATTTTAATATTTAACTGACTTATAGAATTGCAGATTGGTATTTTTCAATGGCTTTTCATTACAGTTTCTGCCATTGAGGCAGTGTGAGGGCTTTGAGAAAGATAGAGTGCTGTAATTACCAGGTGCACATGTTCATTAATCCTTCCTGGCTAGAAAGAGGTTCAAGTTCTTCTCCAGTGGCCTATTCGTAAAGCTATAAATATCTAAATTGTGTCAGCCAAGAAGTCACACAGAATGGACGCTCTTTTTGAGTTCAATTTCATGCACTGTTGCTTTGGTCTTGTGAGGGAGTGCTTTGCATTCCTCATGATAGATATTTGTCCTCTTCCTTATAGAAGTTCAGAAAACAAACTGATAGGTCATAGATTATTTAGTTTAAAGCATATACAGTTAGATTATAATGTGTGTTCTGCAGGATAAAAATATGTAACTGAAGAGGGAAAAAAAATATTTGTAAGCCATGACACAAAACTAAAGAGTTGCCAAGATAATTTTAAAACCTAAATATAACATTCTARTAAAAAAAAATTAAGGAAGCCTGTAGTCTGGATTAAGGAAAAAGGGTTTTAGAGGAATGTCTATATTAATCTGCTTGCARTATTTTCCATTTAACTATATACTGGCAGGTTAGATAGCGTGATACTGAATACTGCGTTTTTATTGTCTGTCTTTTAAATTTTCCCATATTAGTGGTAATCTCTAACTTTATATGAGCAGAGAAATGAGTAGATCAGTTTGTATCTGTATCTATCGATCTCTATACATAAGTATATACATAACAAATTAAYGTTATTTATTTACAGAGCATCTAAGTGCAGTCTTCATCAGATGGTRGAAAATATACAATATCTTTTAAATTTCTGTATACATCTTCTGTATGAATTTATATATGTATGTGTGTGTGGTACTTTCTGAAAATATTGTTGTTAGCGTTTATTGGACTGCACCAAAATGGCTCAGATTCACCATACAGGGTTGTTTCAGAACTACCTATCAAGTTTGAAAAATACTAACATATGTATAATTCAGTCACAATTTATTGTAATTTTAGAGTGTCTTGAAAGTTCAGAAATTAAGATCATTGATTTTTGTCCGTGTGATAAATTCTGCAGCAGTTTTTGTTTGCTTGCAATGAGCTCAGAGAACTGTCATAATACGACARAGATAAAGATGAGGTCATACGAGGCTTGCACATGAAAATAGTAATTTTCTTCAAAAATAAGCATCAAAGAAGATAACAGATGTTGCCTTTAGATAGTACGCTTTATTCACATTGCCATTCTTTAAACATCTCTGAGTAGATTCAATGGTTTCTTCCTGTCCTGTAAAAGTAGATAAAGACCAAGTGCCTTTTTTCTTTTTCTTTTTTCTTTTTTTAATCAGAAGGAAAGACTAGAAATGTAAATGTATATATTACTTAGAATATGGTACATATAAACAGTGAAACAGCAAAAAGGCTTCTTATTCTCTCCGGCTCAGCAAGTTGTCTGAGATAACTTACTTCACATCGCCGGAGCAAACGAAGGGAACTGTCCAGCAGCAGCTCAGTTTGCTAAGACAGTCGTCATTCCAGAGCCACCGACCCCTTTGCCTAATGGTCTCAGAGTTTGACAAACCTGTAATTATTAAGTCTCATGATGATTCCATTCTAGGAAGCTAAGGATTTCCTGGGAAATATTTTATCTGGTGCGACTTTTTAATGTCATGTATTATTTGGGGCATGAATTAAAATCGCTCTGTCTGATATCTGATAATGTCACAGTACAGCTTTTGGGCAGGTAGAATTGAGGCAGAGTATAATGACATGGATTTAGCCCAACATTCTTATATTAAATAGCTTAATTTTAAATAAAGATATGTAGTTAGCGGCATAGTTTTATATCTTGTACTACAGCACTTCTTCCATTGTTGCTTTAATTACTCAAAGAATATATTTTTTTTCTTAGCAACAGGCTCCCTATCTGTTTTTTTTTTTTTTTTTTTTTTTTTTTTTTTTTTTTTTNNNNGTATTTTTAATGTGGAAATTATGTATTTCCCTGGGAATAACAGATTATGTCAAGACTAGAAACACTCTTGGGCAGAACTTCTTTCAGGTTCATGACTTCTAATGATTTTCAAAGGGGGAGAGGGGAGAAAAAAAACTTAGATCACTGAAGTCTTCCTTCTTTCCTTCTCTTCTAGAGAATTGTTAAAGCCCTGATTAAGAAACACCCCTCCGAAACAGATATACCATTAATGTATCTATCCTATTGGCTGTTTAAAACATGCTGTTTTATAGACAGCAGACCACAACATTTTTGGCAGTAATCTGACCTGAATTATTTTTGTGCTTGTATTTGCAGTAGTTGGTATATGTCGTTCGTATCTGACAAAAATCTAGGTCAATGATACCAGTTGGGCATCATTTCACACGTATATCCTATCATTGATAT
This sequence comes from Rhea americana, assembly GCF_003343005.1. Classification (NCBI taxonomy): domain Eukaryota; kingdom Metazoa; phylum Chordata; class Aves; order Rheiformes; family Rheidae; genus Rhea; species Rhea americana. The sequence continues at coordinate 2,829,841 of NW_028186745.1, forward strand.
TTCTCACATAAAACCCTTGCTGCTATTAAATGTTTCACTAGTAATAACAGTTCATTGTCTGTCAATAAAAAACATAAAAGTCTTATTTGACAAAATCCAATAAAAAATACTTCACCCCTTAGCTAAATTATTATAAAGGAACACAAAACAATATCTGTATTAGATCAAACCGAAGATTTTTCTAGCCTAACAGTCTGTCCTTGATATAAATGCAATATTTTTATGAGAAGAAGTAGAAGAAATTAATCCATTATGGAGTGGTGCTTGCTGTGGCATCCACCCTCATCATCTGGTGATCAATATCTTAGGGACTTCGAGGCACTATTTTTTGTCACAGATTTTAGTGGAGTTTAAAATTACATTGGATAAAGTTTCTTTTGTTAACAAAAGGGCAAAAATGAGTCTTATGTCCACTTCATCACTTTATTCTCCTACTTAATATTACTTCTTTATTTTCTTGCCTTTTTTCTGTCRTTCTGGCCACTGGCAGTGATTGGCTAGATGTCTTTTTAGTCTTGGTTCATCAGAAGAAACCAGCTAAGACGTTTCTGCTAGCTCTAGCATATATTTAATGAAGAATAATAATGTCCTCCTGAAAATGTAGTAAGCCTTAGATATGCTTTACTGTTTTTTCTTTCTTTCTTTTTAAGAAGTTTGCTGAAACAGAAGAGTGCACACTTTTTGCATTGTTAGACTTACTTATAGCCAGCATAATGGCTGTGAAATTATCCAAAATTATTTATGGCTAAAGAGTTTTCCTGGAATAGCTTTCTATAGGTTCTCATTTTTCAGCCTGTTCTGCTGAGATGCTGAGTATTTACTCAAAGCTCTGTGTGAGAACAGAATGAGAAATTATATCATGTAGAAGCAGTAAAACACATTCACATTACATTGAGTACACTGGTAAGCATGCAGTTCCAATTCCATTGATGGACATTAAGTCTTTGAATTTGATCAAGTTAGTTACAGTGGTTTAATAAATGACCATCCCTTTCGCAAAGTAACATTTTTAGTCTAACTTCTCTGTAGCCAGTAACATAGATTTGCATTGCCTCTGGCAAAAGAGGGAGTTCAAGCTCAGTCTCTCACTTCTTGGATGAATATAACTTAATCTTTAGGCTGTAAGATAGTAATGTAGGCCCCTATGTTTTAAGGGAAAATGGCAGCTGTAACTGCTTTTTGCAAAAGACCCCATTCTATCAGCGCATGTTAGGCACACTGTGAGAAAATTTATGGGTTAATCCCCCATTTTTGGCACTGTTTAGCGCAGCAAGCATTTTATGTCACAATAACTGTCTGCCTGTGCAGTGTTTACCCTGTCTCTACATCCACATGGCAGCTGTATATATCTCTGGGTAAAATTTGAAGTCTTGACTGTAGTTAGGGGCAGGTATAAATAAGGTAGTCAKMTGACTTCTTAGCTGTGTCAGAATGGGGGTATATGCTGTTGTGAGTATAATTCTATTCAAATGAGTATGTCCTGTGAAAAGGAAGAAAAGAACAGAGCTGGCATACATTTTGGATGCCTGAAGGGCTTTGTAGGTAGTAATATCACATAGATTGTACTACCTCTAATTCTTTGCCTCAGATTTTGCTTCTGTTTTGAATGATTTATTAAAACTYTAATGGTGCGTATCTATGCCCTTTTCAGCTTTTCACTTTGATTTTAGTACTTGTTTGCTTTGTGGTTCTTCTCTCTCCTTTGGCCAACCTTTGAAATCTTCTRTACAGCAGAAACCACATGAATCTATCTTAACAAAAGCTGTGATACGGCTAAAGGGCCAAAGGTGTACTAGAATACAGTTGAAGTTAACGGGTTTTAGCTGGCAGTGGGAAATTATAGCTCTATTGCTCTAACAGTTGTGGCTGTAGTGTAGCATACCTCAAGCTCGAGATCTGGTTAATAGTAGCAATGTAACCATCCTAACACGCATCCCAGTGTGGACTGTGAAAGCAATCCATAAAGCTTATACCACTGATTCTCACTAAGCCTACTGTAGGTGTACTTGAAATTACCTGGTACCGTTATCTGGGCTCCCATTTGCTTTATGGATGTCTGTGACCAGCCTGAGGCAGATRGGATCACCGAACTTCTGTGCCTAACTTAATTTCACAAAAGCAGTTTCTGTTGCCTACTCTCTGCTCTCTGACAATCACGTACTTCAAGGAGCAACACAGGAAAGCTCTGTTATGTCTCTATGCCTGAGTCACAATGCAACCTAAAAGCTCTTGTACTGCTCTCCTTTCTTCATCTTGGAAAGTGATATTTAGAAAATGTACTTCCCCCCCCCCCCATCTTACTTTGTACTTTCTCATCACCTGCCTTAGATAGACCATGGGTATAAGGTAGGAGAAATTACCATCTCAAAGCATCATACCTTTCTGCATGTCATATTATCTTTTGCATTGCTTCTGGAAATGAAGGTGAACCAAAAGTCCTGAGGAGGCTGAACCACCCATAAATCTCTAGAAATCCTTAACCTACTAAMACTAGCTTTTGATACCTTTGACACTGCCTACATTAGTATTTGTGGTGTATTTGCTGTCCATCTAGTGGAATGGAAAAAGATAAACTGTGCCATATAGTTATGTATTATATGATAGCTTCCTTTACAGAAAGAAGAAGCTCTACAAACCTTAACAGTAATAGGAACAAACTCTGGTTTGTGTGTGGGAGTTTTATTTATTTATTTATAGAATTTTCTCTGGAATATTAGCGAAGTGGCCAAGATGAGTGGTGCGTTGTCCCTATAATGCCTCGTTACAATTATAATCACCATCAGCCTTACAGATAAAACATTGCTGATTATTTAAATTCTGTTAGAATTTTAGTTCACAGACACAAATTGCTTTGGATGTTAGATAGCACTGTGAAAGAAGCAAACTGAGAAAAGACAGGAAGCAGATCTGAGATCCAGAGGTAAAATAATGAGACAGACTGAGGAAATAAGTTTTATTACACAGTTGTTAGATTAAGTGTACATAATTTAAGCTTATAATTCCATCAAGAGGCTTCTCTTGACCTGAACAGACTCCTGGAACATCATTGCTGACTTACAGGGCAGATACCCAGCCAAAGTAGAGAATACATGCTTTTCTTTGCATCATCTCTTTCTACAATATATTATCTGTTAAAACTACAGTTTGCTCTTTGTTGCTTTGTTGTTCGCTTTATGTGGATTGAAGGAGGATTTGGCTCTATCTTGGGGATTTTATGAAGGAACAAAATAAATTTTGAGGACTAAAAATTTAGGAGGAATTAAAAATGTGTAAAGTCAGCCTGATTTACCAGACATCCTTATGCCAAATGATGGATATTTCTAAATAGAACTTGCAAGTATGTGATACTTCTAGAATATTTACTTACACAGTCTTGGAATTAATTAAACCTAATAAATTTGTTCTTCTTTCATTGTTTAAGCTATGCATAAAACAAATGTAATCCCTATGAGCAGGTAATCACTAGTCTCCTTGGAAAATCTGACTTTTTGTTATGAAAGTAATTATAAGTTAGAATACTTGAGCATCAATATTGGCATTCCATTGTGTGTTGCCTTTTATTTTTATTTATTTTATTTTTTGCTGGGTATACATACCAAATGTTCAAACTGCAAGAACAGTAGAGAAACAGATGTTACAGTTGTGCTGTCTCTTCRCCATATTTTGACATTGTTCAACACACAACCTTACAGAGAACCAGCAGAGCAGCTGAATCTTWCCAGTAGCATGCTCTGTTGAACTTAAAACACCTCTGCTTTCTAGTTGCATGAGAACCAATGGGTTTGATGCCAAGGAAGTTCAACTAGTACTAAATATAGCATCAGTTAGAGGGCATATCTAGTAACGTTACAGTGAGCATCATTCATAACATTTTCTGTGTGCCTCCTCTGTTATGACTTGCAGATTTTTTGGCCGTGGTGCTCTTATTATTCATGACAAAAAATTCTAGCATCAGCAGTTTTTTAACACTGGCCCAGTATTAATAAAGAGCGCATACTGGAATTGATCTTAATGTGCATACTGCCYAACCCCTTTATTGTTGCAATGTCCCATGCTGTGCTACCTTAACAAGTTCTCTCCTGCCTCCTTTTCCCTATGTATAAGGTATCATATAGCATTATGCTTTAATAGTGAGTGAATGTTAAAAGGCTCATCCAAACACACATTTTTGTCTTTATGGTTTGACCAGTTTAGAAATGCAGTTGAATATGTCTTCATAGTATGTAATGGGTAGCTTCATAGCCATTTCAGTTTTTTCCTTTTGAAAAGATCAGCTCAGTTTACTCTCCTGTCTCCTTGCTGAAGTGTAGCAATCAACTGTTACAGATGGTATATGCGACTTTTAAGTAGTCTTTCTATAAACACCAAATTAAATCTTTAAAGAAAAGATTTCTAGATGATAGTTTCTGATCAGGAGCAGATTCTTAAAGATTTTAATGAGGTTTTTCATTCGAGACTTCAAATGAAACAAGTCTCCTAGTCTTACTCATATGCTGTATGAATATATACTTTGCCAAAAATATGTTATGTATCAAAATTTTCTAGGCATCTAATTGATTTTATTTTGTCAGGCAAAAGGCCTAAATACTAATCTCATGCCTTGATTGATTAAGTAGTTACTTTGATTTTTTTGTTTTTAAGCATCTTCAAAGTTAGGAAATTGTAATTAAGTGTTATGTGGTTTACTGTTTTATTCCATTTGATGTTGCAGAAGAGGAAAAAAAATCCTCAATCATCAAAATGAATAATTATACAACGTCTGTAATTTCTTTGTGTATTTAGACCATAGGAGGAATCAAATCCCTTGCTTCATGATCATGTGTTCAGTAGGTATTTTTTTCTGCTGATTATCACATAGTAGTTACTCAAAGCTACTGATCTTTTTGTCAGAGAGCATATTCAGCCACCTCAGTGACCTTTCTTTTCATCTGTAAAACAAAATTTTAGCTTTCTGATTTATTTTCTTGCACATGTGATGAAGATTAATTGTTAATGTCAATTAGACACAGTAATTTTTATTGCTTTTTATAGTACCTTAGTATATGATGGTATCTTTAAATGAATGTCTGTTATTCTATCCCTCATATAAMGCATGTTGCACATCCTTCTGGCTATTTTAAATCATACTTATTTTAAATCATACATATTTTAAATAATACTTCCTGAAAGCATTTTTAGAGAAACAGACTGCAGAGAAGTCAGTTTTAAGGAAGCCTGTGGATGGCAGAGTGGAACTAGGATGAAATACAGGGATTTATTATAGCCTCTAGAGAAGATCTGTAGTGAAAAAGAAGGTTAAAACAGCTGCTTGAAACTCCAGGAGGCTGAGGTGGCGGTGGCCATCATGCTGGAGGGAAGGATGAGGAGGGTTGCGTAATGTTTTAGACCTCAAGGTAGTTGGTCAGAGGGGAGTTGAGGATGCGAGTTTTCTGAGAATGTGGTTCCTGAGGATAACTTAAAGGAAGGGAACGCATAGTTCATCCTGGAAAGTGATAGTTTGATTACTGTGGAGCTAGGTAGGTATCTAACAGATCACCACAGCAACATGTCCTTTTTTCCCAGCTGTCTCTTAGCATGTCAGCCCTTCCAAGAGAGAAGGAGGCACTCTTCTCTCCAGGATCCTCATGGTTACTGATTTTTGTAGTCTGGGAACTACATGAGAAAAGGAACAGGTTCCTTTTCTCCTTTTCTTCCCTTCCTGTGTGAGACCATTTGGTTGTTGTTTAAGCTATATATGTGAATAGCTGCTAAATAAAGAATGGTTAGTTTGGTATTGACTCAGAGCACACTGATCTGTTAAACAGAATATTTGTATTTCATTTAAAATTGTTTACTATTTCTACACAAGAGAGCTATGTAGGCTGTAAAGGGATTGTTGATGAGGACATAGTGAGGCCCATCTTACATTTTGAGAATAGTGCTGAACTTCTTGACTGTAAACTCTACCCATCAAGAATATAAACAGGATTGTGCTGCAGCTGCAGATTGCATCTGGCCTGCATAAGCATATTTAGACAAATTGTGCATGATTTGCATGTTTTTATTTGAAACCTCTATCACCCATTATACAGCATTTTCCTGTAATACTGGGCTGTAGCCAGGCAAAGAGAATGAGGAAGCTGTAGAGAGGCAATCAGATATTTAAAGGCTGGGGGCATAGGGATCCCCCTCTAGAAAATTTTTATAAGCTGTATAAAATTTTCTACAATTGAACAGGATTAGTGAGAAATTGGTTTGTGTGCAAAGGTTAGCATGAAAGATTTTAAGTGAATTGAAGTGTGCACTCTTCTCTGAGGTGCTTATTTGCTTGCTCTTTCCTTCCACTCTGAAAGAAGAAGCATTTGCAAGAGTTGACRGTAGTACAGAACCAAGGAGGGAAAATGAGGGGAAGAGCAGGTGAAAGAATGTGCAAGCTGCAGTAAGAAGTAGGATAAAGTCCTAAATTATCAGTGTGACAAGAAGAGAAAGGATAGTAGTGGTACAGAAGGGAAAGAAATACAGAGGAGCTGAACAGGCCAAGAAAGAAGAGGAAAACACTTGGTTTTTAGACATCCCCTGTCTTGAAAGGGGGAGAGGAAAGGAGGCAATACAGCAAATCAAGGGGAGGTAGAATATCCTATGAATACCCTCTGAAGGCAGGGAAAAGTTAACATCATGTGTATGGGGAAGATGTTYTTCTGAAACTATGAAATGCTAGCTGCAAACAGCTGTTAATTCAAAACTGTTAATTCACAGGAATGCTAGTGGTTTGAAAAAATAGAATTTCTCAAATCCCCTTATATCCATTGACCTGGAGGAAGTCAACTGCTATGTAGCTTGCATCTGTCATGCATATTAATATAAATCTTACAATATTTTACTTATGCATCTCTTATCTAGAAGTTGTTTTTCACTGTTATTTAAATCTCTGCCTCAGTTGCTGCTTATTGCACCCATTTACAAGTTATGAACAAATGAATGAACAGAAAATAAATCTTGCCTTTAATAGCTTGAATAAAGCTGTTACACCATTAATGTTACTCAGTCTCTCAAGTCCTTTTTACTCATGCAACTGCAGTACTTGTGATCCAGCTTACAAGGGATGGAATTATCTTTTTTTTTTTTCTCATCCTTTTTGCCTTTCTCCAGCAGGAGAACTGAGCCTATTAGCTGTGGTGCATCAAAAATCCATCCAGTACTAATATCTGCCGGAGCTTCTTGTTTTCCTCCTGTGATAGGACCCTGAGTTGCCCAGAGCCTTGAAGTAGATCTACCCCCACCTTTTCCTTTGAAGTGAGCGTAACAAAAGACATCAAAAGGCTCCCAGTCTTTAAAGCTAAGTATATTAGAGCACAAACTAATAAGCTAGAATAAAGTGGCTGTTAAGAGAGAGAAAATTCAGATCTGCTGAGACAGATGAAGTAAGAATATCTAAAATAAAAATTACTCTTTGGTTACTGTGTGATTATTTGGTGGTCCTTTCTCCAGCCCTGCTTACCAGTCCCATGACTTTCAGTGGCTTCTAGGTAGAATTAACTCTAAAATATCCCCTTGGTTCTTAGGAGACTTTACTTCCCTCCATCGTCTTTGGGCTGAAGAGAGATCTGCCCCTGCTCYACACACAAGGCTTCCAGTTTGCTCTCTTCTGGCTCAGTGTTGGCTGTAGTTACCTGCCCACCCTGCATGCTGGYGCTCCCTCTGCAGAGCACGCTGAGACCTGCTGGGGAGCGGAGCAATCTGCGTTTCCTCTGGAGGGCTCTATTTTGTACAAAGTGCTGCTGCCAACACCATATGGGCAGGCTCCTTCCCTACTGCCCACTTTATCTACTGTTTGAAAGTGTAATACATCATGCACTCACAGTAAACCTTACACTAATAATCACTGCTACCATCTGCTATATACACCCCCATACAAGATACTACTACTTTTTATTAACTTTATCTCATGTAGTGATGGAATATAGAGGTTGATGAAGTAAAGGATTTGRATTGTGTTTAATGATAACTTGGATGTTTTACACAAGATTGAGGCAGATCTGCAGGGAGTTTAGAGGCATAGAGATGGATAATGTCTAAAACCTTGGCATATGTTGCAATATGCATACATAACATGCACAGAATACAACACATGAAGGATAGCGATCTATGGAAAAGAAAGAAATGGCAGTAGCTAAGGCAGCTGATAAATGTGTGAATGAAAACTGGAGGCAGGGGGAAAACAGGAGGATGAAGAAGTGGGGTGAAGTTTGCAGTGTACAGAGAAATATTGTAGAAGATTTGAGAGGAGTATTCTAGCTCCAGAGTAATGTTAAGGTTATGGAAAGGGGGACAAACTTTTTTTTTTCTCTCCTTTTTGTTTTCTTTTGTTGTTTTTTTTTTGTTTTTTGTTTTTAAAAAAAAGAGGGGTGCAGAGAAGAATTCCTATCCGACTGAGATAAGAGTAGTAATTTAGGAAAACATTCAGTATTTTCTAGTTTGAAGAAAAGGTGATGCACTGATAAGATTAAACAAAAGCATCAAAATAAGCATATTGTTGTCTCTTCAAAGTAAAATTGAGATTTGAAGGAAAACATGTAGTTGAGAAGATAACTGTAGAAAAGAGCAAAGGGATTTAAGATGCTTCATCTTTTTTTAACAGATCATATGGATCTTGAAGGTAACTAGCATTTCAGCAGAGCCATGTGTTGAATTATGCAAAATTTCTAACTAGGAGTTAAACAACAAGTAGCTAAACTATACTACATTTTTTTTGTGAGAATTTATTTATAGTGCTTACAGTTTTTGAGGCTGTAGTGACACTGCCAACTTACCAGCTCAGCTTACCCTCAAGAAGAGATTAACTGCTGATGCTACTTTTTAAAACGTGAAACAAAAAATTCTGATGTCTTTTGAAGGTAGCCTGTACTCTGCCTACAAGAGCAGAAGCCGAAGAGAATACCTTTTCCTATCTTTCCCCCAGGAAGCATTCTAGAGCACTTAGCTTACAGGAGCTAAGTGTAAAAATGTGTATCACTTTAATTCTGTATTGATGCTATAACAGGCGGTTAACTCAGATTATTTTAAAATACCCATGTGAATCCCACTGTGGGCTCTGCTGATTTTTTACATTCCTGTTGGAAAAACTCCATGCAGTAGAAATGGACTTCCTATGAAATAATAGTCATAGGATGTACTGTAATGCCTATGTTTGGAGTTGTATATCCCATATATACCCATTATATTCTTGCAGATCACAGCTAAATCTCAACTAGTGACACATTCACAATTATTTTAATTAATATTATGGATTTCTTAYGTTTATCACAACAGTGGGAGGAAAATCACATTTGGCAATGAGAGGTTTACCTCCAGAGAATCTATAAATAGCATAGCAACAGTCTATCACCTTTTCAAAAATATATTTTTATGCTCTGATTGGGGGAGGAGAAAGGCCCCCAAAGAACTAGTCRTATGCTCACCTCCTCATGCATGGTSTGTGTCCCAGCCCACATTCTTGGCTTGGCAGGCTTTCTCTTCCCATGCCCCGGCACAGGTCTCACCTGGCAAGGTGACAAGCACTTGCCTCCTGTTGGCTARGGTTGATACCAGTCATTACTCTCCYCCTCCAGTGTGAAGGCAAACCCATTGGTGTAAATCTGCAAGATTGCCCATTTGCTTTGCAATGGGTGGCACAGGAGAGGAATATTCATTTAGTTAGGAACTCATCTCAGCGGGGCAACAGCAGTTTATTATCGCTGTTGAATGTAGAAGTGTGTTTAATTTACCTTGAGAGGTGGAGTGCAGAGCCACAATCATGTTGTGCAGACAGAAGTGTGGGTTGCTACTGCAAGTGATGGTCCTGCTGCAGCTTTCAAGTTGGAAGTAATACACTGAGTTGGTTAGCAAACCAAAAAAGTTTTCAGCTGAAAATTACTCATATATTAAATCTCTCTGAAAACTAACAAGGAGAAGAAGCTTTTGATCCAGAGCTCTGTGCTGTTGTACAAAACTAATGCTGGCCCAAGGGAATGGATAGATCCAACCCTTTGAGCAGCAGCCCCTGCTTGTGCTCACCTTGCCATGGGTGCTGGATTCCTGGGGAGCGCTGCGGCTTCCCAAAGTCTGGAGGAGGAGCTGCTATGCTGGTTTTGCTGGTCTTCTCCATTCAGTTGTGGTAGCTGCTGTCTCAAGCAGGTTATTCTGTAGCAGTACTGGTGAGACTGAGTGTGCAGGAGTGTTGTGTATGAAAGGAGCAATTGACTGGTTCAAGGTATCATCATTCTGACGTGTCTCCCCTTCTCCCACCACTGTTGCTTTATTAGTAACATTATTCGGTATATTCGGCATAAATACAGTAATTTACTAATGTCCATTGAAAAGAGGAATAGAATGTTATCTTAAGTAACAAATAAGAAAAACATCATCTTCATATTTAAAAGAAAAATGCCACATTTTCTTGAAGTAATACTCAGCAGTATAATAGTTAATACTACATGTATTTAACAATGTAAACCTTCATGCAGGATTACATTAAAAAATTTGGTTCTTATTACTGTAGCTTCTCCAGTTTCCCTTCTGCATGGTATAGCAGAAAAGTCCCAAGAGATGATGAAGGTAGGAAAAATAACATACATAATAAGTATTTTAATTTGAGGGCGCAAGAGTATATTTCTGGTGAATGATAAAGCATTGCATAGACTTATTTTTAAAAAACAAGACAACAAGATATTCATATGGGAATGAAACAACAGTTTATATTAATATTAATTAGCAGTTCACAAGGGAAGGAGCATTAATAATACATAACAAATACATTTTAATTTATGGCATTTGATGGGTGAAATTTGTTCTTTCTATTTGTTCTCTCTGTGAACAGTTTTTCTGGTATGTCCTATCTCAAGAGTGGAGATCTCATCTGGTAGGCCAGTGGAAACCACAGTGAATTTATCTCATAGCAAGCAATTCTGTGTTTAAAGAGTGAGTTCTGAGTTTGGTGGAGATTGGTACAATAGGAACCAAGCACCTTGTTTAATTCATAGGTAAAGTTGATGAAGTCTGTTCTGTTGTAGAGCAGAAATGAACCCCAGTTTTCAGAGAGATATTTTCAAACTTTAATTTTCTTTTGGGATTTATTAGCCTGAGAAACAGTGTGGATTGTGCTGTTCATAAAAGCGAACACTGGAAGCTTGGCCGTGGGCTCCTTTTATGTATCTGTCAGACTGGAGTTGGTTGTTAGTTGGTTGTTGGTTGTCATGTTTTAGCTATATAACTTGTCTTGTTAATGTCATTTATTTCTAGATTCATGATGTTTGTCAGATATTATTCGGCAAGGAAAAATAAAGAGGTACTAGCTAAAAAAAAAAAAAGCAGGGTAAAGCAAGGATTTGTTTTCCAAGGTCTGTAGGTTAGAGAAAATTTAAATAATACTGTGTACTTTCTTCTTCTTGGTAATTGTATTCCACAGTGAAAAACACCCTCTGTCCGATGTATTTTGTGCTTATCAGTAAATCTTGATTCAAACTAGGAATAGAAGTATTAAACAGAATTGTTTTGGGATTTTACTTTGGGATGTAACATGAAAAGGAAAGTTTGCCTGTAACTTTTAACTGCTGAATTGTAACAGTAGTGGTGTAACCATGTATGAATAATTATGTCGCTTTTGAAATAATAAGACTTGCTATTAATAACCTTCCAAAAACTTGAAACTAGCTTCAGCAAAATGGTGAAAATGTCTCTTCTATTGAAAAGAATGGACTTAAACTAACAGGTTGATAGGATGTTTTTAAAAGTTTTTGCAAAGATCAAAGACTTAGCCTATGGCATTACAAGAATGTGTCAAAAGCTCTTAAGAAAAATTAGAAAAGATCAGTAAACACGTGTATGTCACTGGCAGCAGTGAATGAATTGTGACATTACTCTGTGTGGTATTGTGAAATGCATTTCATGTTTCGTGATTTGTTTTAATATGGTATGCGTCTTTTCTGGTTCAGACTTAYTTTTGTTATGTATCTTCTAAGTTTAGCGGAAATACTGGGTGATGAAGTAGAGGCTTAAACTGTGAGAGGCTGTCGGTGTCATGGCTGCCTGTGTCCTGTTAATCTTTTGGTTTTGTTTACCTTCTCACACAGTTAAAATAGATCCTTTCAAGTTAGTATAGCCTAATTCTTTTTCTTAGTTAGCATATTTGGTCTGAGTAGAGCATAAAATAYTCTAAAATATTCAGCTATTTTGGATAGCGCTCCTCCCCCCCCCTTTTCTTAATAGAGAGGTTTGTGGAAACCAGGTGCAACACATATTTTTAAGTTCTTTTGTTTACTGTAACTAGAGGTTCCTGTTTGGTTACAGTTATGAATCTGGAAAGCTGCTGTAATCAGAATACAGGCATCTGTATACCTTATTGCCAGATTCTGGCAAAATTTACCACCATGTTGTGCACCTTACTCTGTCTGCTTTCTTCCTTTCTGACCTGGCATGCTGTGCAGCTGATCCCAGGGAAGGAATACATTTGTTTAGTCTGATTCCTGGTCTGCTTTCAAGAAATTTGATTTTTACTGGGAATGATTTATAATGGCTTTAATATGCTTATTAACCTTGAAGGGTCCCTTTCCATTCTTTCTTAAGTCATATGCTTTTGCAGAGTAGAGAAGTAGTATAACATTTTTTTTTTTTTTATCCTAACAGTTATATTTTCAGCTTAAAAAAGGACTAGATATTGAACATTGAAACATGTATTCTGCTATGAGGAAACTAATTCTTTTACCAAGTGATCTATTGTGCTTTGTATAGGAAACATACATCCAACTTTGCAGTTTGGTAGCTCTGCTAATGTTTGTATTGAGGAAAGAGGTTAGGAATGAGGAAAACTTTGTTTAAACAGATATGTTTTTGCATTCTTTTTGCTATGTCTGTTCAGATAGCTCACTCTTGAAGGTACCTTCAGTACTTTTTGCTAAAATATACCTGACTGGCACCTGTCAAATCCTAAATTTGTCTTCATTTTCTACTGTTTTCTGTACACAATCTTAGTTTTTGAAAAGATAATTTGTCATAATAGTACTTTGCCAACCTTGGCGGGGGGAGGGGGATGAGAACTGATGAGGAGGTTCTAGCACTTCCTCTCTCCTCCCTCCATTTTAAGCCAAAAAGAAAAGATAAAACTTGAACTACATGTTCCTCTAATTAATATTCTGAAAAAAATTGAAATTGAGACTAACTAAATCATTTTGGTTAGAAAAAGATAAAACATAATAAAATATTGAGCATATTATTTAATGTTTTATATATTTCAGTATTGGAATGAATATTTTATTGTATGCCAAAAGGAAGTGTATCATCATATTTTATTTATTAAACTGAATATTCCTACCATAGAGGGATTAATATTACAGCTTTTTTCTTGTAAAAATAATGACGTGTTATTAAGATACTGACATGTTCCTGAAATTGATATATATCAGGCATATTTCTGAAAAATATTTTTGAATTTTCTAGCAGGAAATTGTTCTATTGTGCTGTTGTTACAGTGTCTACAAACAAAGAAAATATTTGTATACACTTAGGTGAATAATGTTTTTTAYACAGTCCTGCACAGTTAGAAAAAAGATTGTTGCAGTTTCACCTGAACRAGAAGATAGTGCAGATTCAATGAGAATTTTAAGATTTGGTTCACTGSTGTAATCAGTTGTTATTCTGAATTGATCATTTTAAATCCTGATCTAATCAAGAGTATAATTTTGTTTTTAAATTCCACTGATTTTGTTGAATTGGGCCTTACTTTATTCATCAGATATGATTTTTTTTTTAATTTACCTGTTGTACCATTTTAAGATATGTTAGATTTTTTTCTTTTGTTGTTATGATATTTACTCTATCTCTCAAAATATAAAGAGAAGTTATAAAACAATAATTTGCAACAAGTAGGRAGGAAAAGAGAATTTATTTTCAGGTTTTAAAGACTCTATTTTGAACCAAAAATAAAATTAAATGCCAATCACATTGAAGTCAGTGTGAACTCAAGTATTTAAATAATAGCTAGAAATTCTTCTCAATCTCAGCAATGAGTCTGTAATACAGCTGACTTCAAAATGCCATAATTATTGGCATGAAAAAACTTGTTACTGAAAGTTTTATGTTTTCAAGACATCTTTGTGATCAGTGATGCTAGAGGCCTTGAAAACCTATTTTTATTTTYATTAAAAGGAAAATTACAAGATCCTCAAGTGAGATTTTTGATTTTTCTCCTAATTTGTATCTTAGAGACTCTTCTTCTGTGAACAGAATTATGAACAAGATGAGTAGCTGTGCTTGTTCTTGTCTACATGTTGAAATTAGTTTTACCAGTTAGATGAAGACTAATTACAGTAGATAGTTTTGGGTTCTTYTTTTCTGTCTTTGCAATGAAAGTCTCGTATCTTGTGGCTGCATTTGAGAGAGAAAGCATACTGTCTAAATGAAATACGAAGTGTACTTTCTAAATACAATACAAAGCAGTAACAGTATTTTTAATTTGCACAGTGTGTTTTATTTACTCTTTTGAAATATATGTAAAAAATGCAAAAGACAAAATTCCATCCAACAGATTTGCATCAACAGATAATACAGAAGTAGTGAGTAGCCTTTTAGGCATCTTTGTCAAAACACTCAGAGCTGTACAAAAACACAAATTTGTTATGACTAAAGGCAGTCAGTCCTTCCCTGTAACACTGCTTTATCCCCTCTAATGAAGGATTATGATTATCAAGATATCCAGCAGAAAATAAATGGGAAATATATTCATTTCCACACTATGCAATAATCTGTACAAACAGTCTGCTTTGCTGATATTATTACCAAGACTTTTATAACAAGAGCAAGGCATTCTTTGTTAATGGCAGGTATTTCCTGCCATTATAGTTGGATTATTTAATAAATTAATTGTTCTCCTTACCTTGCCCAAATACACCTTGAGAAAGTAGGTCCCAGTCCTGAAGGGTGCTGAAAGCAGGAATCTGGGGGAGAGGGGTGGGGGTGGAAATGGAAGTAGCTTAGGAGAAAAGTGTGGTGGAACAAAATTATGTATATGAAGAAGGGATTGTTTTTTTCTTAGCACTTTTAGAAGTTCGAAGAATTTGGGGTCACTTGAGGTTTAGGAAGAGCAAAACCAAAAAGTGATGCTAGAAGTTGGAGTTGTGCTATTTTGTTTTGTTGTCTTTGCTAATTAAGTGCTAGTCATGCTGCAACAATGTAGCCAGACAACGGTGAAGGCTCGCGGCATACTGCTTTGCATCTACAGGAGCCAATATAGCATGGATTTCTTTCTTCTTGGACCATATCTGGAATAAGGCAACCAGTTTTGGGCTCCTCTCGTATAAGAATGATGTTAATAAACTCAAGTGCATTCAGGGAAGGGCCACCAAGGGTGCTGGGAACTGGAGCGCTTGCCCTAGGAGAAGAGGCAGAGGGGTTGGGGCTTGGTCAGTCTGGAGAAGGGACAGCTGTGGGGGCATCTAGCAGCCACCTACCCCCACCTGCAGGGAGGTCATGTAGAAGACATGGCTGGGCAGGCAGACAGGAGACCTTGATCATGAATTGAAAGGGAAGGATCTGACTGGATACAAGSAAAGAAAGAAAGAATCCCGCAAAAGATAACTAACCAATGGATCAGGCTGCCTGGAGAAGCTGCAAAATCTTTGTTCTTGAAGGTTTTCAAGACCTGACTGTCCAAAGTCCTGAGAAGTATAATCTGAATTCAGCGCTGACCCTGCTTGGAGCAGGAGAGTGAACTGGAGACCTCCTGATGTCCCTTCCTGACTGAATGATTCTGTGATTTAAGGGCTAGACTTTGCATTATGTATTTACTGATCATACTGGATTTAGTCCTTAAGGCCAAGTTTACAACTGGCCTGAAAGCAGTTTCAGCATTTTGTGTATCATTTGTTTTGCATATAGCAGGTGGCAATTTCATGTAAAAAATGACCAGAATTAATTGACTTGATAACTGAAAAAATCACCTCACCTGAAAAACATATGAAGTGCAACTCCGAGCGGGGATAGATAGCTCCTGGGTTCCTGGAAAGAAGGGAGACCTCACTTCATTGCTTTCAGTCCTTTCCCATCTTGAGTCCAAAACACCTGGGAGATCAGGCTCAAGCGGAACTTGTCTTGTCTGTTGACTAGCCTGTGAGAGAAAAAGAGAAGTGATTTTTCCCTGCACCGCTTATTGCTGTATATAAAACAATTCTTATCTTGAAACAGTCTGGACTGTGTTTCTGATATGCAGTTGTTCAGTCCAGCTGCTGATCTTGACATCTAGAGGAAATTTTGTTCTCTATCAAAAACTGACACRTTGCCTGGTGTGACTTTTGGAGGAAGATACCTTGTTTTCTGGAAGAATGAACAAAATTTGTTTTCCTGCAGCATTACAGGCAGCTAATTTAGATTAATAGAGATGGCAATCTGAAAGCTTGGTGTTGTAAGTGGAGTTTCTAATTTTGCTAATCTGCAGTCAAATTATACAAGTAGCTCACATGTCTGTCTGCTTAAGGTGACATATGAATATCTAGGAGATAAATTATGAGCTGCTTTTGCCTGGAGGCAGAAATGGAAAACTAAGCCTTTGCAGACCTTGTTGTTCTTCATGTTCTCATTTTCTTTACTATGTTCTTCATGTTCTCTTTTCTTTATTATGGAGAAGGAAGGGAAGGTGGACTGAAAAGACTGAAAAGTTGATTCTGACAACTGACTAAGTAAATTATRATTAAGTTATAACCATGGTATCTATGTATTTTGCTAAGAAATTTGTAGTCTTTTTCTGTAATGCTGCCTTACTGAGCAGAGAGATGTTATTAATTTCAATATCTGAAATAGTTTGGAGTTGCTCAGTTATGTTTTATATTTCTAAATTCTAAGTGACACTAGAAGGTAAGTAGGTAAGATATAATTGATTTTATTTTTCCCCAAGAACATTCCTGGTGAAAAATGACTGACCATCATAGTATGTAAGAGATGAAATTTCCTTTTCCTGCTAAAGGAGGAAAAAACACTAAAAACAGCTAAACTCTATGACTACATGTTGTCATCGTATATTCTGCTTATGTTTCAGTTAGTTCATGGGAAACTTAGTTTTGTACCCRGTGCAAAGAACAAGAAATTTCTGTGGCAAAAGGGACAAAAGGAGATAGTTGGCATTTTTACTTTGTTTGTTATTCTTAGSATATATACCCAAGGTATTGCTTCAGTAAAGTAAACTAGATTTCACAGAAAAGCAGCAAATCAAGTTTGAAACTTTAATACTATTGTCGTTATGCAGTTTTTATTGCAATATCTTAGTTTTCATGTAAGAGTCACAACAACCTTCAATTCAAATTTAAAAAAATACCTCTGTCACCCAAAAAGGTCATGTTCCACACAATCTAAATTGTTCTTTTCTCAATATCATTTTTCTTGTAAGATTGATCTTTATTTCCTATTTCTTTTGATATAGAGTCAGTTCTTATTCAGTTTAGGAATCTGGACCAACTATAAACAGTCTGTTTTCTGTAATATCAGAATTCTGAAGCACTGTAGCRTTAAAAAAGGAAATAAAATGAAACCCTGATACTTAGACAACTTGTCAGACTGCTATTCACTAGTCATTTTTATGTTCTAATGCATTAARTTCTTTTTAGTTTTGAAGCAATATCAGGTAGCATTTTGTTTTCTATTTTGTTTATGAATTAGAGCTTTTAGAAGAAATTTTAAAGATATTTTCAAAACCAAGGAGCTGTTGTGCTCCTGCTTGTGCTTTCTATCTTTGTTTTTATAGAGTTCAATAAAGTAAAAAATAGAACTGTAAAGCAACAGCCATGAATTAAAATTTTTCCTAAAACCTCTAATTTTTCAGCTTCACTGCTGTATGGCAAGCACRTACTTATATTTGTTGTAGAGCAGCTAATAATTTCTTCTCAGAAGTCACATTTTGACATAAAACAGGAAGGAAGACCGTCTTAGCAACAAATAAACTTTTCTGTTCAGTGTGAAGAGGAGTTCATAGCAGCAGTGCTTGCTTCATATAATTTTGGGAGGTTTTGTGGAATGGAAGAAGTATTATTTTCAGCATGCTTCACTGGTTTGAGGATAGGAGAATTCCCTCAAATCAGTATCATGATGGCTTGTGATTAACAGATCCTCTGTCCACTATTTTACTGTAGATGGCAAAAGCATTTCTTTATCATAGTCACGTATTTATTAATAATTGGTTAATAGTCCTGATTATTACCTTGTGGAAGTTCATCTGGAACGGTGAACACGTTTTTCATCGCTTCAGTATTCCAGTAATTATAAGCAATAATGGTAGATCTGAACACTGTAATTTTGTTTGTCCTAAATTAATTCCTTCTGCAGAAGGAGCAGTTATTTAATGTTGTCCATTGATCGAGCTCTCCAAGTTAGAGTTTTTTGCTACCTCAGATGGTGGAGACTGATATATGCTCTTCCTTTGGTCTATATGCTTGTGGTTTGCGTAGTGAAACAGTCCGTTTCCAGACTTCCAGAGAAAAGTGGATGGTATTTTCTTTCTCTCTGATTAAAAGAATAACAAAAAATAGAATCACCAAACTAAAAATCAATTATAATATACATGCTCCTCTCCATAGATGTTAATGAGCTCTCCTAGTGATGCACAGGGGCTTCCAGTGCCAAAAGAATGGGTGGGATGAAGCCCTCTGTATTTCCACTGAACRCCCAGGCTGGGAAACTCGATTCTCTGAGCTGCAGTGTCTTGCTTAGCTGTTACAGTGCGGGCAGTTTCAAACCTGCCGGTCATATGAACTATTAGAATAACACGCGTGACGACTCSCTGCATGAAAATAAATGCCAATGTTTCAGATCAACCCAATTTAGCTAAGTTTTTAATAGAAATTGTCTATATCAAGTATGTATAGAACATGGGGTAATTGTAATCTAGAATCAAAATTTATAGTTTAACCTACTTTCAACCCAAACAGAACCACAGGTCGGAGGTCAAAACTACGGTAAAAGATGTCTGAGGTGCATATACAGCACTCAGACATGCACATGTTGGCAGACCACATAATAAAATTTTAAAACTAAATAAGGTTTCTCTGCTGTGTTTTTAAGAAAGACATTTCAGAATATTGAATTTGGGAGATTTGCTGATCATCTTAACCTCAACAGARGTAACTGTGACTACATTATTTATCTTTGATGGTTATCTGGAGAAAGATTTTRTATCTTAGTCATCTTTTCTAATACTTATATTTGTGTTTCAGTAAAGTCAGGAAAGCCTTCTACACGTGCTTATTTTTATAAAGATGTTTACTTTGTTCCACATTAATAGTTGGTCAGAAACTGGTCCAACATGTTTAATGACTCAGTTAATAGTGAGACACAATCAGCAGCATATCTGATTTGAAGCATGTCAACGCTGCTATTAGCAAGTACAACACTATGAATATCRTTATGCCTTCTTGCCATTGACATGATCAGAGGTATTAAACAGAGAATCAGACCTAGTTATTTTAATGCAGATTGAATGCTTCAGATTATACACAATCATATGTTTCAGAATATCTTTGCGGGAGGGAGGTTGTTTTGAGGTGATTTATTCAGAACTATTCAGACAAAAAATTGAAACAATATATACCCTTGTTTTTTCCTTAAATATAATTACAAAGAATGATAGCATAACACATTAGAATATATTGATRTAGAATTGAAATGTATTCGATAATTCAGAATGTGCCAGAAACATATAATTTAGGTTAAGTTCCAAATTATCAAAATAATTCATACCTTTTTAAAATTATTCACCCTGTAGAGCTCAAATACTTGTTCTTCTTTATATTGTGAGTGTATGTGCTGGGATAATACAGCTCTCTTGCAGACAAGAGTATCCTGAATGGTCAGAATTTTCATTGATGTTCAACTGACCTTATTGCAAGTTAGTTTTGTTCTTGTGCAMAGGTTTGACTTTGAATAGCATATTGTAACTATGATGTTTTAACTCCACTAGAGGGATTTTCAAAAAGCCTTGACTGACAGTTTAATTAAATATTCTGGGTGGTCTGTGAAGAATTCTCATTTTTTTCCTCCTTACTGCTGAAAATGATCATACGTACTCACATGGCTTTAACAGTTTGTTTTACTTGTTTTACAAGTAAAATATATGAACAGCAGGCGCCTACAAGGACATGATTAAAAATACAAAATATTCARATTTTTGAGATAAAAATTAGTCTCCCTGAACCTCAAGAGTAGACTTGTTCACATGGATAAATTCTTGTTTTTGAATATAAAGGCTTTTCAGAGTCATATGAGAAATACAGGTATTTAAAATTCATCCACTATTATAAACAAAATGTTCTAGAATYCTAGTCCCCTCCTGTGGGAAGGTAAATTTCTTTGCAGAATGTGTTCTTGCATATAAATACATTTTATTTTAGGAAAGCATGGATCACATTCTAACTATTAAGTAGTYAAATAATAAAATAAACTATGCCTTTAAATAAACATTACCTAGAAGTTATGCTAGAAACTCAGGTGGGTTTTGAAAACCTGAAAATGAGACAGAATCCATAGTTGCAGTTTGCTCTTGTTGCTTTTTTGTTGGTGTACTCAGTTACAGTGATCACTTGTCCCRTTTTAGACTCATTAAATAGTCACTTATATAGTTAAAACTTTACATGTTCAAGRCCCGTCTTTGTGTTTTGTTGTGTTGTTTGTTTGTTTTTTCCACTCGATTTCTCTGTGCTCAGGATTAAGCTTTGAGATTGTCTCCAAAGTACTGGTTGTTTAGTGTTAAAAAGCAAATGATTAAAACAGTCTGTGGTTTACTTCGTATTTTTGCTTCATATAGTATTGACTGTATTGTAGTGCTTATGGATTTGTATACCCAATCATGCATCATCTTTTCTGTGAAAGAAAAGGGTTCTGGCAAGATGTTTACTTATTTTTGATGTGCAAACCATACTTACTTTCTGAGATACCTGTCTTAAAGACTTGAAAAGTCTACTTAAAAACATTTACATATATGTCTAATTTTAAAAAGCCCTCCCCAACAGAATTTGTTCTATCTTCATCTTCTCAGTTCGCTTTCTGAATTGATCCAAGAGACTTCTGACATTTTTCTCTTAAGACTTAACCATTTTGACTGTGAGCAGTTTTGCTCACCTGACATGACTTATGTTGGTGATTTTAATTGCAGCTCCACAGAATGACTGTCAGTGACCTACACTATTAGTTTTGACTGAAGGAGCATGTGGTTTTTAGATCAGTAATTATACTGCAACTATTACCTCCTATAATTTGTTTTCAAAATTCTGTCTTAGCTATAAGGAACTACAATGAAGCAGCTCCTCAAATGCAGCTATATTTGTCATTATCGTAGTACAATTAAAGAGATCCTGTTTTTAGTATAGCATTGAAGCACTGGGACATGTGAAAAACTGATAGGGGAGAACAAGTCATTATTCATGATTTAAATGTTTGATGCACTTGTTCTTCCTCTTATCCAAAGTGCTTATGTGATAGAGCAGTAATACATAAACTCTACTGGAAAARCTTTTCTACTGTTGTGTTCCAAGAAGTTTATCAGTTTTTTTCAAATATGACATTTGATCTTATAAGAGAGATTACATTTTTGTATAAACCTTGTCTAGCCAATATTCTTAGACCATCACAACAAGATTGCTGAATGTGGCAGTCATACGTGTAACCAAATAGCCTGACAGCTTTGAAAATGAACTTCACTCAAAAGAATCGTGCTAGATTTCTCTCTCTCTCTCTCTCTCTCTCTCTTTTTTTTTTAACAAAAAAAGTATGGATTCCTGTTTGGGTGCCTAAAAGGAAGCAACCCTAAAGTCACATCACCTAGTTGCTACAAGTATTCCACAAAGCATTTTTCCTCTCTTGTGAGACTTCAGCTTAAAATTT